>NC_143517.1:11962354-12320354 GCF_031878675.1 Megascapheus bottae | reverse complement strand
ATTATTCAAGTGTTTTTAGAAATGCTTGGAGATAAACCTCATGATGTATCACCATTCCCGCTATAGAGGACATGGGAGAAGGGACACAGGCATAGGAAGAACAGTGAGAATAGTTCTTAGGCAGGACTTGAACAGAGATCCCAAAGTAGACATGATCAGGCTGGAATTTCAGAAACCCCATTTACCTGCTATGGGACCTCAGACCCAGTGATCAGTCAACTTCTCTGAGTCCAGTTTCCTCTTCAGTGAAATGAAGATAGAAATAGTATTTTTATCATGCAACTACAGTGAATATTGATGTCCAGACAAAGGACTCAGAACAGCGAGTTGTTTTATTCTGCTTGCTTGATTAAGACTAAGTTTGGACCAGAAATGGACAATCTCAGTCTCACCTGTTCCGGACAGTAAGGTAAGGTCAGTTCTTCATTGCAAAGACAAAAACCAACTTCTCAAAAATCATTAACATGCTTCCCAGAGAATATTGATTGATATCCTGAGAATTCAAAGATGTGATAGACCCATCCAACAGAAACCCTCTCCCTACAAGACATTAGAGTTCATAGCCAGATAGGTATATGGAAGCTTTTGTCCTAGGTACAGACAACCAGTACCTAAGAGAACACTTTGTTAGATACTTATCCTTCTCCACGGCCAAACTTTCTGAAATGGAGAAAATATTCCATTGCTTTGTGTCAACTATGACCCTTATCTTCCCATTTGAGCTTTCAAAGGCTTTTAGTCTCTGGCCCCCACTAATCCTGTAATTCTTATAAAATGCAGATTTAGTTGTAACATTTTCTTGACTGGTCTCACTGTCTCGTAAGAAAACAAAACTGGCATGGTATGGCTTAATATCAAGATTAAATTAAAATGAAAGCCTAACAATAATGAGCATTTCTCAAGGGCCTAGGAAAAGGAGATTCTCATGCACTGCTGGTGAAACTCAAGAGTTCACCACCTAATGGCGTCACTCAGTGCTATGCATTTAGGCATTATGTACTAAGATTTAAAATGCATACATCCTGTCTCCCAGAAAGTACAGAGTCCTGAGTCCACCCAGAGGAGCCTTCCTAGAAGAAGGCCTGTGGACATTTACTAAGCCTTGTTTGGAATAGAGAAAAAGCTTGAAATAAGCTAAAAGCTCACCAATTAAGAAATGACTACACTGGTATATCTTTATTCTGGTGTCATTAAAAACGCAAGCTATGCGCAGTTGTGCTGACATGGAAAGTTTAACAGTCCAGCCTGATGGACTGAATTATGTCCTCATCCCCAGCTAAACTCATATGTCCTTGAGAGTGGGGATATTTGGAGATGAAGTCTTTACAGAGGTCGATAGGGTAAAATGGAGTCAATAAAGTAGGCTACATTCCAATATGACTAAGGTACTTAAATCAGCACAAACACAAATAAGAACAACAAAATGGTGAGACAAAGGACAAAGGGCAATGTAACAGCGATACACACAAGATAATATGTTGGAAGTAAACTTTACAAGTTGGTAGAGGTAGGGAAAGGAAAGTGGGAGAAACACATGGGAGGGTGTAACAATGTCCAACAAGAAATGTACTCACTACCTTATGTATATAACTGTAACCCCTCTGACAATAAAATTAAATTAAAAAAAAAGAAAAGAAAAACCATGGGAAGACAGGATGGAAATATGGCTACCTACAAGCTGAAAAGAGATGCTTAGAGAAACCAAACCCTTGATCTTAGACTGGTAGCCTCCAGAACCATGAGGAAGTAAATACCTGTTGGTTAAGTCATTTAACATATGGTAGTTTATTACAGTAATCTTAGCCAACATATCTACACTTTTAGATGTTTTCTAGTGGTAAGCACAGATGCATGTGATAGATGGAAAAGAGAATGGAAGAGCCCACCTTAAGCTGATAACAACAGTCACCTAAGGGGGAAAAATGTGATTAGGTTTAGAGATAGTGGCTAAATGGGATTTTAGCCTTAAAAATGAGGTTTTAGGTTTGTTTGTTGTCAGTCCTGGGGCTTGAACTCAGGGCCTGAGCCCTGTCATTGGGCTTTCTCAAGGCTAGAGCTCTACCACTTGAGCTATAGCACCATTTCTGGCTTTTTCTATGTATATGGTACCAAGGAATTGAACCCAGTTCTTAATGCATGCTAGGCAAGCACCCTACCACTAGGCCAAACTCCAGACCCCTTTAGATTTTTTCTTTTAACAGAGTTCTCATACTATCTATATGCTAATTTTTTAATGCTCGATTTGGGATAGGGGAGTGGCTCAGAACACTTTTTAACATGCATAAGTCTCTGTCCCATGCTTAACACTGCAAATAATAGTAATACTAATCATAATAGTAATAGTAACAATAACAGCATTCCCCTTCTACTAACTTTCTTTAAAACACTAGCATTTGGATACAATTCTCTCTGATGCCTTACTGTGCATCCATGCCCCCATTTTTTTAAAATGTCACTATTGGGGCTCAAACTCAGGCACTTGAGGCCTAGGCACTCAAGGTCTTAGCTTTGAGCCACATCTCTACTTCTAGCATTTTAGTGATTAATTGGAGATAAGAACAGTAAGCACATGCTTTCCTGCCCAAGCTGCCTTTGAACCTTGACCCTTGGATTTCAGCCTCCTCAGTAGGTAGGAGTGTGCGAACAGCACCTGGACCCTTCTCCATCCTTGCAAACTTGTTGAGCACTTCACACCATCTCATCACTGTAAGGCCTCCTGTCTCTCTGCCTGTGCCTTGTTGAATATATTGACGCGCTTACTTACACCAGGTTGCTGCTAATTCTTCCTTCAGAGTCTAGCATGAATGCAAATAATTTTATAAATATGTTCCAAAGAAGCCTTACTTGACATGTTTTCCAGAGACACGCCTCTTTGTTCTTTCCAAGTCTTATTATTCATATTGATGTTCTGGTGCCTGATCAGTGCCAAATAAATGCTCTTTTGGTTCCAAAGGATTGAGTGGCAAGCACATTCTCTAGCAGATTGCCTTGCCAACAAGTGTATCTCTGAGGGCAGTTATTTCATCTGTGTGGTTTATGGCCAGGGCTATCATCAGGATGTGATTGAAATCCTTAGCCTTTAACAATTACCATGGGGACAACTATGTTTCTCTATGAGGGAATCTCATTTGCTGTCAATTCTAATGGAATCAGCTGATAATATGCTGCAATTAATTTTATTCAATTCTGTGCGCATGAAGTCTTTAACTACTCAATCCACCATAGATCTACATAAAGCATTCCAGACCTCCGTGTGTGAGGCTCTGATAGTTGGGGTCTTACCTCTTCATGGGCTTGGGTGAGCATTCTCTCTCCAGGTTGGAGGATGTGTGTTTCACGTGCATGGCATTGTAGGAGGTGTGAGTATAGTCATTTTCATCACTGTAGTCAGGACCGAGTAATGTCCGGGCCCAAGTTCCCATGTCATAAGGAGGGAGTGTTCCTCCAAATTCAGAGGGCAAAAATTCAGGGTGTATTAGTTGGTGAAGGCTGTTTAAATTATTTCCATGCAGGAAAATCTGGAGAGAAACAAAAAGAGAAAAATGAAGCAAGAAAAAAAAATCAACTCTGAAACACAACCAAGCATTTCATCGAATATACAATTAAGCAGTGACAAATTGCATGTGTTACTGGTGATCATGGTGCTTAAAGAGGCATTCATCCTGAGCCTGAAACTTAGTTGTTATAAAATGGTAATTTATTGCTTGGCAAAGGAGTTCAATTAATATTTGTTAAAATGAAGTATCTGAACAGATTGAATATTATTTCATCATAGCCCGAGGTTGTATATCTAGTCCTCCTTTAATCATACCTACTGAGGACAGGGGCAGTGGGGCAGATCATCTCAAACCCCATCTGGCCTCTCGTTGTTGCTCAGACTTTCTTCCAATTGAATGCTGCCCATCTTTCCCAGCCTAAACCAAGTTACAACTTCTTCCTCCAACGTTTGTCCCAGGTGCTTGTGCTGCTTCTCTTCCCCACCTCCCAGCCATCTCCTCCATTTCTTCTGACTTCTTGTTCCTTTCTCCCCAAGGTATTCATTTGTGTCTTCTCTATGGGAGAGAATATCTGGGGAAAGAAGTGGGGTTATCTTACATCTTTAACATGCTCTGTGGTTTCAAGAGGTGTGGATGCCAGGTTGAAGCTAATCAATTCTTAGACTCAGTAGAACTAAAAACTGCTATTCTAAGAATGTGCTGTAGGAGGCTTTCCATGGCAATTTTTGTCTACATTGGGGACTATTATCCAAATAAGTTTGTACCTTGCAAGCATATAATGATAATGACAGAAACTGGTCAAACAGAAAAAGGAAACAGCCTGGAGTTGTAATTAGTGCCAGACAAATCCACAAAATGGATGATGTCTAGGTAAAAAATTACCATTAAAAACTACCATTACAGGTGTGGGGGTCGGGAGGAGAGAAATGGGGACCAAGACATGAGAAAGGGTATCAATGTATGTGAAGTAATGCACCCTCTATTTGGCAAATATAATGTAACCCTTCTATTAATTACAATAAAAATATATGGAAAAATTATCTTGGTTGGTACAAAAATCCCCATCATCAAGGGAAGGTTCTGATTCATTGAGGGATGAGATTCTTGTGGAGAGAAGACTTAGATGGCTTCATTTCAGCTTCTCAAACCTCTGTCCTATGTTCTCCCTGGGAAATAGCAGGCAATAAATACCACATTTATGGTCTAAATAGAAAGCCAGCCTACTGGCTCCACAGATAATGTAGAAGACTGACATTCATTCTTTACCTCTGCTGTCTCAGCTATGGCACAATTGACACTTTGGGTTGGATGATGCTAACACAACTGCTCTTTGATTCCTACATTTTAAGACTATTATTAAAGATATGGAGCATAAAATTTAAAAAAACTACCATTACCTACAGTTTAAGAATTTATCTCAAAAGTTGATTTAAACTTTATATATGTGTGTACAGAGACGTCAACACCCTCACTTCATGCTCACTTTGAAATAATTACACATAATGCATAAGTTACACTGTTGATTAAATATCACAAATAAGTTGCTTCCAAGATCATCAATTTCATACATGGGAATGCACACACCATAATAAAGCCATGATGAAATTTAAATTAGTAATGTTTAAAAATGCTTGACTATAGGATAACTTATTGTAATGAATACTCACTGCCTTATTATCTTGTACCCATTTTGACTTACAATGCAATGACATCATGTAAAGACATTGGGGAAAAGAAGCCAAGTGCTGAACTCTTTCTGAATACTATTACACTCAAAATGTTTCAAATAATGTATTCCGACATTGCAGTTGGGTACAAGTGAATTTTAATGAGAATTATTTCCTTTGAAGAAATTCAATTATTCTGGCTTTTACAAAACTCTTTAGAAGGTGCTAAAGTACTTGAAACATGTTTAAGTTAAATACTTCACCAACTATTTAGAGCATGCATTTGTGCTCTGTACCCAACATGCTCAGTCCTGGAAGGGCAGATGTGCTGGTGAACAAGACACTCATTTCTAGATACCTGTGGAATAGAGGCAGAGCTGGACTCTGTACCTGTCCAGTCCTTCAATGGGCCTAGAAACACAGAAATTCTCTTCTCTGGCACAGAAACAAGTGCCAGGTATAGCAGAAATTCCTACTTCCCCATCTAGGGTTGAAGATGAAGGGACGGGAAGCCTCTAGCCATACTGCAGTCAGTGCAGGACACCTGCCTTTAGTGCTATACTGACTTCCGGACAGAAGACAAAATGTTCCAGAATGTCTCTGTCTGCTGAGGCAGGTGGGTTCAGGTTTCCAGTTCTATATTTGTTTGGGGACCAGGGAATTGTCCTTTTTGTATTCTACTTCAAGGCTCCCTAAGGGCCTAGAAGCATAGTGCATGTTCACACTTATATGTAGAATCTAAAAACAACTAGCCTCACAGATGCAGAAAGTGAAAGGATGGTTTCAGGGTGTAGAGGAGAGAGAAGGGAGAAGATGCTGGTGAAGCGGTACAAAGCTTCAGTTATGTAAGGTGAAAACTTTCAGAGCTAACATGCAGTGTAATCACTGTGGTCAACAATATCACATCACACACTTCAAATTGCTAGTGGAGTTCACTCTGTGTATTCTCATACCAAAAACAGTTAAAACTAAAGAAATAAAGTGGAGGTAAAATTCATAACTAGTTAAAGTGATAGATGGGTGACTTGTAATGATAATCTTGCTAAGGGTATGCATCTATACTATGCATATAATATATAATAATTAATAATATATTAACTATAAATATATTGTGTCTCATATATTATAATGTAATATATGTTATATCTAATATATTATATATAATATATAGTTATCATTATATATTAATAGTATAAACATATACATAATGTAAATATTAACATGTATAATATTATGTATAATCACATTTTATACCATAAATATGGACCAATTTTATTCATCAAGCATACCATAGTAAAGCTAATGAGCAGAAGGTAAAAAGAAATAAAAGTCACCAAGTCTGCTGCATAAATGGTATCATGCCATTTTCTTTTTTAGAAAAATGCATTTTATGGTCAGGGTCATGCTATTTGCCTTTACAAACCATCTTCTTAAGTTGCTCTAGCAACTCAGTGATATTACTCTCTCCTTTTGTAAATGAGGAAACTGAGATTCAGAATAGTTCTAGAATGCCAGGCCAGCTCTAGGGACAGAGGTTGGCTTCCCCAATGGCCACTGATGTCATGGTTTTAAAGCCTTCATTCTCAGAATATTATTATTTCAGTGCAGAATGCTTCCTTGACCTTACAAGTGATGGAGCTGGCAGTTATCTTCCCAACTATCTCAAGGAGGGGAAAAATCATAAGCATTTTCAATACAGTTATAGGACGAAACACTAGATGTGAAAACATTCCATCAACAGAAAGTAGCTTGACACAATATTTCCCATAAATATTTACAGTAAAATGGACATCCGATGTTTGATGACGTCAGTTTCCTTTGATGTGTCACGGGCACTCTGTAAGGCTAATTCTACTAAATTATTGATTATACACAGAGTATTTATTTGCTTCAGACAAGTATAAATTTTTACTGGCTTCAAAACCAAAGGTACTGAGTGGGGGGTAGGGAGGGAGGGAGGGGAGAGGGAGAGAGATAGGGGGAGAAAGAGAGGGAGAGAGTGGTGGAAAGGGAGAGGGAGTGGGGAGGAGAGAGAGAGAGAGACAGAGACAGAGACAGAAACAGAAAGAGTTTGGAATTCACATGACATGTTTATTTTCCTTACCCGTTTCCTGGTCTTGTCTTTAAGGAATGGCTTGATGAGTGTGTACAGGGCATGAATGTACCAGGGCTGGTTGACAAAGTGAACTCCTCCAAAGCGGGCAGGAAAACTGTCCTGTTCCGGAAAGAGAAATGCACATTGATTAATAAATGTGCCAGAATAGCCAGGATCACAGCACAACCCCTTCTCTCCAGTTGACACTTCTTCAGCTTCCAGATAGATGTTTCTCGTCCTTTTCCTCCTCTCACTCTGGCTCTACAATTTGAAAATTGTGTGCAGGCACTAAGTCTGTCTCTTCCAAATCTCAGCAATAGCACCACCTACATGACAGAAATATGTGTGTCCTGAATGGTGAGGGTCCTGTAAATTCTTCAAGGCTCCAGGTCCCAGGGCTCTGTTCACAGATCTCCCTCTATACTCAGTCCCTGTCCTCCACCTCCCACCTTCTCTCCATCCCTATCAAACCATAACTTGGACTTCCTGGTTAATTGCCAGCTCTCGGTGTAAAGAGGGGCTGAAAAAGGATTTCAAGGGATCTTATGAAATGAGGTGTTCTGAATTTACTAACAATTTAATAATTAACAAAGTTGCTCTCAGAGTCTTCACACATTACAAGACTCTCACCTTGCTCAAACTTGGAAGCTCCCAGTAAGTCCCAAGGATAAGATAGTGCTGTCTGAGCTGCTATTTGAACATCCTAATTGTAGCCACCACAGCATCATTTTCTTAAGCGCCACACTTTTTGTGAGTGTGAGAAAATAAGAGCATTAAAAAAAATGTTTCTGATTTTGAAATCCAGATCAAGGCATGAGCTTATGCTCTAGAAGTAAGGAACTTGCTCTAGGCACTAATTTTCTCTGCAAGGGATACTGGCCATGACCTCTCCACCAGATCCGCAAGACCTGATCCCGAGATCCAGATGCATGTCTTCACCTGGTGGTCTATCTTGGCTAATGGAATTTAAAAAGAAAGATCATGGAACAATTACACTAAGTAAAGCAAGTCAGACTCAGGAAGATAAAAAGCATGTGTTTTCTCTCATATGTAGAAATTAATCTAAAAATCTATACGTATTTCAAAACATATACACGGCCATGTGTACATACACAAGGTGACCAAAGTATGGCATACTCAGAAATAAATTTCAATAATGTAACTCCTTTGAAGAATTAACTGACAGTATAACAAAATGAATACCAGGAAGCTGAAACATGGGTTTATCAGGTGGGGGGAGGGAGAGAGCAAGAGAAAGACAAATAGAGAAAAGGTAAATGAAGTCAGCCATAATACTCAATGTACACATGTAACAATGGAACCAAGTAGCATAGGAAATGAGTAGGGCAAGAATGGATATTAAGAGGTGACAATGATCAATAGGCATTGTTGTCATGAATTGATCTGAATTGAAATTGCTTTGTACAGCTACTTAAAGGTATTACCAAAAACAAGATAAAATTTGGAAAGCGTTATTTGAATGTCCAAGTTTGCTGTCAGTCCATTTTATTGTAACAAACATCAGAGATACAGCCTGGGAGCGTAGCCTAGTGGTAGAGTGCTCGCCTAGCATGTGATTTGTTGGTATCACATACACAGAAAAAGTGGTGCTGTGGCTCAAATGGCAGAGTGCTAGCCTTAAGAAAAAGTATCCAAGGATAGCACTCAGCACCCTGAGTTCAAGCCCTAGGACTGGCAAGAAAAAAATTTAAAAGAAAACACTCACAGATATGGCATTTTAGTCTATGAGACCTCAGTCAACAAAGGTAGCAAAAACTGTCTGCTATTTGTGTCAGGGGAGGTTGAAAGAAAACACAAGAGGGCTCCTGCACCAATAATGTGCCAGGAAAAAACACTAACTTGTATTGCCTTCATTCAAGTCAATCAAGGCAGTTTACCATGTGTAAATAAACACAGGTAAACATAGCCATTAGAGGATGGGGTCTGGGTAAGGCTAGAATAGAATCATTTTTCCTCAGCTCTCTTCTATAAAATTCAAATATAAGGTCCTTTTGTCTAACAAAAGCAAATCTGCAAAAGCCTCGCTATGTTACTTAATGCAGTCTGTGTGTGTGTGTGTGTGTGTGTGTGTGTGTGTGTGTGTGTGTGTGTGTGTGTGTGCACACATGTGGGTGAATGCATACACTGTGGTGCATGCCTGTAATCCTACCTACTTAGAAGGCTGGGATCTGATGATCTCAGGCAGAAAAGTCTATAGGCTCTTACCTCTCATTGATCATTGAAAAAAAGCCTAAAGTCTAACTATGGCTCAAGTTTGAGCTAATAATAACAAATTGAGGAACAATGTCTATGTTTGAGCTCAAGCCCCAGGACCAGCACAGAAAGCAATGATAAAGATTGAGTTCTTCCGTACACTAAGCGCTGTGTACTGAACTCCTGCAGTAAGGGCTGCCACTTTCTCCATCCAGAGCAAGGCTGCTCGCCACAGACCACGGTTGTTGCATGGAAGAGTCACAGCTTAGCTCAGAAGTTGTACTCTAAAGTAACATGTCACAGGATGAACACCTGCTTGGCTTTTGGGGACCTAGGAAGTAGAATACTGTCATGTGCATAGTAAAAGGAGGACCAAGCGGACACTGGTGACTCACACATGTAACCCTAGCTACTTGGATGGCTGAGGATCAAGGTTTGTAATCAGACTGGGCAGGAAAAGCCTATGAGATTCTTATCTCCAATTAACCACCAAAAAAGCTACAAGTGACTCAAGCTACAGAGTGCCAGGCTTGAGCAAAAAAACCCTAAAGACCACCACTCAGGCCCTCCATTCAAGCTTACCGGCACACACACACACACACACACACACACACACACACACACACACACACACACACACACAGAGTTGGCCAGAAGAGTGATACTAATGATGATCAAATCTCTTATAATCCTTTCTACCCCTTCCTTTTCTTTCTTTCTTCTTTTTCCTTTTTTAATAGAACCATTTGCCTTTTTTTTAAAAGTTGGGTTTAATAACTAGTCATCAACAGACTGCTTGCGTCCAGCTTTATGCTAGTGAAACACTATTGCTGTGGCTTGAATGATATCTATTCCTTCTAAAATTTGATGAAGTTTAATTCTTGTTGTAAGTGATTACAAGAGTGGAAATTTACAATCCAACTATGATGTTTAATAGTAGGGTAATTTAGGGCCCCCTAAATTAGGATTAATTAGGATTAAGCAATGACATCAAAGTAGAACCCCTATGGTTGTAAGCAAGAACTCAATCATGGGTTAGAGGCCAGGCTCAGATGGTATAGTGCCAGCCAGTGAATAAAAGCTTCGGATATTGAGTTCACCTCTCAGTCTCAACACCTTCTTCCCTCCCCAAAAAACTCTTAAAAGAACTCAGTCTCTCAGGAAAAGAGTGACACACACACTAGCTCTGCATTCCTGCCCCTCTTCATATGACACCCTGTGTTGCAGTTTTGCCTCTGCCAGCAAGAAGGTCATTTCTAGATGATACTTGCACCCTGGACCAGAGCCACAGTCAATTTATCCTCTTTTCTTGAAAGTCTGTTCAGTCTGTGGTGTTGTGTTGTGTTGTGAGCAACAGAAAACAGATAAAATATTAAATGACACAAACATAAACAGCATAGTGAGAAAAACAGAAGAGTATAATTACATAATTGTTTCTTTTCTGTCTTTCCTTCTTCCCTAAAGAGTTAGTTCACATTTTACACCTCCTGAATTTTTAATCTGTTTATTAGGGTCCATTACATGACAAACCATAGGGTTATACTGCCCAACCTAGAACTGCCAGAAGCTGCCACTAACCACAGCCCTTCACTTGCCATATTCTCACACCAAGTTCCATATATGCTCTGTTCTAAAGATGTAGCTTTCATCTTATGGTGATCTCAATGTAACCTTCAAATAGGAAGTTCTTTTTTTTATTTATTTTTTTCATATGTTTTTTATTGTAATTAATAGAAGGGTTACATGATATTTGCCAGATAGATGATGCATTAATTCCAATATATTGATACCCTTTCACATGTCTTGGTCCCCATTTCCCTCCCCCCAACCCCCACCCCTTATCTTGTTTTCCCCCGTTCCCTATCCAATTTCAAATAACCAAATACAAATATATCTGATATATCAGGTAACAAAGTGAGATACTGTAACAATATGAGATAACCAAGGGACAGCAAAAGAACAACAATCATTCATTATATGGCTTATGTTTCTGTATCCTAGCTATCCTTTCATTTAGCGTCTGACTATATGGCCTTTTGTATCAAGGTTTTGCTCTATTGCAGATCTCTGCTAGGAGAGCCCAAGGTTTCTACTGATTATGACAAATGAAGGAAACCATTGAGCCTAAGTTCCTTTGAGTCTGGCTTACTTCACTTAATATGATCTTTTCTAAGTCTTTCCATGTCAAACAGGAAGTTCTTACACCTCAGCTAAGCACAAAGTTTTACTTGCTTAGTAACTTACTATTGGGTTATTGCAATTTGGCTAGCTGCTTCTCAAGTAGTGAAGACTAACTGTACCCTATTTTCACATTCTCATTTAAGTCTATTTTATTTTCTTCTTCTCCTGATTTTTGTTGTATATTGTTTTATTAATGTGCCGGTCCTGAGTTTGAATTAAGGGCTGGCACTGTCTCCAAACTTCATCATTCAAAGCTAGCACTTGACCACTTCGGCCGTACCTCCACTTCCAGCTAGTTTTGGTAGTTCTTTGGAGATAAGAATCTCACAGGCTTTTCTACCTGGGCTGACTTCAAACTGACCCCCATTTCTCAGCTTTCCAGATAGCTAGAATTGTAAGTATGAGCCATAGTCACCCAACTTTATGGTTTTTTAAAATTGCATATTACTTTCTCCACTGAGATTCTCACTGAGAGCAAAAGCCCAGGTTCAGAAGCAAGATAATCCTTGGAGGGGCCATGTCAGACCTACTCGAATGAAAAACTTTTACATGTACCATTGTAAGTGAAGATGCCACAGGTGTATTTCAAGAACTTATTATGCAATATGATCGCCAAATTTCTGCTTCTTGTAGCATGGAGTAGGCATCTATTTTCCTCATTTCACTGGCTAAGCATAAGTAAGTTCTGACACATAGAAGACGCTGGAGGTGAAAGTAAGAAGGCAGGCAGCTAGGAAACTCTGGATCTTATGAAGTAAAATGCAATAATCTGTACTATGAATATTAAAAACTGGACACTATCAAAATTTAAAACTTCTCTGTGAAAGTGCATGTGAAGTAGATGAAAGCAGAAACTAAAGACTGGGAGAAAATACTGGCTAATTACATGTCTAACCAAAGACTAGTACCTAGCATATATACTGAGTTCCAAACCAAAACAGTACTGAAAGAAAAAAAAAAACAACAATCCAAACAGGAAGTGGGCAAAAGACAAGCAGGGACATTACAGCAAGAAAATATACAGATGCTAAGTAAGTACATGATAAGGTCTCCCCTTAGTGATATAACCATTAGGGAAATGTGCACACCATGAGATATGATACAACAAACCTTTCAGAATAGCTTGCAAATGAGTAACAACTCTAAGTGGTGGGTAAGGCTCTAGAGACACTGCGTTGCTCAAACAAAGATGGGGATGCAATACAGTAGAGCAAATGTAAAGGCGCATTTGCTATTTCTAAAGACATTAAGTATACAGTTCTGCCAATTCACCCTGAACATTTATGTCGGAGAAATAAAAATTTATATTCACACAGTACTGGTTCATGGATGTTCACAGCATCTTTATTTATAAAAGCAAGTATGTAGAGCCAGTCCAAAAAGTCATACTGTGGAATTCTACCAAGTGAAAAAAGGGAAAAATGACTGAAACTTATAACTACTCGAAAGGTGAGCTGTCTGGAATATTTTCCACAATAAAAAGGGGAAAAAAGAAAATTTCCGTATTGCATGATTTCATTTCATGAAATCTTTGAAATTAAGAAAATAGAAACAATAGAAGAGTGTCTGTCAAAGATTAAGGCGCGGGTGGAGGTTGAAGGAAATAGATGTTGCTAATAAAGTCTTGAATGTATAAGGGAAGTTTGCCATCATCATCATCATTGTCATCATCATCATCATCATCATCATCATTATTTGTGTAGGTATAACTTGAACTTATCCAGTGGTCACTGGGTGATCCATATCTTGAAATATGGGTGGAATATTGAAGATAAACCCTAAGGCACCTGGGTATTCTAGACAAACAACTCCAGTGTATTAAGTGATTCTTAGTATTGTTTTAAGTTTTGCTGTTCTAAGTATTAAGATTCTGAGTATTAAGTGATTCTTACAGTCTGTTAGAGGTATTCTTCATTGTTAATGGACATTTCGAATTTCCACAGTGGAATTATAAGAGAATCTCTCAATTGCATTCATGTGTGCATTGGGGAAGTTAGGGGCCGCAGGTAAAGGATCTCCTCTCATTCCTTGTCAGGCAGGAAAAGATGTTCCTGGTAGTAGTGGCTCTATTTCCTGCCAAATAATCATGAAGTACTTATTCAGGTTGTTTTCTGAAATTTGTAGTGATTCTAGAATAACATACTTTATCATGGAAGTCAACCCCTTTCCAATTAAAATCTCATAGATTTGTGAACTTTGGGGGATTTCTTTAATATTGATTGCCTTCTCTAGGTTTTATCTCTCTTCAGCTTTTCTTGATGATCTTTTAGGAAATCAAGAATAGGACCCCTGAAATTCTCAAAATTAATGAACTAGCCATATCATCTTGGTTACTCACGATGAGAGCTGAGGATTCAAGTTTGATGCCAAAATGGACAGAAATGCCCATCAGACTCTTATATACAATTAATCACCAAAAAGCGGAGCTATGGCTCAAGTGATAGAGCACTAGCCTTGGGCAAAAAAGCTCAACTACAGCACTTAGGCTGAGTTCAAGCCCCTGGGCTTGAACACATGTACACACACACATACACACAAACACACACACACACTAATAATGATAATGTTAATAAGCTTTCCTTGTCTCCTATGATTTCTGTAAAACAAATGTGAAGAAGCAAAGAAATAAGATCTGACTTCCTAATCTGTGGCTTCTAAGACACTTAGACCTGAGTGTCTTTCAGGCTTGATAGACGTATCCATTCATTCATATACTGCACTCATGTAGACGTCCAAGCAGACGAATGATTGCAATCATAAAATGCTGCTTTATTTATTCTGCTCATGTATGTCCTACCAATGACATCCATTTCTCACTTTGAAGCAGGAGAACTTAAAAGAAAAGCCACAGCAGTATAAATGGGCTTCATTAGTACAAAAGAGCCTTTTAAAAACACTATCTTTCATGGAGATGAGTTTCTTGGATATCATGTGGCAGTCATTAGTATGGAAGTCACTATTTTTTAATGAAATAGAGCGTTCATGCAAAAGGAGTTACATACCAAATATTGTCTATCTCCCCCTCCCTTCCCTTCCTCCCTTCCCCCTTTTTATCCTTCTCTCTCTCACTGTCATCCTGTAATTTTCTCCTTTTTTATCTTTCTTCCTCTTACCCTCCTTTGCTCTTCCTCGCTTCCTTCTGTATGTGTGTGTATTTGACAGACTATCAGTAGCAAAGATGAGAGAGAAGAGACAGAGAACCTGCTCTTGTCTGCATCTGATTATTAACCATGGATTTTCTTAGAATAAATTCTCCTAGAAGACACTGCTAACTCTTCAGAAGCTATACTAATTTAGTACTAGTATAAAGAGAAAAGAGAGATAAAAAGAAGAGAAAGAGATGGGAGAAGGAAAGAGGGGTAAAAATGGGAACAATGGGGAGAGAGTGAAGGAAGCAGGGAGAAAGGGACATTTGTTCTGGAGATTCTGATTGGCTTGAGTTTTTTTTTTTTTGCAGGTTCATATCTATTCATGCCAGGGATTAAAGTTTGCTCTAGATCTGAAAACAGTTACTTGTTTTTGGTAATTTTCCTAGTGAGCAAAACTAACCTTATGTCAAAGTGGCTTAGGCAGTTAAACAAGCTCAGAACTTGGATGCAATTGTCTGAACAATAGTTGGTGAATGACCCTTTCATATTCCATTCTGTTCAACAGTTCAATAAGCAATAGGGAGAATTTCTTTTAGATTAAATGCAGGATATTCAGGGTATATGTCTTGGTTCAATCAGTTCACTGTCCAGTGGGAGAAACAGGGAGATGACAATTCTTTGTTTGAGGGAAAGAGTGTTCAGAATTCAGATTCTATGATTTGTGGCAGTTCCTTAAGGAATATTGAATAAATAGCACAGACAACCAGATGCAAGATCAGGGAAAGCCTGCAGTAGCAAATGTAAAAGCCTTCTAAAAGATGCAGCAAAAGGTTTGATGATGAATAAATACATGTGGCTATCTTGGAAAGTCTTTTAGACTTGATCTGCCACCAGGAGTCTCTATCCTTCAGTTTACCTATTCCACGCTTTCCCATGATTAAGTTTGTAGATGATTACAAAAAATAAATCTATTTAAGGGGGAGAATGTAAACAGAGAAGGAGGGAAGGAACAAAAGGAGAGGAGAAGGAAGAAAAAATAGATGGAAATGATCTGTGCGTAATTGTCCAGGCAGCACTAGTCATAACTACATTTTTTTAAATTTTATTGTCAGGATAATGTATAGAGGGGTTAACGTCAAGTTTTCTAGATAGTATGTTCTCGCACAGTGATACCCCTTCTCACGTTTTTGTCCCACTTTCCTCTCCCTACCACCTCCCAATCATCTTGTTTCCCCCCCTTCCCTTTCCTATTTCAAATAAATAAACGTATATACAATATACCAGGTAACAAAGTCAGATACAGTAACAATATGAGATTAACTACAAGGGCAAAAAAAGAAGAGAACTAGCATAGTACATTAAGAACCACAATCACACAAGGTAAGAGAACTACAAATTTAAAGGATATCTTACAGTGGTAGCTGCTAACACACAGTAGGCAATGCTTCTGTGCAGAAAAACTTAATTACAATTCCTTCTTTTCCTTCTCATTTAATAAAGCTCCGAATAGTAGAAGTGCAAACCTTCCTGGCCCTGATCAAGATAGGAAAATTCCTTAATGACTAGTGAGATGACCGATGACGTGAGTGCTTCTAGGAGTGGAAGTACAAGGCATAGAATGCTAATCCATCAGCCTGGTGACTCTGAGTCAGCGGAATGGCACTCAAGCAAGGGAAACTTCATTTACCATAAAAATCATTTCCAGCATCTCTAACCATAATAGCCCAAAGGAAGGTTGTTCTTTGACTATTAAATAGCAAATACATTATGGTGAGTACAAAATACTTCATCTTCATTCAAGTTTCCCACAGGGCCCCTAAGTGGTAAATAGATGATTGCTGCTTGTTATTTAAAAGCCAGTTCTCTTGAATCTCTGATTCACAGAGGAAATCAATGCCAGTGCAGACAATATAATTCCTACGATTCACTCTGCCAGTTAAGGCTTTAGCTCACAGTCATAGCATGTTTTTAAGGAGGCACTGCCAAAGAAATTTAGTAGTCATTCCACGTAAAACATTTGGGATAAGGTTAAACTTTGAATTAGCCATACAAATATCTTCGTTCTGTAAGTTTTACAAGAAGCAAGTGTAGCTACATGTCAGTCTTCATAGATATAATTTTAGAGGAAACATTGGTATCAGTAAAGATAATTTGATAGTTCTCAATTATTGGTTACTTAGGTTGCATATTTACATGAATGAGCTCATGTAACACTCATGATAATACCATGAAGTGCCATTATTAGATGACCCAATTTTCCAGATGAGGAAACATGGTTTCAGAAATTAACTGTAAATAATTAATACAAATCTTGGACTATCCTAGCAGAGGATTACAATAGCTAAAAAATCAAGATACAAAAAGCTATATAGGATGAGGCTAAATGGAAGGACCTCCAGGATATGAGAACAAGAGCTATATAATGTATGATTGTTATTCTTAATGTACTATGTTATTTCTCACCTCTTTTGTTGTTCCTTGCTTATTCTCATATTGTTACAATATCTTACCTTATTATCTGGTATATTGTATATACGTTTATTTGAAATAGGAAAGGGAAGGGGGAAACCAAGATGACGGGAGGGGGTGGGGGAAATGGAGACAAAAACATGAGAAGGGATATCAATGTATGTGAAATGATGTACTTTCTATCTGGAGAATATAAGTGTAACCCTTCTATTAATTACAATTTTAAAAAAAGAAAAAAAGAAATGAACTGTACAGATTGGTGGAGGGAAAGGAAGTCAGGAGGGGGAAAACTGAGAGAAAATAAGGGAGTAGGTGACAGTGTTCAAAAGGAAATGTACTCATCACCTGACTTACATAACAGTAATCCCTTCTGTACATTACCTTTATGATAAACTTTGAAATATTAAAAATTGTTATTCCTGTATATGGAAACTAACCATATTAATCCTTTGGTATTTGCTTAAGTTACATTTTCATCTCAGTTCAGCACACAGTTACCTGAGAAATATTAGACTGTGTGTGTTGTGGTATATATGGGTGTGTGTGTGTGTGTGTGTGTGTGTGTGTATGTGTGTGTGTGTATGTGTGTGTCTGTCTGTCTGTCCATCTGTCCGTATTGTTATCCAGTAACTAGACTTGGTAACATACTAGGCACCTTTATAACATTTCTGTGGTCAGGGCGGGCAGTTTTTCTCAGTGGTAGAGTGCTTACCTGGTATACATGAAGACCCAGATTTGATTCCTTGGTACCCCATATAGAGAAAAAGCCAGAAATGGTGCCATGACTCAAGTGGTAGAGCTCTACTCTTGAAAAAGCTCAAGGACAGTGCCCAGGCCCTGAGTTCAAGCCAGGCTCTGAGTTCAAGCCCCGGATTGGCAAAAAAATTTTCTGTGGTCAGCATGAAAAAAGAAAAAAAATTCTGTGGTCAGTACACATAAGCCTATTAGATAGAGCTTGGAGCATGGATAGAAATTAAAATGCTGGGTGGGATAGCTCACGCCTGTAATCCTAGATACTGAGATCTGAGGATCAAGGTTCAAAGCCAGCCTGAGCACAAAAGAAACTGAGACTCTTATCTCTACCCTCTAGAAAATGGGAAGTGGAGCTTGGCTCAAGGGTAGGTCAGTAGCCTGAGCTGAAGAGAGCTCAGGGACAACGCCCAGGCCTAAGGGTAGGGTGGTAGTCTTGAGATGAAGAGCTCAGGGACATCGCCCAGACCAAGTTCAAACCCCATGACTCCCCACACACACACCGAAAAAAAAGGAAAAAGAAAAAGAAATTTTTAATGCCTCCATATAGGTTCAAAATCGTGCAGTTACCTTGAACTATCATTGGTCTGTTGTAGGACATACCTCCCTTTACCAGCCAGTCCTTCAATGAATACATGTTTTAATGCACAATTATATAACCCTGTCAGATGACATTTGGGAAGGTATTTTCTAATTAGGTGAGAAAAGAAAAGTAGATGTCCCCAGTAAGGAGAAAATCCCCATAGACTATTTCTATGCTTGCCCTGCCCTAGAAAAAGTGTAAAAATCATAATCTGTTTTGAGTAAGCTAATGAGCATCATTAGCTTAAATTGTTCGGTGAATTAGACAATTTTCTATATGACCTGACCTTACAAATGTTTTATCATTACTAAATTCTGCTGCAGTTAAAGCAGTGAAATCCTCCAGTGATTATGCAAGTGTCAGGATTATATGAGCTAATAAGGAAGTAAGTGCATGGTCTTGATGCCAGGGCTGCAGGCTAGGGAATAGTCTGACAGGGAGACAGTGGTTTCCTCTGGTGAGTGGGGCTGGGAAAGAGGAGACAGCACAGTGTAAGTCACCTTGTACTCATTCCCATAATGCATTTTGCTAAGAACCGTTGGTAACACTGAAAGCCAGTATGGGCCATCACTTCATCACGGCCAACTCTTACTCGTTGGTTCCCAGTCTTTCTTATGAAGAATTCTCATCTACTTCTGGGAGGAGAGAGAGCCGTGGAAATGGGTAGGGTGGCCATTTCTGCCTTTGTCTCTCTTTTGCCTTCTTTATGTACATTCTGTGGTTTTAATGAACTCATGCAAGGTGGTCCAGGCAGACTGCTGACAAATACATTTCCTTTGCATTTACTCTTCTTGTCTTCCTGAGCATGGGCCACTAAAGATGGCTTTAAAGATGCTGTTCAGCCCAGTGCTGATGGCTTTATGCCTGTAATCTTAGGTACTCAAGAGGCTGAGATCTGAGGATAACTGTGCAAAGACAACCTGGGCAAGAAAATCTGTGAGACTCTTATCTCCAATTAATTACCAGAAAACCAGAAGTGAGCTGTGATTCAAAGAGGTAGAGTGCTAGCTTTCAGCAAAAGAGTTCAGGAATAGTGCCCAGGCCCTGAATTCAATCCCAATGACTGGGAAAAAAATTAAAAAGATGTTGTTCAGCTATTAAGTGTCCCTATAGGATTGTCCTGGGATTACCGGATTACCTTTTATTTCATCTCTATTTTTCCCCAATGGTCCTTCTATCGTTTATGTTTTAGATGTAGAGCTAAGTACCTAGTATAAAATCATTCCAAAAACAGAAAACAACTAAAGCAATTAATCCAAATAGCTTAGATAAGCAAGAGGGAGGTATAGTCTAAGTGATTAGGGTTTTTTTTTAATTGTCAGTACTTGAGTACTAATGGCTTTATGCTTCCTGAACTTGATTATTATGCTGGTGCTCCACCACACAAGCCACATTTCCAGCCGTGATTTTTGCCAGTCCTTTGGAGATGGAGCAGAGAGAATTTTTCTGCTTGGGCCATCTTTGAAGCACAGTCCTCTAGATGTCATTCTCCCGAGAGACTGATCTCAGTTAGACTTACAGGTGTGAGGAAGGGGTGAAAGGCTGGTGATATCTATTTATTTGTTTATTTAGCCAAGGAAAATTACAATGGTTAATTTTCTCTCCTTGGCTGTGCTCAATAAAATCTTTCCTTGTATATTTATTAGTTCAGTTGTTTATCTTATTCCTTGGACCCTCTGATGATGGGGACAACTCATGCATTTTATACTCTGCAAGCCCAGCACCCAGATCAATGTCTAGCATGCTAAAGGGATTCAGCCAATGTCTGATGAATGACTGAATTCATGCTGTACTGACAGATGTGTAATCTCTAATTTCACACATAGATGTGCATTTCCCCTGACTTTAGCTCATATTATTGGAAGATCTTTGAAGACTTTTCTTCCTTTGCTTATAATTAAGAAGTTGATAATCCATTCTATTTCTGAGGGTCTTTAAAAGGCAAAAGATATATATGAGCTGAAGAGAAACCAGAGTATCTAAGTGTTTAAATACTGAAAATGTTGACTAAAATTGCCCTTCAAAAGAAGATAAAAACATATTAGAAAAAAAAAGAACTGCAGTAAGAACTAGGTAAAATTATTCCTATTCTATTTCTCAAGGAAGAAAATTCCCTTTCCTTGCGTGAACAAAGTTCCTTGATAAAAACTGACATTTACAGTAAGGGGTCTGGTCTGGTGCATTAATCTGTATATCCATAGCCTGGAGATGATCCGAGCCTTATGAAAGAGTCCTACTTAGCTGGATTCTTCCATTCTACTCAGTGAAGGCATCCTGGTAGGACCACAGAGAAATACACTAGCAATGTTTCTTTACATCTAACCACAAACCTTAGCTTAGGACACAAACAGCCAGCAACAGCATAACCTATTGTTCTGCTTCAAAGAAACACAAGTTGACTAACAGGCTGTTGGTCCCATAAGGAAACTGGAACTCATTCAGCCTCCTGTTCTTCTGGAACCTGTATCTAGAATGGTTGGGCCTGCCTGCTGAACACCTAGCTATGGTTCAGCTTGGTTGTCATGTACTGAGAAAGCTCAAGCTTCGCATAGAGCTACAGTATTTTAGTCCCAAGCACATTTAAGCAATGATTAGAATTCCTTTCATGAGTATTACCCTATTCTGGGATGTCCATAACTGTGTGTGAAGAATGTCACTATCTCTGGAAGAACCACCTCAAGCATGAACTGAGAGGACTAGAACAGATGCTCAGCTCCAGTGTAGTGTGACATTGTGGCTTTAGCTTGTAGAATATTGCTTCATACCACCCTATCACTTGGACCCTCTGCTGCAACACCGCAATCACCATTTGCTGGGTGGTAAACAATTAAACAGAGTATAGGTTGAAGAGGCAAAGCTGTGTGTTGCTAGCTTAGCAGTATACACTCTAATCAGTAGAAGCCAAGTGGGTTAAAGCCAGCAAGGCCCTAGGCATCTTTCTAGCTGTCTTTAATATACAAAAGAATATTGTCAGAATGGCATATACATCTTGACCAAAGCACTAAGGAAGCAAATAAACAGGAAAAAAGAAAAAAAAATCCACCCTACATTGGATACTAACTTTTAACTTTTTATTTCTTTCAATTTTGAAACTCAGCTGCATATGCTTTCAAGTATTCATTATAAACATAAGTTAAGGATAAATAAAAAATACTATTCTGTGTGTGTGTGTGTGTGTGTGTGTGTGTGTGTGTGTGTGTGTGTGTTAGTTCTGGGGCTTTCGTTCAGGACCTAGGTGCTGTCCCTGAACATTTGTGCTTAAGGCTAGCTATCACTCTACCACCTGAGCCACACCACTACCTCTGGCTTTTTTTTTTTTGAGGAGGCATGGTTGATTGGAGACTTTCCTGTCTATACTGGCTTTGTACCTCAGTCCTCAGAGCATAGCCCCCTGAGTAGCTAGGATTATAGTATGGATCACCGGCACCTGCAAAAATACCACTTTTAAAATAACAGTGAGCTGGGCATTGTGTCTTGGCAGGAGGAAATGTAATGACATTGCAGTATAAGGTCAATTTTTGCAAAACACATCTAAAGCATAAGAAAGGAGAGGGGCCTGACTCAAGTGGTAGAACATTTGCTGGAATCTACAATAAAAGATATTAACAATGGTGTTCGTGTTTTGTGTGTGCTGGTCCTGGGCTTGAACTCAAGGCCTAGGCTCAGATCCTCTTTGTGCTCAAGCCTAGCACCCTACTATTTGAGCCACAGTGCCACTTCTGGCATTTTCTGAGCAGTTTATTGGCAATAAGAGTCTCACAGGCTTTCCAGCCAGGTCTAGCTTTGAACCACAATCCTTAGAGCTCAGCCTCCTGAGTAGCTAAGATTACACCTAGCTAGAAGTCAATTTTAGTTATTATATTTTTAACTGAAGGTTTGCAGATATGCAGTTATGTTGAAAACACGAAGTACAGAAGCATTTAGAACAGGAAGTTTGGGTAGAAGATCCCAGGTGAATATGGAGGACTTAAAGAAAGTAAAAGAGCATAAGTAAGGCATTTGGCAACTTGACTCAGCTGCTTCCAAAGGGAGTGTTCCCTGAGGAACATTCCAAAGAGTTATGTGAAGCTGTATTAATGAAAATAGGTAAAGCAGAGGCTGATTTTTAATTCAGCCTTGGAGTTCCCTTGTTTGGGGAAAAAGTCCAGGTCTCCTGCCATTTGCCTTCAAAATATCAGCAAGTTTACGTGCTTTGTTTTGTTTTCATTGTATATTCTAATGCATCATAAAATCTCTTAGAGACAAATTCCCTGTTCCCTCTCCTTGTTTTCTTCTTTGTTTTCACCATAACCCTGTTTAACTAATCATTATTGGTGGTCTTTGTGCCTTGATTTGTTCCTTCTAAAATTCACTGATTTATCCTTTAACTCCTCTCATCCTGCAATCTGGGAAATATTGTTGGCAGAGTGGCTTTGGTGCTTTTTTTCCCCAGTTTCTGGGTCATCATGTTGCACCCACACCTCATCCAGGCCCAGCCAGCAGGCAACTGTAAGCTGTGCCATAAAATTCCCTACCTCTTTCATGTCCCACCAGCTCCCTTCTTCATTCCTTCTCTTAGCAAAGAGAGAGCTCCCTCTCCTCCTCCCCCTCCTCCTCCCCCTCCTCCTCCTCCTCCTTTTCTTCCTCCTCTTCTTCTTCTTCTTCTTCTTCTTCTTCTTCTTCTTCTTCTTCTTCTTCTTCTTCTTCTTCTTCCTTTCTCTCCCTCCCTCCCTCCCTCCCTCCCTCCCTCCCTCCCTCCCTCCCTCCTCCTTCTCTCTCTCTCTCTCTCTCTCTCTCTCTCTCTCTCTCTCTCTCTCTCTCTCTCTCTCTCTCTCTCTCTCTCTCTCTCTCTTCAATTGCCAGTCCTGATGCTTGAACTCCTGGCCCAAGTGCTATCCCAGGGCTACTACTTGAGCTACAGCACCATTTTTGGCTTTTTCTATGTATGTGGTACTGAGGAATTGAACCCAGGTCTTCATGCATGCTAGGCAAGCACTCTACCATTAGACCAAACTCCTGGCCGGCAAATCTCCTAATAATGTTAAGAAGAAGCCCGTTGACCAAATTCCCAAACTACTTGGTAATATTATAAGTCTGGTCATGATGACTACAATCTATTAAATTTGTTCACTGATCTCATTTCATTCACCCCTCAAAGCACTGGATGGAGAAAAAAAGATAGTGATTAATATAATATATGGCTACACATATGAATATGTTTTGGTATAAACAAAATTCCTTTATGTTTCTTTGGTGGAAGAATGGTCTTCAGCTATGGACTTTGACTAGATGGCGTGGAAGGAAGGGGAAGGGATGAAATGAATTTTGCCCCTTTCAGCTTTGTTTGGTGTAGTAGGTATCATTATCTGTTTCAGTGGGTAAAAGAACTACTCATTGAAGTTGAGACTCCATTCATAGGGGTGAAGACACCGATGGTAATGGCTCTATTTCAAATAGGTCAGTGAGATTTCACCTTATGATCATTGTTTTGCTTTCTGTGGTTCAGAACCACCACAGCTTATTAAGTATTCAGAAATAAGACATATTAACGGGAGACTTTTATGATAGGCCAGTGGGCTACCAAGTCAACTACTCCAAAACCTTCATGACATTTTCCAGTTTTCACTTTTTAAATCAGACTACTTCTAACTGCTGCTGATTATATCTCAGCAAATGACTCACTAGCCGCACTATTCACCTCTGGAATATGAAGCTAGAGGGGTAGTTTTTATTTTGTACACAGGGATGATTGTGACTTGTGAGAACTTGGAGTATTTTCCTATTTATCTTTGTTTTGAGTAGATGGCTTTTATGGATTTTTTCTTTTGTTTGCCAGTTCTGGGGCTAGAACTCGGGGCCTGAGCAGTGTCCTTGGACTTTTCTCAAGGCTAGAACTCTACCACTTGAGCCACAGCACCACTTCCAGCTTTTTCTATGTATGTGGTACCGAGGAATTGAACCCGGGTCCTCATGCATGCTAGGCAAGCACTCTACCACTAAGCCAAATTCCTGGCCCCAGCTTTTCTGTTTTTTTTTTAAAAACATATTTTAATTGTTATTATAAAGGTAATGTACAGAGGGAATAGAATTTCATAAGTCAGGTAATGAGTACATTTCTCTCCCAGAATTTTCCTTCTGTCCCCACCTCAAGTTGTAGAGTTCATTTTCAACATAGTGTTTAATGATTACGGCCGCCACATTTGTTCACACTTTGCTCTCCATTTCATGGTTTTATGTTTGATATCAGTGCAAATTTATATATTATTTTTGTCCCTATGTTTCCTATAGAATACCAGGAAAATTTTATATACTGAAAAGTCTGAACTTTTCCTATAGAATGCTCTTAAGAGGCATGATATAGCAGTGGTATCCCATGATAGTCAAGAAAATTGGAAGCACCTGGAATACCCAGACCCAGAGAAGCCACTGGAAGAACTGTGGAGTTGGTGGCGGATTTGTCAGAAAACCAGAAAGTTCAACAAATCGAATCGAAATTAAGCCTAGAACACTGTATGGTTCAATTTCTGCTTCACATAGCATTCCAAGAAATACAAGCTTATCAGAGAAAAATACAATCTAATTCAGATGATACAGTGTTTCTCAAAACACACATGTGCATACACACACATAGTAATGGAAGTAGAGGGTGGGGTGCTTTCGTTATGTTCACTGTACTTCCTGATTTTCTGTTTAGAAATCAAGCTCATTCCCCACCTTCTACCATGCTCTATAGCAGCTGTCAAACCAAGTTTCTTCTCTATCTCTAGACTCATTTCTTCTTGGCACTTCCCCTGTCTAGCCTTCTACTTTTCTATGGTCACTCACATTCCATATGCCAGGTGTTTCTTCAAGTCATTTCTTCTAGCCTTATTTTATGTCATCATTGCTGAAAATACCTTCACTGTCATACAATGAGGAGAAACTCCCACTGTGCCTGCCCTATCCTACTTTGATCAAACCCCCCTTCCATCGGCCACAAATTTACTAGAATTTTAGTTGATGGAAATCTCATCTTCTTACAACTGAATTTCACCAGATAGACTAATATATGGAATAATAATCTGGTAGAGCACAGTAGATTTTCAAAGCAAAGTGGAGTAATTCTAGCTGGATAGTTTCCAGGAGAATTTTCCATTCTTGCAATCCAAGACAGAAGCTCAGCCCACTGACTACATGTTTGAAGCCACTGCTTTTAGTGGAGGAAAAACTCAGTATGCATTAATGTGGGGCTCAACAGATTATTTTGCATAAATATTTCTTATTGTGAAAGGCAACAAAATGAGAGAGAAATAAGGTCATGAATACAGGTTTCAGGTTATCATAGGATAAAATAATGTAACATTCAGTATTTTCACATTTATTGTTTCTTGTTTGTTCTACACATTGCAATCTGTCTGTCTATTTATCTGTCTACTTATCTGTCTGTCATTATGCATGCACCTATGTATTATCTATCTATTTATAAAGTAGTAGTCTTTGGAAACTAGTGCTACAGTCCAGAAGAAATAAATCACAATACACAAATGTCATTACTGCAAATAAATGAGTAATGCTTATTCTGTTTGTAGATCCAAAACAGTAACTGCTCATCTCAGAAATTTAACAAAGAGGTGGATAGTCATTTCCCACTTTCTTTTTCTAGGAGTTCTATAACCTTGTCAATCAAGGGTATGTCCCATATCTACAGGTTGCTGGACATCTTTTCTCTAGGGCATTAGGACAGCATCCTTGATTGTATGCTTTGAATGAATTTCAGGTGTCTAGTCAAGCTTTGTTTTGTATTGGTTGCCATCTAGCTCAGAGGTCTCCAAATGCTTTAGACAACTTATATCTATACTTCTACTGAATGCATGATTAAAATCAATCAATGAAGACAGGAGACAGAAGCATTTCTACCCATGAGTCCTTTTGCACAGCCTTTGAAACTGCTGGCTTGTCTCAAACACAACATTTGAGCTTTACTCCTTGAGAAAAAGGACAGGTGGCCAGCAAAGAACAGATAGGGACACCAACAGCAGATACAGAATGCTCTACTGAGGTCCTCAGATGCTACCATGCTGTGCCCAGTCTTGCTGCTCTGTGGTCCAGTTACTCTTGCCTGGGTACTTATTAATGAAGTGGAAGAGAGACTATAACACAGCTGATGTGTTTGATAAAGCTCTAGACTTTGAGATTATTTAGCCATCATCATTTAAGACTGCGGAGAATCTTCTCCAATTCATTCTGTGCTAATAAAATTTTCCCTGAATTTCTGTTCCAGGAGAAATTTATTGCTGCAAAATACAAAGATAAGGAAGTTGATAGTAGAGCTCAGTGCTGTGAGCTCCAGGGCAGATACCCAGTTTCTAGTTTGGGGGTGGGGCACAGTGGGTGATTGTGTGAGCTAACCACTGTCAAGGCCACATCTCCTTGATGCTTCCTGCAGGAAAGTGTTAACAAGTAAAACTGAATGAACATAAAATGAGCCCGGGCAAAATGACAAGATTTGTGAAAGCAGGAAAATGCGGAGATATGTAGTGAGGAGGAAATGTCTCAGAATACAGATGAGGCATGAGCCACTGAGGATAATTAAGCCAGAAGCTTTGGTTCACCCAGAGCACAATTCAACTTCCTGTTTTCTGGGATTAGAAAGCTTGGCTGAACTAGTCCCATTTCTCAATATCTACCTTCTGCCGCCCTCTGGGGTTTACAGAAGGGTGGAGAGAATAAGTTAAACGTTATTAATCTATAAAATATGATAATAAACAGCCTGGTAAGTAGAAGGATTGTCCTTGCTGAAGATCTAGGGCTGGGCCAGTGGGTATGACAGCCATGTTGACACTTCTTTCAGTCTATCAGGCTAGAGGAGGAAGCTTCCTGCCTTAGAAGACCTATCTTAGAGATCAGAGGCTGATCTCTGTCCAGAAAGGCTCACTTTAATTCTATTACCTCTCAGCACCTTCTTGGGTTTTCTCTTCTCTGCCTTTCCAGATCATTCTTTCCCTTTCAACTTCTCAGCTGATTAGAGGCTGGAAAGATTAAAAGCAAAGGAAGGATCTTGTTCTTCCTGCTCATGCAGAGATTTTCCCACCCTTTGGAAAATTACTTGAGAACTGGTACCTCAAGGTAGCAATTGTTTTGTCGTTCTATATTTAAAGCATCTCCTTCTGTCCCCACTTGGTATCATTAAAAAAATGCTACCAGTCTTAGTATAAGCAGAAAATAAAAGTGGACAATACGGAAAAAGTTGCTAGAAAATTCCAAATAAGACTATAGCATTAGTCCACTGAGCATCTTCATTGTTTTATGCCTATTTATTCCTAAAAATTTCCTGCAGATGTGCTTTCAATCATGATGGCCTCTATAATTCTAATTTCACGAGCACCCAATTTATGCATTTCCCACCTAGAGCTTATGAACATCTTTATTATCGTATTTCTCAATTTCCTTGAAAAGTGTTAGATTATTCACCTGTCTTCCTTGCGTGGCTTATTCTTTATTATTGGTGGTCAGGCATCATGCTCACAACAGTGTTTGTTGAATGACTTGGTCTCCTAGCTTAATCTATTAATCAGTTGTCAACTTGAAATACAGTTTCCCGTAAACCTGAAGTCCAGAATAGCAGTTATATTCCTGGAACCATCAATAGTTCCCTCCAAATACATATTTGTCATCAAGGAGACTTGCTGTATCTCAATGAATAACAAAAAGCAGCACTAATGGAATATAGTTCGTGCTCTGTGCCCCTTGGTTCTGCATCCATGGATTCAATAAATTGTGGATTGAAAATATTTCATAAAAATGCTGTATTTGTGCCAATGGCTCATACCAGCAATCCTAGTTACTTAGGAGGCTAAGATCTGAGAACTGTGGTTTGAAACTAGCCTGGGCAGGAAAATCCATCAGACTCATATTTCCAATTAATAGGCTGGAGGCATGACCTAGGTTCAGTGCCTAATTAGCAAACAGGAAGTTCTAAGTTTGAATTCTAGTACTGCTATAGTACCTGTTGTATATCCCATTGTTCGGGTTATTGTATATCCCATTCTTTTGTATTTAGTTGGAGGCAGGCTTAGTCGATTATCAAAAAAATCTAGAAATAGAGCTATAGCTCAAGTGATAGAAGGCAGCCTAGAGCAGAAAAAACAAGAGACAGTGCTCAGGCCCTGAGTTCAAGCCCTAGTACTGTATAAAACAGTCCCGCATAAAAACAGTCCGTGTCCATACTGAACATATACAAATTTTCTTTCTTGTCATTATTTCCTAAACAATATTATAATATATACAATGCATATAATAACTACTAACACTTAATTAAAGGTTATAAGGTAATCTAAAGGTGCTATACTTTTTCTAGGAGACTGATGTTGGTGTTTCATGCCTGTAAATCCTAGCTACTCAGGAGACTGAAATCTAGAGGATTGTGGTTCAAAGTTAACCTAAGCAAAAAAGGCTGATAGTCAATTTCCCAAATAACCAGCACAAAGCAAGTTTGAAAGGCATGCCTCAAATGGTAGATAGCCAACCTAAGAAAGCCAGCCCAAGTGGCATGATGCATAGGTGTTGTATAGATGCAATAGTTTTGGGTAGTAATTTTTCTAATCATATGTAATCTATTAATGAAGTTGCAAATTTAATCCCTAGTACCACAAACAAAGATTATATGGGAAGAAGTGTAGAAGTTATATGCAAATACAATGCCATTTTGATATGGACATATACAGAGTTTGCTATCAACTGAGGCCAGGAGCCAGTCCCTTACAGAGTCAAGGAAAAACTATTTCATATACTTTGGGCAAGTTGTATTTCATGTACTTCGGGAAGTTACTAAAGCACGTGATAAATTAGCCTTTGATCAAGAATTTCAGCTTGAGGAGGGATCACTATTACACTCTTGATGGGAGTGTAAACTCGTTCAACCACTATGGAAAGCAGTATGGTGGTTCCTCGAAAGACTAAACATAGAGCTCCCCTACGACCCAGCAATTCCACTACTTGGTATTTACCCACTTGTCCAGAAACAAGGACATACTAAATCCACTAGCACTATTTACCATAGCAAAGATATGGAACCAACCCAGATGCCCCTCAGTTGATGAATGGATCGACAAGATGTGAAAGAACAGCATTGCCCCATTTGTAAGGAAATGGAAAGACTTAGGTTTGTATTTGGTTATTTGAACTTGGATAGGGAACGGAGAAAAACAAGATGAGGGGTGGGGGTGGGGGGGAGGGAAATGGGGACCAAGACATGTGAAAGGGTATCGATGTATGGGAATTAATGCACCATCTATCTGGCAAATATCATGTAACCCTTCTATTAATTACAATAAAAATATATGAAAGAAAAAAATCATATTAAATGAAGTAAGCCAGACTCAAAGGAATATAGGCTTAATGGTTTCCCTCATTTGTCATAATCAATAGAAACCTTGGGCTCTTCTAGCAGAGATTTACAATAGAGCAAAACCTAGATACATAAGGCCATATAGAATGACACTAAATGAAAGGACCTCCATGATATAGAAACAAAAGCCATATGAGAGATTGTTGTCCTTACTATACTATGTTATCTCTCATCTCTTTTGCTGTCTCTTGGTTATCTCATATTGTTGCAGCATTTTTACCTTGTTATCTGATATACTGTACATATGTTTATCTGCTTATTTGAAATAGGATAGGGAAGGGGGGGGAAAGCAAGATGAGGGGCAGGGGTGGAGAGGAGGGAAATGGGGACCAAAACATGAGAAAGGCTATCAATGTTTGTGGAGTAATGTACCTTTTCTCTGTTGAATATAATGCAACCCTTCTATTAATTACAATAAAAATTATATGAAAAAAATAATTTCAGCTTGAATTACAATGAGATTAGAGCCAGTCCTGCTCAGTGCCAAATAGCATGCTATTCCTCTAGCCTGACAGGAAAGGTCTAAGTCAAAGAACTAATGATCCATGGATTTCCATAGCCTTAAGGATCATTTATTCACATATAGAATCAATCAAAATTTGAATGCTCTAAATGCACAAAATCTTCTGAACATAAATCTAGAAGAGAAAAGTCAAGTAGGAATTGATAACATTTGTTATTCACAGGGCAAAAATACAGAATACATTTGCAATTAGACACTTCCACGGTGATTGTGATAGGAAAGTCTAGGAAGATCTAAGAGGTTAAGAATTTTATAATGTTAATTCTCGGCTTAATTACTGACAGTCAAGAAGCTCAGGTGTAAGGAAAAGTGGAGGAGATTGGAAAAGGAGTAGGCCAGATTTGATCTTCCACAGGCAAAGACTGTTTATTGAGGAACAGTGAGGGGCTCAGACCTTCCCGTGGGATTGGAGGTTGTGCTAGGGATTAGGCTTATATAGGGCTTAACAAGGAAGCAAAAATTAGAAAATGGGTTCTGGTCTCTTGGGGGCTGAAGGCAATGTTCTTGGTCAGGCTCTCAGTGAATATTCCACCTGTTTCGAGGGCTGAGGGTGACTTCAGCCCGGATAGAAATTGCCTGCCTATGGAGAGGTATGTGGTCAAGCTTGTCGGTTTATACCTGGTGTCTTGCTTGACCCTGAGGAATAATCCTTCATATTATTGGCAGGACTCAATTCTTCATATTCCATCTTTAGATACATGAAAAGATTGGGCCTAGAGGGAAGAGGCAGATCCTTCATATAGGATCTTTTGGATACATAAAAAGTTGGGCTGAGAAAGAAGACCAGGAGGGAAGAAAAGGGAAAATGGGCCAGCAGTTGTCTTTCTGGCTACTTCCTACTGACTTGGGGTGTTGTTTTAAGGGGTACGTTCCCATCCAGTCAAATTGTTGAATGGCTGGAGCTCCAAGAGCATCTCTTCTCCATTGAGGGGCTGGTATCCTATTGCCAAGGTCCTGCCAAATAGCTCCTGTGCTACACAATTCTGGACAGGTCTTCTATCAGGTTTTCTGAATTATTTTCCTGCTGTATTTAATTTCTCTCCCCCATACCATTGTGCAAAATGGTGATCAAGCTGAGAGTCTTGATTGGTTCCTTCTTTTATTTTCCCGGTTGCCAGAGGCTGACTTCTCTTCCCCATCATGGAGGTGAGGTGGAGGGTAGAAGGTAAGCTGAGGATGTTTTACAGGCAGGAAAATCAGGGCTGTGTTTCCCTTTCTCTCAACTTCCCCCCCCCCCCAGTCCTTATCCTTTGGTCTGTCTAGTTCTCCTACACATGTTCTTGAGGAATACATTTCTGAAACAAATCTATTTAAAGAATTAATCATTTTCTATTCCCCAGAACAACATTTAGGCTTTGGAAGCAACAGTGTGGAATGAGATAAAGTTCTCCCCACATCTGGATGCTTTAAAAAGCACTCCATTTGGCCATCTGACAAAGAGTAGACCAGCATGGTGAAGGGAGGAGAATGAGGCTCCTGGTACCCATAAATACCAGTGGCATCCCACAAAGCAGAGAGTGGGTGCAGTACACAGGGAACAGAAGTGGGGGAAGAAGGGTGCCCTCACTGAGGCTGTTTCTGTGACCCCACAAACCATGCACTCAGCCTAGGATAATCAGCTATGTTACTATTCACAGCAGATAAATTCATATTATGTAGAATTATTCAAAGAAACTGGGTCTATTGGATGCAAAACTTATTTTTAAGCCTCCGTAATTAAAACAGTGTGGTATTGCTGCATGAATAGACTCAAGTGTGCATAGCATATGATGGATATAGCAAGCATAATCAGAGAAAGGAAAAGAAGTCTTTCCAAAAAAAATTGTTGGAGCAACTAAGTAGCCTTCTAGGAAACACACAACTACACACACACACACACACACACACACACACACTCACATCACATCCCACAAGCTACAATAGGATAAACTACAAATGGATAAAATATTCAGATGTAATAAAAATTCAATTTTTAGAAGCCCAGAAAGCTGTGCAAGAATATCTCAATAAAATATTCCTTTATCTAGCAACAACAAAATAAAGCAAAAAGTCCTCTATTTAATATCAAAAGAAAAATATAAACATATTTTTTAATTTAGACCTCAAGGAGTTGATCTTCTGAATGTTAATCAATAGGAAGAGCAGCAACATAATGAAAAGGAGAGATATGAGTGGAAATGAAATATAAAATGCCATACAGACCTAGGAAAAGATACTTCCCTTCAATCATTATAAAATATAAAAATCAAAATCTCATTGCAAATTTCCACCTATCAGAATATACAAATTTCCAAATCCAAGGATAAATTCTATTTCATTAGTGGACATACTCAAACATTCTTGGTGACAATAGGTTCTGTCTGCTTCTCGCTTATGGAGTTACCCATTCTGCATATAGATAGTTTTTAATTTATACAAAAATCCCACTTTGAAGAACTTATCCTACAGATATAATTGACAGACCTCACATAATGCAGTATACAAACTTATTCATTGCTTCATTTGGTTATAATAGGAAAAAGTCAGAATTAGAACATTTACTTGGGCTTGTGCGTAATAAGCAGCAGTGTATATACTCACATTGGGGGATATTGCACACATATAAGAGAAAGTGAAATTTCCTATGTGCGTAGTTGAGACTTCCTTTCATGGAAAAGATGCATAAGAATTCTCAAGATATATTTTATTATATATATGTTATTGTTATTGTAAAGGTGATGTATGGAAGGATTACTATTGCATAAGTCAGGACATGAGTATATTTCTTTTTGAACAGTAGCACCCCTTCCTTTGCTCTCTCCAAGTTTTTCCCCTCTTGTCCCCACCCACAAGTTGTATAATTCATTTTCAACAAAGTATCTAATGAATACCATTACATTTGTTCTCCCTTGTCCCACCCTTATCTTTCCAAAGACACATAAACAAACTAGACAAAAGGGTATAGAAAACAAAAGAGCATCAAAGAAAAAAACCCTCTTATTTCTATTGCTTGGATATCATTTAGAAAAAATATTATTTTCTATGATCATATGCAATGCACATAGCTATTGAGCTTTTGTGATCCTCTCCTGAGACACTCATAAGAATATCCTCCTTTGGTGTCACTGTGTGCATATCTAGAGTAATTTTTCATGTCCTTGTGTATTTGTTTTGTATTTTTCTATCCAATATGTTTACAGAATTGCAACAAATCAAATGATTGGATAAATGGAATTGTATCTAACTAAGGAGCTTCTGCATGGCAAAGGACATAGCTAGTGAGATAAATAGAAAGCCTACAGAAAGAGAGAACTGTGTATACAAACACAGTGGAATTCTATTCCTAGCTATGTATCAGGCAAGGAATTCATGTCTAAAATATACTTAAGAGGTCAAAAAGTTAAATCCCCTGAAAATAACTCCTCAAAGAAACACCAACCCAATTAATTAATGGGATAAACACATAAAGAGAGATTTCTCAGAAGAGGTAAGAAGGCCAATAGACACATGAAGGGGTTCAACATCTCTGGCCATAAAGGAAATGAAAATCAAAACAACACCGAGATTCTCTCTCACCCCCGTTAGGATGGACATTATCAAGAAAACTAACAATAGCAGATGCTGGTGGCGATGTGCCCAAAAGGGAACATCACTACACTGTACACTGCATTACTGCACTGGGACTGTCAACGTGTTCAACCACTCTGGAAAGCGGGATGAAGGTTCCTCAGAAGAATAAAGATGGAGCTTCCTTCCCTATGACCCAGCAATTCCACTTTGGGGCACTTATCCAAATGACCACAAACCAGGCCATATTCAAGCTACCAGCACAACCATGTTCACTGTAGCATTGTTTACCATAGCTAAGGCATGAAATCAACCAGAAACCTCTCAGTGGATGAAAAGATCAACAAAATGTGATATATACACAATGGAATTCTATGCTTCCATCATAAAATGCAACGGCATTGTACCATACCTAAGGAAAAGGAAAAACTTGGACAAAAGTATATTAAGCCATCTAAGCCAGGACTACTTAAATAAGAAAATAAAGTATATATTATTATAAAATATAGGGGAATATATAGATAGATGTAGATATAGATATTTCAGTTTCAGTGACATACAAAGCCAAAAACCCTACCAAGTCTTTCCAGATGCATTATTCCAGAGGCAGTGACAGATGGTATGAAAGATAAATGTTCTGTTATTGTAACATATATTATTATAACATGCTATAACGTATATTATGAATGTGTTGCGATTATATTGTTTTGATTTATACTCTATGTGAATGGATTACCTATTCAAAAACTCACATGTTATATATGTCAGTCATGTGGAAATATGTATGATTTTAATAGTTTCACTAAAGAGTCCTCTTAAGAAGATCAAACAAAACTCAAAACTGTGTTTTACAAATTTGCCTGTTTATCATTTTTCTTCTGTTCCCACTAGGGCTTTTAAGACTGATGTATTTCTTCCTTTGACTTATAGAGAAGATAAATCACCAGGCTTATTATTGGCTTGAGGATTTGGGATGTTCTGTCAACAACATCGAGAGCACTATTTCTCTGGTAAGGCTGGGCATCTGTCTTCTGGACTCCCACTTTTTTTCTAAATAAACTGCATGCTTTAGTCTGTAGATCATTGTTCTCTACCTATGCACACTCAAGTAGATCAAAAGCTATCAAGTTGCAGCTGGAGTGGGTGGCTGCAGGTGAAAGGGTGAGGGTTTCATTGAGACAACAAACACCCAGATTCCAGGTATTTTATTTGATCCGGCCCATAGTTTGTATTTATGAGCTATAGATTCCTTAGCTAAAATAGTAGTACTGTGTGTGTGTGTGTGTGTGTGTGTGTGTGTGTGTGTGTGTGTGTGTGTACCCCCATGTATGAGTGCACCAGTACTGGGGCTTGAACTCAAGGCCTAGGCACTATCCCTTAGCTTTATCCTATCAAGTCTGGTGCTTGACCATTTGAGCCACAGCTCCATTTTTCTCCTTCCTTCCTTCCTTCCTTCCTTCCTTCCTTCCTTCCTTCCTTCCTTTTTTTCCTTCCTTCCTTCCTCCCTTTCTTCCTTCCCCCCTCTCTTTCTTTCTTTCTTTTTTATTTCTTTCTTTATTTTTCCTTCTTTTTTTCATTGTATTTTATTCTCAGGGTAATGTATAGAGTGGTTACAGTTACATTCATCAGGTAGTGGGTTCATTCTCAAACACTGATACCCCTTCTCATGTTTTTATTACCCTTTCCCCTACCCCGACCCTTCCCAATCATCTTGTTTTCCCCTTTCTCTTCCCTATTTCAAATAAACAGATAAATGTATATATCATATACCAGGTAACAAATTCAGATACAGTTACCATATGAGATTACCAATAAGGGGAAAATAGAAAACAGAAATAACTACATATAGTACATTAAGAGCAACAATCACAAAGATAAACCTCTTGTTTCCACATCCTAGAGTTCATTTCGTTTAGTCTCATCCTATATGACATATGTACATAGCTTTTGAGCTATTGTGATCCTCTGCAAGGAGAGTCTTAAATGTGTGCTAATTATTACAAATGAGGGTAACTATGGAGCCTATGTTCCTTTGTGTCTGGCTTATTTCACTTAATATGATTTTTTCCCAAGTCTTTCCATTTCTTTACAAGTAGTGCTATGTCATTCTTTCTGATGGCAGCATAGAATTCCATTGTGCATATATACCACATTTTCTTGATCCATTCATCTACTGAGGGGCATAGGCATTGTTTTCATATCTTAGCTATGGGAAATAATGCTTCAATGAATGTCATTGTGCTAGTAGCTTTAGTTTGCCCTTGTTTCTGGACATTTGGGTAAATGTCAAGGAGTGGAATTGCTGGATCATATGGGAGCTCTATGCTTTGCCTTTTGAGGAATCACTGTACTGCTTTCCAAAGTGGTTGAACCAGTTTATACTCCCACCAACGGTGTAGTCATCTTTCTTCCTTCCTTCCTTCCTTCCCTCTCTTTCTCTCACTCTCTCTGTGTCTCTGTCTCTGTCTCTTTTGCTGGCTAACTGAAGATAAGAATATCATAGATTCCCCATCTGGGCAGGGTTGGAACTATGATTCTCAGATCTTAGCCTCTTGGATAGCTAGGATTACAGGCATGAGCCATCCTCACTTACCTAAAACAGTATTTTATAACTTGTTTCTCTTAATTATGCTCTCATGCAAAATATAAAACTTCTTAAATTATAAATTTATAGACAAAACTTCTGAGAACAAGTGCCTTCACTTGATGGATTAGTTTCTAGGTATGGAGAAGAGAAGTGAGACAAGTTTAAATGCCAGGTGAAGGAGAAAGTCTTTCCAAATGCATGTCCTTCGGTGCTCTTCTAAATGCTATTTGCTTGCTGTCCCCGTATAGAAATGCTATCTTGGGTTTCTGAATATCTGCCTTCTCCCTGTGACTAGGACTAAGCTTGGATTTTACCTCTTGAGATACAGTCCTCTGGCTTCCTCATATTCCATTCTGTTAATCTTTCTTTTTTTTTCTTTTTTTGGTGATGACTCTGGGGTATGAACTGCGAGCCCTGTACTCAACAAACTACTTGACTCACTCCCCAGCTCTTCTTGTTTTAGTAATTTTTGTGCTTTTTGCCAAGGACAACCTTGGATCACAATCCTTCTATCTATGCATCCTGCAGAGTTAGGGTCATAGATGAGAAACATCATGCCTGGCTTGTTTTGTTTAGATGGAATCTAGGCAGCTTTCTTGACTGGGGATACCCAAGCCTGTATTTTTTCTGATCTTCACTTTTTGAGAAACTTGAATTATACAGGTTTGTACCACTGTGCCTGGCTTGTTTTAGTGTGTGTGTGTGTGTGTGTGTGTGTGTGTGTGTGTGTGTGTGTGTGTGTGAGAGAGAGAGAGAGAGAGAGAGAGAGAGAGAGAGACGAGAGACGAGAGACAGAGAGACACAGAGCGAGAGAGAGAGAGAGAGAGAGAGAGAGAGAGAGAGAGAGAGAGAGAGAGAGAGAGAGAGACAGAGCGAGAGAGAGAGAGAGAGAGAGAGAACACGCTAGTACTGGGTCTTGAACTTAGGACCTCTTGCCCTTTGCTGGCTTTTTTATTTTGTTCAGTCCTGGAACTCTACCTCTTGAGCCTCACCTCCAAGTCCAGCTTTTTGCTTGATAATTGGAGGCAAAAATCTCATAGACTTTTCTTCCCAGGATGGCTTCAAGTTGTAATCCTTAGAGCTCAGCTTCCTGAGTAGCTGGGATTACAGACCTGAGCCACCGGCACCCAGAACTTGTTTGATCATAATAATACTGACTTTTTCTAAAGTAGTCTTCTTTATCCCTTTACTCATCCTCTTCTGTCAATGACTGCAAGATGTAGGCAAGCAGGGACCTTTCCTGCCTCCCAACATGGTCTAGGTCTGAAACAGTATCTGATGTTCATGTAGAATTTCATGGAAGATCAAGCCCCATGTTTAATTGCTATCATGCACAAAACCTATCAAATGAAAAAAATGTTGACAAATACCACTGAATGAATACATTCAAGTGATTTCGCTGGTAGATACAAGTATTAAGGCATACTGGCAAAGAAAAGGCTTGGTTGATCCTCAGTTGAAGGACATTCTTTCATAACATAGTTAAAACAAATGATAAATTTCTGATAGTCTGAGTAACAACTACATCTTTCTGTTATCCATCAAATGTATGTGAATTAATGCACCTTCTATCCGGTAAATATCATGTAACCCTTCTATTAATTACAATAAAAATATATGCAAAAAATAAAATAAAAGTCTCTTTACGGTTAACTGAACATAAGCATCTCATAAACCTTCCTGTCCCAGCTGGCTGCCATTGTCCTCAAATCTCAACTGTCCTGAGTAGCTATGATTACAGGCATGAGTCACCAAGCCTGGCTAAAATTACTATTTTCTTTTTTATCTAGTTCCCCCCCTCCTCCTCCTCCATTCTCAAATATGGAATGTTAGTTTTATGTCTAGAGCTGATTAATTTCTCTCTGCATTGGGATTAACAAAAATAATCTATGTACCTAACTTTCTTAGAGGTTTATCTTTGTTATTGTTTTGTTTGTCTGTTTGTATGTTTTTTGGTCAGTCTTGGACTTGAACTCTGGGCTTGGGCTCTATCCCTGGACTCTTCAGCTCAAGACTACCACTCTATCACTTGAGCCACAGTGTGCCACTTCTGGTTTTCTGGTGGCCAACTGCAGATAAGAGTCCCACAGATTTTCATGCCAGGGCTGGCTTTGAACCATGAACCTCAGATCTCAGCCTCCTAAATCGGTAAGATTATAGGCATGAGCCACTGGTGCCCAGCTTTGGTTATTTTTTTTGTATTTGTTTTTTTAATTTTTTTTTGCCAGTCCTGGGCTTGAGCTCAGGGCCTGAGCACTGTCCTTTGATTTTCTCAAGGCTAGAGCTCTACCACTTGAGCCTCAGCACCACTTCCAGCTTTTGTCTATGTATGTGGTACCGAGGAATCGAACCAGGGTCTTTGTGCATGCTAAGCAAGCACTCTACCACTAGGCTAAACTCCTGGCCTCGGTTATTGTTTTTAATGTACTATGTGAAGTTCTTCCTTCCTTTTTATTTTCAAGTCCTGGGCCTTGAACTCAGGGCCTGGGCAGTATCCTTGGACTTTCTCAAGGCTAGAGCTCTATCACTTGACTCACAGGATCATTTCTGTTTTGTTTTTGTTTTTTTTTATATGTACGTGGTACTGATGAGTTGAACTCAGGTCCTCATGCATGCTAAGCAAGCACTTTACCAGTAGGCTAAACTCCCAGTCCATGAAGTTATTTCTTTTCTCTCTTTTATTTCCCCTTTATGTTTTATCTCCTGCTGTTACTGTTTTGGACTTTGATACCTGGTACATTGTATATACATTTATTTATGTATTTGAATTAGGGAAGGGAAGGGGAAAAACAACCTGGTAAGACAAAGGACAAAGGGTAAACTAATGTAACAGTGATAGTCACAAGATACGGTGTAGAAATGAACTTTACAACTTGGGAGGGGATAGGAGGAGGAAAATTAGGAGACAAATATGGGAAGGGGTAACAATGTTTGAGAAGAAATGTATTCACTATCTTACAAATGTAACTATAACTCCTCAATACATCACCCTGACACTAAAATTAAAAAAGTAATGTGATATTCACAAGGCATATCATTTTTTATGAAAAGAGTAACCTAAAGAAACTCACATATTACAGAAGAAACAACCAAGAAATAAAACTTTATACAAAAACACTCAACAATAACCTGTGGAAAGTTATTCAAAATTCTCTCATATTTTTAGATCTATCAAAGTGTCGTGTTTGCACAAGCACATGTGTGCTTAGGCAATACAGATTCATTTTATACTAGAGCAAAATTGGCTAAATCATTAGAAAAGATCTCTTTGTGAATAAAATAGTATTTAAAAAGGCGTTATTTCCTCCATAGGTTTTGAGTCTTCCCTTTCATAGTCTTTTAAAGAACTACTGCCCCCTTTGCAAATCCACTTTAATGTTAGCTTATATACTTGCTCTTCCAGGAATATCTTAATCAAAGCTTCATTCACTTAATGGAAAAATTACTCACAATTTCTTACAGATCCTAATGAGTCTCCAGATTATGGCATTAGGGATTAGTTCTTTCAGCTAATGATATTTCAGCTGAGGGGGCGTTACTTTAAGTCTTTTGATTTTTTTCACATTCTTAATACTCTCCATTTAACACCCACAAATGACTAAAACCCACTCTATTATTGAAGCAAGCTGAATCATCTTTATGATTATATATTCTAGAATTCCTCAGAAGTAGAAGTAAATGGTATTTTGCGAACTCTTCAGTCTAGCTTGTGAACTCTACAATATTTGCCTGGTGACCTGCTGGGAAATATCATATTTTCCTTTGCTCCCAGGTGTCCACAAAGAGACACTAAGTTAATCTCCTAGGATTGTGACCGGCTAGGTTCTCTCATCTATGCTTGCAGGAAATTCTGGCCCATGATAAGCTGACTAAATAGTTGTTGACTTGAAGTCAGTCTCAGCTCTTCAACCTTTTTTAATCCACATTATTCACACCTATCAAAATCTGGCTCACATTTTCTAGAGAAAAGCATTCAACAAATATCTCTAGCTCTGGCATGTCTATTTCAGAGTCTCTGGGCAGTGATTTATCTACCTCTTAAGTGCTTCTCAGGATGTATTACCTGATAACTAGTATTAGGGCAAATTGAAACCTTGAGAGAAACAATTAAATTAGGTTCCTTCCTCAGATCTCTTTAAATACAAGTTCCAAACAGATTAAAATGTGAAGTGAAAAAAATCTAAGTTTAGAAAACATATTAGCGAATTCTATGTAAGTCTTAGCAAAGACTTGACCACTTGAACCTGACCATAGAAACCTTAGTTCCTGCTTTAAACAAGACCCACAGAAATGAACATTATTTATGTCAATGCAAATTGTTATAAAAATATTTGTGACTTGAGATAGAGTTAATTTCCTTATGTCACACATATCTCTTAGAAATAAGTAATGGAACAAGATTTTAAAACATCTAAACAAAAAGTAGTTGAGGATCACTATCAGAAAATACAATTGAATATAGTAGACAACACAATTATCTAATATGTGGAAAATTATCCCACCTCACTACTAATCAAAGTGATTGAAGTAGCTTACATCTGTGACACACATGTATAATCCTAGCTACTCAGGAGACTGAGATCTGAGGCTTATGATTCAAAGCCAGCCCAGGCAGGGAAATTCTGTGAGACACTCATTTCCAGTCAACCACCAGAACACTGGAAGTGGCGCTGTGGCTCAAAGTGGTAGAGTGCTAGCATTGAGCAGAAAAGCTCAAGAATAGGCCAGGCGCGGTGGCTCATGCCTGTAATCCTAGCTACTCAGGAGGCTGAGATTTGAGGATCGAGGTTCAAAGCCAGCCCAGACACAAAAAGACCTGAGTCTCTTATCTCCAATTAACCTGTAAAAAATGGGAAGTGGGGCTTGGCTCAAGGGTAGGTAGGATGGTAGCTTTGGGCTGAAGAGGTTAGGGACAAAGCTCAGGCCCAGGGGTAGGGTGGCAGCCTTGAGCTGAAGAACTCAGGGATAGAACCCAGGCTGAGTTCAAGCCCCATGACCCACAAAAAGAGAGAGAGAGAGAGAGAGAGAGAGAGAGAGAGAGAGAGAGAGAGAGAGAGAGAGAGAGAGAGAGAGCGCACAAGCAAGCTCAAGGATAGCACCCAGGCCCAGAGTTCAAGCTCCAGGACCAGGAAAAAAAAGTGTTCAAAGTATAACAACAACAAAAAAAGCTGCATGTGGAGGCACGGTGGAGATAACTTTCAGTACCTAGAGTTGGTTTGGGTTTAGGAAGCTGAGCTATATTACAGAAGAAATAATCAAGAAATAGAGAATAGTAGAGGTATTCAAGATGTTGCTGGTAAATGTTTAAAACTTCTGTACAGTATCCACAAAACACATCTACCTTTAGCAGTTTACTCTAGGGAGATAATTCATATGACCAATATTTTAGCTGAAGAGTTACTCATGTCATCTGGGTACCTGTGGCTCACCTCTGTAATCCTACCTACTCAGGAGATTGAGAATCACCTTTCAAAGCCAGCCCTCAAAGAAAGTTTAAGAGACTCAACCAACAAAAAGCCAGAAATGGAGGTATGACTCATGTGGTAGAGCACCAGTGACATAAAAAGCTACTTGAGAGCAAGAACTTAAGTACCTGAATACAAGACCCAGGACTGGTTCAAAAAAAAAGTTATCTCATCATTTAATACAATGCTGAAGACACTGGAAGCCATCAGAATATTCAACAATAGAATATTGTGCAATCATTATAAATGGTATTAAATAAAATATTCAAGGAATAGCTGCTCACTGTCTGCCATAAAGTTCAAAGAGCAAATCTTTTTTTATATATTTTTTATTGTAATTAATAGAAGGGTTACATGATATTTGCCAGATAGATGGTGTATTAATTCCCATACATTGATACCCTTTCACATGTTTTGGTCCCCATTTCCCTCCCCCCCACCCCCACCCCTCATCTTGTTTTCTCCCATTCCCTATCCAATTTCAAATAACCAAATACAAATATATCCGATATATCAGGTAACAAAGTGAGATACTGTAACAATATGAGATAACCAAGGGACAGCAAAAGAGATGAGAGATAACATAGTCCTTAACAACAACAATCATTCATTATATGGCTTATGTTTCTATATCCTAGAGATCCTTTCATTTAGCGTCCTACTATATGGTCTTTTGTATCAAGGTTTTGCAAAGAGCAAATCTTAAGGCTTAAATTGTTTAAGCCTGGGTAAATTTATGTAATTTTCACTTTCTTATTATTTCCTTTCTTCTTCCCATTCTCTTTCTCCTTCTCTTCTTCCTTTGCTCCCTATTCTCTATTACTGAGTATTACCCCCAATCTCAAAAAGTTTTACTAGTCAGCGTGTCAGATAAATCTCCAACAGAGTGTGTTTTGTGTGTTTCTTTGTTCTGTGTGTATTTATGTGTGTGTGTGTATGTGTGTGTGTGTGTGTGTGTGTGTGTGTGTGTGTGTGTGTGCAGGTATGGAGGTTTGAACTCTTTTAGACATCTCATTTGGCTTGGCTTTTTTGTTCATACTTAGTGCTCGACTACTTAAGCCATTCTTTCAGTCCTATTTTGTTGTTGGTGGTGTTTATTTTGGAGATAAAGACTTGAGGACTTTTCTGTCCAGGCTGGCTTCAAACTGCAATTCTCTGAATCTCCATCTCCTGAGGTGCTAGGATTATAGACTTGTACTACTATGCCCAATCTGGGGGGGTGCTTCTGAGGCAGTAAACATATCACATTATGAATATTAAAGATTGACATAGCTATAATATTTTATACACAATCATGTCATCTTCAGTAAAACCGGCTAAATGTGACTGGGATTTTTTCCAGATAACTAAGGATTATGGCAGAGAAAACCATGCCTGAATGATATACATTGATGCTCTCTGGGCTTCAAGGAAACATGAATTGTACTAAATTGCTTCTATCACAGTGTGTTCCAGGAATTTTCTTCTTATTTCTTAGATGTCAACTCTTATGTTTTCATGTGAACATAATTTCTCATTCCCTCCCCCCACATAGAATCAAGTTGGTAAGTTTCAGAGAGTAATTGTGTCATATATGACACTGAATAGTCTGTCTATATTCTATGAGATAGAATTACTTACAAATCCCATGGAGAATGGGAGTTTAGATCTTTTGTGGAAGTACTATAGACATGAGAGGACAGGATAGCCTCATCGCGCCATAAATGAATGATTGATTCAGACATGAACACCTGGAGACATGTCATGGATCGTTTCTTTTCTTTTATAAAATTAAGCTGTCCTCTGGCAAAACTGGTCATGGTTGAAGAGTCAGGAAAGTGGCTATCTTGAGGGTCAGTTTCTGGGTCTGTAGCTCTGGGTCACAGGCATGATTTTCTCTTGAACTGCATTTGGTTACCTGCCTACCTTCATCTTCGGAAAATCCACAAGCTGCCCAATTAGGACCTGGGTTATTTACTGACTATCATCACACAAAAACCAGGTTCTTCTAAATACAAAAATAAGGAATTGAATTTTGAAATGTTGTGTTTGGGCTAAAAGAGGTTAACAGTGCTCATTGTTCTCTTAGCAAAAAAATGTGTAGTGACTTTTTTCCTGGACTGATATGAAGGATTGTCTAGGTTTATCATTTAGAAGAGTTTAGTAACATACAACTTATCAAAAGTATGCCACAGATAGGCCTATTTAATTGGAGCTATTTTTAAATGGGCCATCCTGTCTGTCATCAAGATCACCAGAGTGTCATTAGCCCTAATTATCTTCCTGAGTTTAATTGATACTTAACAAGGAAGAGCATCAGAGGAAATATTTTATTCCTCTAATATTTCCATAATAACATTGCATTTTTACAAAATCAAAATTGCAGCCTCATGACCTGAAAAGATAAAACATAATTTTGCTTAGAGGAAAAGTATTCTTCAAGCTTACATGGGAGGTTTAGAAAACATGAGTTAAATAATATTTTTGTCAAAAAGCAAGTCACCTTTTTTTTCCTCAATGTGTTCCTAATATTGTATGTTTGTGGCACTGGGGGTCAAATTAAAGGTTTTGGAAATATTAAACAACCACTCTGCCACTGAGATACATTCCCAGGCTATTATTCTTTAATGCATGAAAAATAGAAGGACCCATAAAAAATGCTGAAAATGCTGTTGCTGTTGCAGAATCATGCAGGAAGAAGGAGGTGACAGTCAATCTCGTACTCCTCAACTTTTGGGTTATAATTACAAGAGCCATGCTATATAAATAGAACAAAAAAAGTCACCTTAAGTGTCACTTCACAGTCAGATCACACCAATCCAGGCCTACACCATCAGCTACAGCAAGCACAGATAAGGAATGTATTTGTTTAAGGCCAGGGAACAGGCTGTGGAGGTCTAATGTTCAGAAATCCTGATTAACATAACCAGGGCAATGTAGATTTCATTTAAGTATTAGAAACACAAGAGCCCAAGGACCAGGAAAGACTAGCCTCATTATTCTTTCAATAGCACACCCATATACCGTGTATATTGGATTGTTCAGTCACTTTTCATGTACTTTTAATTTCTACTGTAAACTTGTAAGATGAAACTGTTCTTACTCTACTAGGTATGGATAGGAAAACTTAGACCTAGAGACTGAATGACTTGCTTGAGATCGTATGCATAGACAAGGTCAAGACTCAGTAGACTCGCCTTGTTCCCATGCTAAAATGTGGCTTATCCTAGCAGTATCAGCCACATCTGATAGTGTTTTGTGAAGGACAAACCAATCTCTCAGGTTCTGTTCCCTATCTGTGGATCCCAGGCTCTGGAGAGAGGCTAGCAATGTGAGTTATAACAATCCTCAAACAAGAGTGAGATGTGATTAAAGTTAAGTCCATTGCATTTTTTCACAACATGCTGTGCATTCTCAAATTTTAATGTGTGTGAAAACCATCTACATGACTTTTGAAATGATGTTTTTATACAGTAATGCTCAATTTATCTAACTAGGCCCTGTTGTTGCTGATATTGCTGCTTTGGGATGATATGTTAAGAAATAGGATGTATGTTCTTGGAAGCTAGGTTGGCTTTGTTCTCGCCTGTAACCCTGTTAAAGGAGAATCTGAGCTGTATTTGGTATTGAATGGATACACATGAGTCAGAAACCTGCCTTTTCAAATTTCCACTGATGGATGAGAAAAAACAAATGGACAAGAAATACACATTCTCTTCCTCTACAGTGGCTCAAAACTGTCGGAAGAAGTTGAGTCAAAGTTGATGTAAATGGCGGGAAAACATCACTAATAAAACAAGCATATCATGCTGTAATGCTCGAATAAAGAGTGAATGAGCAATGGATTCTGTAGACTGGCCACACAGCCATAGAGAGATAAAACAAACTGGGCTTTCTTGGATTTCCTTTTCTTTGTGCAAAGCAAGATTTTCTAAACCCATGGCAAAATATTTGTGTCTTTAAATAAATCAAATATTTTATAAATATCCCACAGGATATAAGGCAATAGTTCTTGCTAAGTGCAACACTTGGGCACAGTCAGCCTTCTAAGGAGTAGGCTTGGCTGAACATTGATAAACACTGTGTGTTGATTTTAATAGTTGTGCTGTGGGAATTTTAAAGAAATAATTATTAAAAATCGATTTTGGAAATATTACAATCCTCAAGAGCAAGACTTCAGTATATTTTATATTCTGCCAGAATTCTCCAGTAGATTGAGAGTAATAATGCTTGGTTGTATTAAAATAGTGCTTATAAAGATATGGAACCAACCTAGATGTCCCTCAGTTGATGAGTGGATCAACAAGTTGTGGTATTTGTACACAATGGAATTCTATGCTGCTGTCAGAAAGAATGACACCGCCCCATTTGTTAGGAAATGGAAAGACTTAGAAAAAATCATATTAAGTGAAGTAAGCCAGACTCAAAGGAACTTAGGCTCAATGGTTTCCCTCATTCGTCATAAGCAGTAGAAACCTTGGGCTCTACTAGCAGAGATTTGCAATAGAGCAAAATCTTGATACATAAGGACATATAATGTGAAGCTAATTGAAAGGACTTCCAGGATAGTGAAACAAAAGCCATATAATGAATGATTGTTGTCCTTAATGTACTATGTTGTCTCTCATCTCCTTTGCTATCCCTTGGTTATCTCATATTGGTATAGTATCTCACCTTGTTATCTGATTTATTGAATTTATTTGTATTTGGATCTTTGAAATTTGATAGGGAAGGGGGGAAAACCAAGACGGGTGGGGGGTGTGGGTGGGGGAGGGATACGGATACCAAGACATGTGAAAGGGTATCAATGTATGTGAATTAATGCACCTTCTATCTGGCAAATATCATGTAACCCTTTTACTAATCACAATAAAAAAATAAAAAAATAAAAAAAATAAAATAGTGCTTATAAATATTACTTAAGTTTGATTAAAATTTAAACAAGTTGTAATGAACAGATACAATGGCTTTTTCTGACATTATTGACCACATTTAAAGATCCAAAGTCTGAGAAAGAGAAAATAATTTCCCCAAATTAGTATTTAACCAAAGTTTTCTGAACTAAGATTCAGAATATTTAAGTAACTGGTACAACTTAATATTGTAAGCAGTGACTTTTTTTTCAAAACATTACTCTGAAAGGAAGAATACACATTAGATATACTACTATCATTTTATCCTTGGCTGATATGCATATCCGATGATCCTTTAAAAAATTCTTCCATCTAATTATCATAAATAACTAGTTAATTTACTTATGATGTACACAACCAAATTCCTATTACTATGCATTTTTTAAAATCCTTATTGTCAAACGCTGAATGATTACCTCATAAAACACAAAGCTACATATTTGGTAAACTCAAATAGAAAACCAGGCCTGAGATGAGAATCATATGCTTTTTACCTGGTATTACCTCCATATGGGAAGTTATTGGAATTATGTTAAGAAAAATTAGCTACACATTAGACCTTCCTCAATGAAGAAAATCTTTGTATTATTTGTTTATTGTAGTAGATGCTCTGATGCACTTGCCCTCAGCTTCTGGGAAAGTTGGTGAGAGAACATCCTTAAAAGAATAATCTCAAATAACAACTTCCTCTGGGGCTTCAGAATGAACATTTCCAAAGTTCACAACATCTTCCCAAAGCATCCAGCACACAGTATTGAAACAACATGAGAGAATAAAGGCTCAGTCCCTTGAATTAAATTAGGGATCAGACCTGAGGCCTTCAGAACAAACGAATGAAACATGATGTAACTTCTGCTGGCAAACCTTCTGTACCTTTTTTTTGGGGGGGGGGTGTCCATGGGGCTTAAACTCTGGCCTGGGCACTGTCCCTGAGCTCTTCAGCTCAAGGCTACCGCCCTACCCTTGAGCCACAGCCCCACTTCCCATTTTCTAGTAATTAATTGGAGATAAGAGTCTCTCGGCTTTGTATGTCCTGGGCAGGCTTTGAACCTTAATCCTCAGATCTCAGCCTCATGAGTAGCTAGGATCACAAGTGTGAGCCACCAGGCTCTGTAGCTTCCTTTTGGCCCATGTTTACCTAAGAATACTGCTTAACAGGCTTCCTCAGTCTGATTCCAGAGAATGCAACCGCTACAATGAGGCTATCTTGAATAACTGTCCAAGAACTAAGATAATAGGACTAAAACCCAGTCCACTGGAACCAGATTAAAATGCAAGGTGTTGGCACAACCCAGTCTGATCTTAAATTCTCACTTCTTAAACAGTGAGCTATCTGAAATGCTTTCTACTCTCCTATCTTCAGGGGCTGTCTTACCTATTCTTGTGAAAAGTGGGGAAGAGGATTATACCTCAGGGACCTATATTCTCCAGTGGGTGATGTAGATTGATCACTAACATAATCTGGTTCTTCCCTTGACAGACCAGCCTTCTGAAATTGACCCTACAGAAGGTAGGATGGCAGACAGAGAAAGTTCTGTACACTGAGACAAAAGGCCTCCCTCTCCTGTGATCCCCCAGTTATGTAGCAAACTTACTGAATTCTTAGGCCTCTCTCTGAGCATTCATAAGGTAAAAGAAGAATGTGACTGATTTCCTGTTGCAGATAATGGCCTAGTGTGGCTTTTCTGTTTCTGCAAAAGTTAGCTAGTGGTGTTGGTGAGTATTCTTGTGACCTTTTGGAGCTAGCTAACAAGTGGAAACTTGTGTGGGATCATACCTGTGCAGCACAGGTGACTAAAAAGGGGTGAATGGCTGGTACCAGTTAGGGCATTATCAAGGTATCACAAGAGTTTATCATCTAGAGATGGGGACAACCTCTGTTCTGAGGGAGTTCTGGGAGAGCCAGTAACAGGTAGACCATGCTGTCTGAGACATTGCTAATAGCTGTCCAGAGCTCATTAGTCATTGTGGCAAGAGAAACATTGTTTCCAATAATCTATTCCTATGTGACTTCTTCAGTGAGTCAGAGACAAGACAGTGAAACTACAGGACAGTGATGTACATATTCTAGATGGAGGACCTATATACATGAGTTCAGCTTTTCTGGAACTAATGGATTCCACATCTGGTGGGAGAGTTTGTCTTTCATTAAGGACTTAAGGCCTTTCAGAAAGAACTCCACCCCAATCCAGGGAGCCCGAAATTTGATTAGTCCTCTGACATTCCCTCCAAATCACAAGGGCTTATCTTGTCAACAAGGCAGAGTCCCCGGTCTGAGAGATGAGGAGTGTGTACATTTTCTCTTCTGACTGTGATGCCTTGTTTCTTTTCCTTTCAGGAATGTCTATTCCTTAACTGGAGCCACAGGATGACTTGGACATGGGCACATGATAAGTACCAGCCCAGAGTAGATTCACTGTGCCCTCCAGAAATCATCTGGAATTTTTTTTGTGTTTGAGACTATCTTGTATTTATACCAGGCTTTCCCTCTTAAAACACAATCATGTTTATGCATTGGTAAGACATATTAGCCTAGGGAGTTAGGCAAGGGACATATATTGTATTCCTTGTGTAATTCACACATTTTCAAAAAGAAAAATTGGGACATGGGGTCTGGTAAAGGTCATGTTTTTCCTTCTTCATTTGTGAAAATAGGAAACGCTTATAAAAGCATAAAGATTGCTACTTATAAATAGAACAAGCTATTTTTATAAGATGAAATTATATGAGGCTGGTATAGAAATTTCTGGAAATATGGTTAGCTTAATTGTGGGTAGAAGATAAACCTTAAGGCTTCATTTAAAATTCATTTTAATGAGTGGCTTCAATAGAGAGATTGGATATCCAGGGACTGATGAGAGGAGACTAAAGTTACAACTGAGAGAAAATGACTGACAATAAGAAACAGGTCCATGATGGAGAGTTCAAGCCAAAGGCAAGACATTCCCAGTGACCTGCAAATCCCTGGGACATGTACTTGCTGCTCCTCTTCTGAAATGTCAGCCCTACTTCTCCTCCTGTGAACAGTGGGAAAAACTTACATCAAATAAAATTCAATCAATGCACACATGCTGATTAGAGATCCACAGAGTGCCAACTATTTGATAAGAGCCAAATAAGAATAGGCCACAGTTTTAGAATTAGACCTACCAATTATTTGGTATACTAAAGCATAATGTCAAATCAAACCCAGAATCATTCACTGTCTATATTTTTCTCTATAGACACCTAGCTGTGTATAACTGGTCTTCTTTAGGGTTGATGGGGTCACTGCATGGTATCAACTTCAGAAGAGATACAAGTTTTATCTCCTCTGATTCCGGATCTCCCTAAACTAGATGCTGCATTTAGTGTCATGATACTTTGAGAACAGTAATCTAAGAAGCATTGCCTCTCTAAGTAACTTTTCACAGGACCACTGATTCTTAAAAAGTAGAAGGGTCAGCTGGGAGCTGGTGGCTCAGGCCTGTAAACTACTCAGAAGGCTGAGCTCTGAGAATCACCGTTCAAAGCCTAGGCACTATAGTTCCATGAGACTCTTATCTCCAATTAACCACTAGAAAACCCCAAGTGGCACTGTGGCTCAAGTGGTAGAGCACTAGCTTTGACATGAAGAGCTCAGGGACAGTGCCTAGGCCTAGAGTTCAAACCCACGACAGACAAAAAAAAAAAAGAGTAGAAGGGTCCTTATAGATTGGCCACTTGAACTTCATACCATAAAAACTTCTTCCCCAAAGGCTAAGTTCTGACAAGTAGTTGTACAAACCTGAGGCGGTTTCAGTTGCTACTTTCTTTGCACAGAAACAATCCACTCATGCTCAAATACTGGAGCACATGACACTGGAAAGTGATGATCTGCAGGGTGCATTTCTGGGGCATAAAAATGCATCTGGAAACCCTGAAAAGCCCCCATGCTACCTCTATGTAGGACATGCTCATAAAGCAAATATTTCCTAGCTTTAATTTTTGTGATCTGTCTGGTGGGAAAAGCCAAACATCTCTGAGCTTTATTCCTTATTGCTATGGTTGCTAATTTGAGCCTCTGGGAACAGTAATTTAGAGTTATTAGTGAAAATGAAAGCTAATTTTAAAAAAGATAAACATCTAAACCTAAGTTGAAGTAAAAGCACTCACATACAAATTCATCCACATTCCCCTTTTCTCTTTATAAGATAAATATTCTTTGCAGTAATAAGGAAGTCTGGCATCAAGCGCTTGTTAAACATACCTGCAACCCTTCAATGGCCAGTTTAAGGATGGAAGGTGTCAGTTTGGAGGCTTGTTTGAAGGAAAAGTTACTCCAGTCTATAATTAAAATGAAGCCATTTATCTGCAGCTCAGGATCTTCAATGAGAACTTCCAATGACAGCAAGATGGCACGCAAGATGTCTGTGAAGGAGTTCCTGTGACAAGAATAGAAAGGAGAATTGAGTGTGGGCATCGAAAGGTGACAGATAAGACCCTGTGAGCAGTGAATCTGGTGAGTTTGTGCCACTGTTGCATGAACCCAGCCTTTAGAGGTCTCCTGTAACCAGAAAGACTATAAATATAGTTGCTAAACTTCCCAGGAGCAACACTTCAAGACTCCCAGGATGGATATTTCCTTCTGATCTGACCCCGGCTGCACCCCAGAATTAATGAGCTGTTGTGCTTCTGTGTTCCCATGGCTGTGCTCTACTCCCCCTGGTGCACTGGTGACGTTCCACTGAAATACAGCCCTTACCCAGTGCTCTCCCTCACTGAACTTCCATATCCTCGAGGGTCTGGGCCAGGCTATCATCCTAGTAGCATTTCCAGTAACCAAATGGTCCATGAATCACTGCTGAACAAATGGACCGATATCTCAATCCAGAGGTGCTTATTACTTTGGTTTCTAAAATCTTGCCAACAGTGTAAAAATATCCATTCGAGGTTTGCTACCTTTTAGCTTTGGTTCATCTAGAAAAAGAAAAGTAAAGCAGGAAGAAAATAGCTTGTTTGCCCTGATGGTCTACACAGCATTATGGGGAAGGGAGATCCCTTAGAGCACATGAGTAATAATAACAGGCAGATATGTTGAGTGCAAGGTGGGGTGACAGCTCTCCAGCGTGGTATGTGTTTCTCCACATCATCCACTCATTCACCACTCATTTTTTCTATAAATAGTTTTCAGATGTGAAGATATGATGGTACTGTGCTATTTTATTCTAGAAATTATCGGAAGTACAAATCTAATGTCATAGAAGCCTACCTCCAGTACCTGTCTTGGCTGAATATAAAGGATGGCAAATGATGACAAAACCTGCTATTTTCATCTGGATTTCACCAATATCCTAAGTCTTGTCTCGTGAAATCTGTGTGAAATGATTCCTAAGAATTCCAACCAGATTTTAAATTCTAATAGTCTGATGTCTCCAGACTCCAGATCAAGTTAGCCAGTAAGAATTTACTGAATGTTTATTGTAAGTTCCTGTTTGGAGTAGTATGTCCTATCTCTACTTCCAGAGATCTTTAGTTTGCTTGCAGAGGATAGTTGGAGATTAGAAACCCGAGGTGCAAGAGATTGGCAGAATCTGACTATACAGGCAAGTAAGTAGGGATAAATAAAAGCTTGGAATGTGTCTTGAAGAATAGATCAGATTCTGATGGGTAAATAGCATAAAGGAAATAAGATCTTTCAGGATGGAGGACAGACATAAATATACATATATATGTATATATATATAATATACATATATATGTATATTTACCTTCTGACACTTTTAGTAAATGTTTGCCCCTTATAAGAAACTAAAATTTTGCTCCTCAAATAAACCCATTATATCTGGAATAAACCATACATATATATATATATATATATATATATATGAAAATCCTTAAGGCGTCTCCAAACCACATACATTGTGTAAACATGACAGATACCTTAAGATATCTCCTAGTTAAAAAAAAAAAGTTGTTCTTTTTACTTTTTGCCAATTGTGGGGCTTGAACTCAGGGCCTGAACACTGTCCTTGGACTTTTCTCAAAGCTAGAGCTCTACCCTTGAAGCCATAGCACCACTTCCAGCTTTTTTCTATGTATGTGGTGCCGAGGAATCGAACCCAGGTCTTTGTGCATGCTAAGCAAGCACTCTACCACTAGGTCAAACTCCTGGCTAAAATGAGGGATGGGGTGGGGGGGGGGAGGGAAATGGGGACCAAAACATGAGAAAGGGATCAATGTATGTGAAGTAATGCACCTTCTTTCTGGTGAAAATAATGTAACCCTTCTATTAATTACAATAAAAAATATATGAAAAAAAGTTATTCTTGTCACACCTGGTTGTGTATGTCTGCAATTCTAACATTTTGGAGGGACAGGAAGGAAGGCCACGAGTTTGAAGCAATTCCAAACTACGCTAGAACTACACAGTGTGAGCTAGTAATATAAAAAATACATACATTTTCTTAACAGACTTAAAAGGCATAGATTTTTTTTTCCAATCCTGGGCTTGAGCTCAGGGCCTGAGCACTGGACTTGGACTTTCTCAAGGCTAGAGCTCTACCACTTGAGCCTCAGCACCACTTTCGGCTTTTTTCTATGTATGTGGTACCGAGGAATAGAACCCGGGTCTTCGTGCATGCTAGGCAAGTACTTTAACCACTAGGCCAAACTCCTGGCCCCTTAAAAGGCATAGTTTTTATATATATTTTTTTTATTGTAATTAATAAAAGGGTTACATGATATTTGCCAGATAGAAGGTGCATTAATTCACATACATTGATACCCTTTCACATGTCTTGGTCCTCATTACCCTCCTCTCCCCCCCATCTTGGTTTCCCCCCTTCCCTATCCAATTTCAAATAACCAAATACAAATAAATTCAAAATATCAGATAACAAAGTGAGATATTGTAACAATATGAGATAACCAAGGGACAGCAAAAGAGATGAGAGATAGCATAGTACATTAAGGACAACAATCATTCATTATATGGCTTTTGTTTCAATATCCTGGAGGTCTTTTCAATTAGCTTCATACTATATGGCCTTATGTATCAAGGTTTTGCTCTATTGCAGATCTCTACTAGTAGAGCCCAAGGTTTCTAGTGATTATGACAAATGAGGGAAACCATTGAGCCTAAATTCCTTTGAGTCTGGCTTACTTCACTTAATATGATTTTTTCTAAGACTGTTTCCTAACAAATGGGGCGATGTCATTTTTTCTGACAGCAGCATGGAATTCCATTGTGTACAAATACCACAACTTGTTGATCCACTCATCAACTGAGGGACATCTAGGTTGGTTCCATATTTTTGCTATGGTGAATAGTGCTGCAATGAACATTGTTGTGGTAGTGGATTTAGTATGTCCTTGTTTCTGGATGGTTGGATAAATGCCAAGTAGTGGAATTGCTGGGTCATAGGGGAGCTCTATGTTTAGTAAAGGCATAGATCTTATACTCTTATTATTATACATTGTTAGTTTTTAGATGTTTCTTTCCATTTTGAGAGATGTCATATTCCCACTGACATGAGACAAATTTTTGTTGAAATAGTGGTTTAGTTTTACATCATTATAAAATGATCCATGTCCTCTTCAAACACATCTCTTACTGGGAATGGGATCAAAGCCTATGAGTTTAGAGAATTTCAAATGGAAATATGGAAACAAGAAATGGTAAAATAGAAAATACCAATAGGGTTATCAGGGAGCTCATGCCTGTGTTTTAAGCTTTGTTTGTTTGTTCGTTTTTGCCAGTCCCATGGTTTGAACTCAGGACCAGAGCACCATCCTTGTGCTTTCTCAAGGCTAGAGCTCTTCCACTTCAGCCACAGCCCTTATTTTTTTCTATATGTGTGGTTCTGAGGAATCGAGCCCTGGTCTTCGTGCATGCTAGGCAAGCACTCTATACTACGCCAGACTCCTGGACCCTTAGGGTTTCTTGGGAAGACCACATACAGGGATAAAATCCGGAGGGAAAAATGGAGCCTTAGTACACAGTACTATGTACTAAGGCTCTAGTATTATAGCTATAGTATTATATAGCTTTAGTACATAGTACTGAGGTTGAAGGAAGAAGAATTAAAGAAACAATGAAGAAAGGTTTCCTTATGTTCACAGTATTGAGTCAAAATAAAGAAGAATATCTGAAAAATTGAGAATGGAGTGGGAAGCATGGCTCAAGAGGTAGAAGCCTAGTAAATTTGAATCCTTGAGTTCAAACCCCAGTATCAGCCCTCTCCCACTTCTAAAACTAAGGATATGATAAACTACATTACCACAATACTGTCTGCAATTCTTCATCTACTATGCATTAGTCATGGCTTTATTGAGATGCACTCCCTTCTCCATGTGACATACTTTGACTAATGATATGTATACATGTGACATGGAGCCCGTTCCGTGAATAGATCCCAGATATCACTCTTGTTGCCTTGCCCTTCTGCTTTTGTTCATGGTAAAAACAGGTCACAGATATCATGCTTGGTGGAAGGGAAGGATAAGACACAGGAAACTTCTAGTCAACTAGCAGATTTCCATAAGGAGCTGTGTTAGCCATGTGAACCCCACCTAGATACACTTTACTTGCCTTGCACATACATGAGAAAAAATTCACAATTGGTTTCTAAACTGCTGAGTTTGGAGATAGTTTGCAGTTTTTATTGTCCCTTAACTGCTAATGATGCCTCAACCAACAAGGAGAGGAAAATGTGCCTGCTAATACCCCTCTGGAGTATTTGGCCTCTGGGCATAAAGCATGTTTTGACATGCAGCAAACAAGCCTATTCTTAGGGGACATGCTGTGCCTGATATCATGCCTCTGTCACTCATCATACATGCAACCACCCACAGAAGAGTGGTTTCATACAGGAGCAACTTTCTCTTCTTCCAGGTATAGAAGCAGTTTTGCACCTTTTGAGAAAAGGAAATGCAAAGGAGCTTTGTGAATTTGAAGCTCACCTCCAAAGGAAGTAGTGTTTGTATTTGCTGAAGTATGGAGAGGCCATTCTGAGTCCTGCTGCTTTCCTGATAGTGATGGTAACAAAAGAAGGCAACAGGAAATATACTAGTAGGTAGAAACCAATAGATGTTGTAAAAAAAAATATGTACATGAACCAGGTTCTGGTGGTTCCCACCTGGAATCCTCCCTACTTACAAGGCTGAGATTAGAGAATCAAAGTTCAAAAACAGTCCTCGCAGGAAAGTTCATGAGACATGTGGTAGAGCACTGGCCTTGAACACAAAAGCTCAGGGACCATGCCCAGGCCCTGAGGACAGGCCTCAGGAGCAGCACACACAATAAAAATACAAGCATAATAATCAATGAAGTGTGCTCCTTAGATTCTAGGATTTGGAGTTAGGTAGGTACTGATTCAAATCCTTCTTTGTTTTATGTGTGTTTAGCAAGTTGCTTTATCTCTCTGTGACTGACGTGTTGCATCTATAGGAGAAACAGCATGGCTGCCTGACTGGTAAAGACAAAAGGAGCTAATGCCCTCAAAAACTTTAGCAGAGCAGCTGACTCAGATAAATGCTCATGGCGGTTTTCCTTAGTATGAGTACATATGCTATCAAGTAGAAAGTCAAAGAAATGCAAAGTGCTTAGGCCTCACAAGAAGGAAAGGTCATGTAAGTAAGGCTGGGGTTTCTCAGAGAGCCTTCAGGGGGTCCCTACGGAATAAAAAAGTTTGGACTCTGGACATTCATTGGAAAGGCAAAGGAGCATCATGGACAAGAGAATAAAGCAGTAACATTGCATTTTGCATGCGGAGCCATGGTTCGCTTGTCCGTGTCTTGGGGCCAATGCAAAGGAATGTACACGTAAAATCAGAAATGTGATGTGCTCTTATCTTCATTGTGCTGGCTTGAGAGAACTCCCGACTAGTTGCCAGAAGAGGATGCTGAAAGCTGTTGGGCTTACAGGAGTTTAGACAGGCAGCAAGGATTCTGTGCAATAGATGGATGTTGATTCAAGTACAATGGGGTTTGAGTGTGAGGAAACAATAGGGGTGAGAGAACCCTAGTCAGCTAAGTTACTGACTAGCTATGGGAGTGAGAGTGTATTATTAAGGACAAGAGGAGCTCTGTGAGTTAGGACGTGAGTCTGAGGGCTGTAGTTATGTCTATTTATTACACAGTAAGGATTAGCAACAGACAATGTTTACATTAACATCATTTGACATTGGGGATGACTAAGGATTAATCTGCTTTCGTACCTCCCAAGTGTGATGAAGCATTACCATAAGCATATGTCAGGTTTTCAGGAGAGAATATGTCTTGTTCTATTCATAGCCTACGAATACTTACCTCACTAGCCCAGGCTATAATAAGCTCTAGTAGAGACGGGGGAGGGGGGTGGTGGATGTGCTTCTAGATCTCTGGTAACCACTATTCCTCTCACAAAGAACATGCACAGCCAATGAGTCTCAGTGATAGAGGATGAGAAAACATGCTAACCAACATACCCAGAAGTTATAAGTTACAGGAGATAAACAAAGCCCATCTGAGCTCATGGTGAGAAAATTTCCCTGCTCTTCAATATGCTTTAATTTTGGTTTATGGAGCAACCATTCCAGATTAGTGTGGGCATGAATGAAGTCAGTGGGTAAATGATGATCTAGAAGAGTTAATATGAATGCTAGGTGGAAGGCTGCTTGTACCATAATGTTTGTAAATCATTGCAAAAGCATTAGTAGTTCCTAAGCGTCACTCCATGACAGACTGAAATGCAAATGAGGAAAGTTTTTCTTTCATTCAGCAATCTAGCATCTTTAGAGAACAACAGAAAAAGAACTGAAAAGAAGAAAAAAGGAAAAGAAAACTCAAGTCCAGTGGAAGTGATGTTTAAGCACTTCATCCATTACTAGGCAAGTATGAAAAATTAATTTCATGCTTGTCTATTCCAGTAGCTCACTTGCTTGAGGAGCATGAGAAAAGTACAAATGAGGCAGAGACTTGGGAATGAACGCAAGTACTCACAAAATAAGCATTGATTTTAGTACCTCCACTTTGGGGGTACTAAAGCTTTCTAGACCAGAAGTTTTCTCCATTTGTTTTCCAAAAGCAAGTGACAGATTGCCAATTTGTTCAGTCTCCAACTCCAGCGATGTACAGTCATTATTTCATAATTCATGATGGAGAGTGTACCCACATGTGTGCACAAACACACACACACACACAACTAATATCTCCCCAAATTGCTGAATAACATCTTTATGTTTCTACATTATTCATTAACCATGCCACAAAGATTTTTTGTGAGCTAGATGTGGAGCTATATTTCTATCAGTTTAACAGTGTCAAAAGCATCAAGGGGGCCTGGAATTTGGCCTAGTGGTAGAGTGCTTGCCTAGCATGCACAAGGACCGGAGTTCGATACCTCAGTACCACATACATAGAAAAAGTCGGAAGTGCTACTGAGGCTCTAGTGGTAGAGCTACACCCTTCAGAAAGCCCAAGGATAGTGCTCAGACCCTGAGCTCAAGCACAGGACTTGCCAAAAAAATGTAACAAAACCTCCAGCCTGAATGTAGATGGCAATAGAATTATGTAGACATTCGTGGATTCTGCCCTGGGCTAGTGCCACTTGAACTAGAATATTCTTTCTCCTGAGCTTGCCTATATCTTACAACCACACAATCATGTTCAGGATAAGATGTTGAATAAAAAATGAGACCACATTTTAAAAAAAATCGATCATATGGTGCTGCATGTCTCAGAATCACTTCATACTCCTGAGGACATTTCCTGTCAATGGCTTTCTACAATCACTTCTGCAATCAAGATGAGCCTTTCCCAAATCACCACCTCTAAGCGAGACACACAACTTGATTTAAATAGTATACTAACAAAGAAGCTCTAACACCTCCAAATTGTATTAACTCAGACAACTGTCCAGTGCTATTGAAAACTCTAAGGTTCTGAACTAGTAGAGAGATGGATATATCTTGGAAGGAAAGCAAGTCCTTAAAACAAGGAAAAAGTATAAAATAAGTTGCCTACAACTTAGAATTGGAACTCTCCAATAATGGATAACTTTCATCAGAAAATGTAACAGTGAGTGAACTTGAGAAATTTGATGATCTCATGTTTTCAAAGTTCTTGTTCCTTTTCCCTTGTTAAATCCTGGCCTTAATCACAAGCTACTATAAGAGCAGCAAGTAATCAAATTCATGAAAGACTAAACCTCACTAGGATATTTGTGTCCTTAAGATATCTTTGCAATCTTCCTTGAAGGAAATGCAATTAGCCAACGAGTTCACAGATTGTCTTTCTCCTACCAGCTGTGACTCAATATCTATTTCATCTTTCTTGAGGTACCTCAAGGTTATAGGATTCTTAGAGATGGAAGGAAATATGGTTTTCTATGACCTCTATATCACTGAGGTTTCAGAAGATGCTTGCCACTGAATATAAGTTGGATTCTAGGAATCAAGTCTGATGGGAAGAGTTCTTCTTTCTTCCATTCTTACTTTTTTTCTCTTTTTATTTGGCGATCCTTAGGTTCAAATTTCAGAGCCTCATGCTCAATAAAAAGGCATTATAGCACATTAGCCATTCTGTCAGCTCACTTTTTGTCTTGGCTATTTTTGTCTTGGCTATTTGTCTTGGCTGTTTTATGCTTGGTCTATTACTTAAAAGAAACAACCAGAACTGGGAGTTTGGCCTAGTCATAGAGTGTTTGTGTAGCATGTACAAAGACCCAAGTTCGATTCCTCAGTGCCACATACACAGAAAAAGCCGGAAGTATTGCTGTGACTCAAGTGGTAAAGTGCTAGCCTTGAGAAAATGAAAGGACAGTACTCAGGCCCTGAATTAAGTCTCAAGGTCTGGCAAAAAAAAGAAGAAAGAAATAACCAAATCTGGCTTGTATTGTAATTCTATTTGTACTTCCATATGTTCCTGGGTGCATAGACATATAATCCCTTAGATAGACATTGCTTGAGATGGAATCTTGTGAACTATTTCTTTTATCCTCTCTGGCCTTGAACTATGATTCTCCAATCTCTATCTCCCATATACATAGAATTTTAGGTTTGACACAACATGCCTGTCCTGATGGGAGGAATCCTTGATCATAATAGACTCCTATACTGCTAATTATTATTAATAACAAGAATAACAAATAGCTTTCCTATCCTTCTGAAGCCAGGATAAATATATTCCCAAAGGCCAGAGGACCAAAACTTGCTGTCAAGCCCACCTATACTTCCAGAAATGATGCTCTGTTTAACAAAAGTAGAAAGAAAATCTTATTTGGAAGTTCTGGTAAGACAGATATATCATAGAGAACTATGAAACTAGGAGCACATTGGTAAGAACAGACATAAATTGTATAGCTGTCTGTATCAGAGCATGGATGCAGCTTCTCCTGGAAGTGGGCCTATGGTACTGAAAGACCCTTGCCTATGCCAAGAAGGTTTCAGAGCCTCCAGAGGGGCAATGGAGTTTCGATGGATATAGTTTCTTGTCCTCCATTAGAACATAATGTCCTTATTCTCATCTTACCTCATCAGAGTAATCACAGAGGCATCTTAAAGGTCACAATCAACACCATAATTATAACACAAAATAATAGACTCGGGTTTAGCATAGTTCAGCAACAGAAAATTAAAAGAAACAATGACCTTGGACTCTTCTAGCAGAAGTTTACAATAGGGCAAAACCTAGATACATAAGGCCATGTAGGATGAGGTTAAATAAAAGGACCTCCAGAATATGGAAACAAGAGACGTATAATGAGTGATTGTTGTCCATAATGTACTATTATTTCTCATCTTTTTTGTTGTCCCTTGGTTATCTCATATTGTTACAGTATCTTACCTTGTTATCTGGTATACTGTATATATGTTTATTTGTTTATTTGGAATAGGATAGGGAAGAGGGAAAACAAGATGAGGGGAGGAGGTTGGGGGAGGGAAATGGGAACAAAAACATAAGAAGGGGTATCAATGTTTGTGAAGTAATGCACCTTCTTTCTGGCAAATATAAGGTAACCATTCTATTAATTACAATAAAAGAATATTAAAATAACTTTAAAAAGAAAGAATGAAAGACAAATGGCTGGCTGATTTTGTTTTACCCCAGTTATAGTGTTTTACACTCCCAGGCAAATTTACCCATGGAAGAATTATTTTATGAGAGTTCTTAAAGCCAACATTGGTTTCTTTCACTTAATTACCCTACAGATTATCACTTGGCAATTCTCTCAGCAATTAGAGCTAGTGGTTATTATTTATTGCTGCCACTTAATAGTAGCTACAGTGCAGGAGATACTGTGAAACCCAAGCTTGTTAAACTTCAAAATAGGTCCAAAATAGCCTACACTATGAATAGCAGAACAGAATTTGGGAAATGCATTGAATATGTATATAAAGGCATATATTTTAAATACTTACAAAAAGAGAAAGTACATTTTAAGATTTGGAATTTTTCCTGGGAGGACTTTGATACCCATACTTGTCTTAGCAAAATCAGGAGAGATTGTTGACAATTGGAGACCAGTGAAGGGGAGTATTTGGGAAGATGATCATTTTAATTTCTGAAGAGGAAATGGAAAATCTTTTTGCTCCCTCTTAAATCCTTCTTGCCATATTCAACACATCAACAGGAGCAAGGACAAAAATCACATGATTGTCTCAATAGATGCAGAAAAGGCATTTGACAAGATCCAACACCCCTTTATGTTAAAAGCTCTGGAGAAACTAGGAATCCACGGAACATTCCTCAATATAATAAAGGCTGTGTATGACAAACCCACAGCTAGTATTATACTTAATGGTGAAAAGCTAAAGCCATTCCCTCTAAAATCAGGAACGAGACAAGGATGCCCACTCTCTCCACTCCTCTTTAACATAGTATTAGAATTCCTAGCCAGTGCAATAAGGCAAGAAGCAAGCATAAAGGGGATCCAAATAGGGAAAGAGGAAATAAAACTATCCCTCTTTGCAGATGACATGATTCTGTATTTAAAGAATCCTATAGACTCTACTCTCAAGCTCCTTGAGCTGATACAAAACTTTGGAAGAGTAGCAGGCTATAAAATCAACCCTCAAAAATCAACTCCCTTCCTCTACGCCAACAGTGAGAGGAACGAGGCAACAATCAGGAAAGCAACTCCTTTTGCAATAGCCTCAAAGAAAATAAAGTACCTAGGAATTAGCTTAACTAAGAATGTAAAGGACCTTTTTGATGAAAACTTTAAAACCCTGAAAAAGGAAATTAAGGCAGAACTAAGGAAATGGAAAAACCTCCCATGCTCCTGGATTGGAAGAATCAACATTGTGAAAAGGACAATCTTGCCAAGAGCTATCTACAAATTCAATGCAATACCCATCAATATCCCAATGGCATTCTTTAAAGAAATAGAAGAGGCAATCCAAAATTTCATATGGAGTAGTAAAAGACCCCATATAGCAAAAACACTTCTTAGCAGAAAGAACAGCACAGGAGGAATTTCAATACCAAACTTTAGACTCTATTTCAGAGCTATAATTATCAAAACAGCTTGGTACCGGCACAAGAACAGGCCTGAAGACCAATGGAATAGAACTGAGGACCCAGATATTAAACCACAGACCTATGGCCACCTAGTCTTTGACAAGGGATCCAAAAAAAAAATAGAATGGAAGAAAGATAGCCTCTTCACCAAGTTGTGCTGGCAGAACTGGTTAAGCACCTGCAGAAGACTAAAGTTGGATCCTTCTTTGTCACCCTGCACTAGAATTAACTCCAAATGGATCAAAGACCTGGAGGTAAAAGCTGACACACTGAACACTTTACAAGAAGGAATAGGAGATACACTAGGCCTCTTTGGCACAGGTCAAAACTTCCTTAATAAGGACCAAGAATCACAACAAATCAGAGAAAGGCTGGATAAGTGGGACTGCATTAAACTGCAGAGCTTTTATATGGCAAAGGACATAGCTAGTAAATTAATTAGGAAGCCAGAGAGTGGGAGAAGATCTTCACCAACCATACAACGGACAAAGGCCTCATATCTAAAATGTATCAACAGCTCAAAAAAATTGAATCACTCCAAAACTAATCTCCAAAGTAACAACCATCCCATTAAAAAATGGGCCAAAGACTTAAAGAGAGTCTTCTCTGAACAAGAAACAAAAATGGCCTATAGACACATGAAGAAATGCTCAACATCTCTGGTCATAAAAGAAATGCAAATCAAAACAACTCTAAGATTCCACCTCACTCCAGTTAGAATGGCCAGGATCAGGAAAACTAACAACAACAGATGCTGGAGGGGATGTGGCCAGAAAGGATCACTACTACACTGTTGGTGGGAGTGCAAACTTGTTCAACCACTATGGAAAGCAGTATGGCAATGCCTCAAAAGGCTAAACATAGAACTCCCCTATGACCCAGCAATTCCACTACTTGGCATTTACCCAATCATCCAGAAACAAAGACATACTAAATCCACTAGCACAATAATGTTCATTGCAGCACTATTTACCATAGCAAAGATATGGAACCAACCTAGATGTCCCTCAGTTGATGAATGGATGAACAAGATGTGGTATTTGTACACAATGGAATTCTATGCTGCTGTCAGAAAGAACAACATCGACCCATTTGTTAGGAAATGGAAAGACTCAAGTAAATAATTTTTCTTTAAAACAATTTTTAAACAGGTGAAAGCCAGACATGAGCTGTGTAGATTAATATCCCTACATGGGAAAGACAAGTTCAGGAAACCCTGACAACCTGAGGAGTGTGGAGATGGAATATTCTATCTATAGTCTAACCCTGGAGAGCTCTCTCCTGTACTAGCAGATACTGTCTCTGGAGAAGATCTGAGATAGACACTTATATCAATCTATGAAGTAAGAAGGGTAAGTCTCTATGAGGCTTAACTAATATGCTGTGGGTTCTTTGTTTTGTGAAGGACATTCTAGCACTTGGGAACTGTGTAGATGAAATCAAATGTTAGGCTCTACCATGAAGGGCTGTAATTACCAGTTATTATTCCATGCTCAGTGGATACATTCACTTTTATTAATTTTATATTCTCATTTGTACATGACTCATTTGTCATCTTTGCAAGCCTGAAGAAATGTCTTAGAACTTAAAAATCAACTGTATTGTTCATTATTTAAGCAAAACATTATATATTCTCAAAAATTGGTAGAAGAACTTTTGTTTATTATTCCTCATCAAATACCATAAAAACACAACCCATAATATTTCTGCTTTTGGGCAAATGAAAAATTGTAAACAAAAAGATGTTTTTCTTTTCTTTTCCTCCAGGCTAATTCTGCAAGTTCATTTCTTTAAAGGCCTTTCTTCTCAATTTTTCAAGGCACCAGATTTATAAAGAGCCATAGCTCTTTACATAGCTAATAGGTTTGTAGGCCAAAAAATATATAATTTGGAAAAAACATACAGTTTGGGTTCAGCTAGCTCCATTAGATTTAGCATTACAAGAAGGAGATACAGGCACACATCTTACCTGTACTAGGTAGCAGGTACCACATTTTTCACACATGCCATATCATTCAACTTTCTCAACTACCTTGTAAAGCAGACATTCAAATAGGCCTCTGATGGATGGGTCACTTGGAAAGATTGATAGAGATTAGAACTAAAATCCACAGTCTGTTCTTAAGGAAGCATAAATATATTAGGAAGACCCAACAACAATACTCCCTTAAAAAAATTAGGTCCTGCTAGGTACAGGTGACTCATGCCTATAATCCTAGCATCTCAGGAGGCTGAGATCTAAGGACTGTGGTCCAAAGCCAGCCTTGATGGGAGAGTCTATGAGACCCTTCTCTCTAATTAACCACCAAAAAGCAGGAAGTGAGAGCTGTGGCTCAAGTGGTAGAGTGCTAACCTTGAGCAAAAAAGCTCAGAGACAGCACCTAGGAATTAAGCCCCAAGACCAGCATGCGTGTGTGTACAAACACACACACACACACACACACACACACACACACACACACACACACACACACACACACAAACTCATGCTCATGTCTGGGAGCAAAAGGGTCCAGGTAACAGACTTCTGGTATCAGACCTTGGAAAGAATACAGAGAAAATGTTAGCTGTGACTAAAGAATAATAGAAGAAAGGCCATGGAGGCTTACAATGTTGTGATAGAAATATTCCCAATAGAAAAGAGTATTGATTTCCACTTCCTGGAAATGACTGCCTTAGGCAAAGAGTAGATGAGGGATAAAGAACTTTTTTTATTATTTGAAGAATATATGTTTTCTTCTTTCTGTCTTTATTAGGTCCAAAAGAGGGAAGTTCTTAAATTACTGCTGAAAGATCCAGATTGGATGGAAAACCTGGTGCCATGGAGGATTGTTCATAATTGAATGGGTTACTGAGAGATTTCAAATCAATTTTTCTGGTGACCTTAAGATACACAGTCTTATAGAGCTCTCCCAAAGCCTGCATCTTTATACATGAGAAAAGCTAAGGCCCAGAGGATATACCTAATAAATATCAGAGCCAGGATTTGAACTTCAGTGTCTGACTCTCACAGTGGGATGGGACCTAAAATATCATTGAATCCCAAGACAACCAGCAGGGTTTGTTTCTGCCAAGTTTTTATTAAGGAAATGTCCAAGAAAACAGAAAGGATTGGAAAGAGTATGATACACTATCCATTCAATTCAACAGCTGTCAACCTTTACGTTGCTTTGTTTATCTTATATGTACATGTAGCAGATGTGTGGGTACAGCAAAGACAAAGCTGGAAAAGCTTCTCCACCTGTGACTCCCTTACACAGCACTCACCCTGTAGAATGTCCTAAATTTTGCAAATTAGACTAATATTTTTGTCTTGATTCTATTTAATCTGTTCCTCTGAAACTAGTGTGAGTTTTACAGTTCGGTTGGATTTAGGTCCTATATTTCTGGGGGGCTATTTTATAGCTAATAATGGTCCAAAAGAGTTGAATTCATTACCAAGTCTGACCAGTGGTTGGTTGCTGCAAGAGCACTCATTGAGACAAGCCCTATATCTATCAAAGAAGAACAGAAATTGGTGCTGAAGTGTTATTGTGGTGAGCAAGAGTAGGAGTGGAACAAGCTACCAAGTTAGGAAAACAGGGGTCAATGCTCTGAATTCAGATGATTATGGATGCATATATGATTGTAGTTGTGTGTGTGTGTGTGTGTGGTTGTGTGTGTGTGTGTGTGTGTGTGTATTTTAACTGACCTAGATTAGTCTGTGCCCACCATCCTAATGGAGAGAGCAAACAGATCTAGAACAATCAAATCTTACTTGTGTTATAACTCCTTTCTCCTGTCCCCTGAAATATGATGATCTCTAATCCATTTTTCCTCCCTTAAATTTTGTCATTTGCAAAAGTCTTATATAAATGCAATTTTGCTTTTTACACTCTTTCAGAGTAAGCATTTTTCATGCAACACAATTACTAAGAAGTCATCCAAATTATTGCATTTGTAAATAGCTTATTCTTCATATTTCTATTAATGCTCAGTGGTATGCCTTTTTTAACTACTAAACTTACTGGAAAACATGTAAGTGGTCCTCATACAAAGATGCTACCAACCCTTGTGGTAGAGGTTTAGATGCATATTAGTTTTCATTTTTCTGAGGTAAAGGCTCTAGGGTGAAATTTCTGGGTTGTGTGGTAATTGCAGGTATACTTTGCTATTTTTCTTCTTAATCTGTTAAACTGCTCACTAGAAATGCAATATCAGGTTGTAGTCCCACTAGCAAAGCTCTTCACCAGCATTTGGTAGTGTAACTATTTATCTTGGTCATTCTGAGAGATATGTAGTGATAACTCATTATCTTGATTTACACTTCCTCATGGCTAATAATGTTGAAGTGGCCTCAAGAAATGAGTTGGGAAATATTGTCCTCTTATTTTTCTTAAAGAATAGGTTTAAATTTACTGTTCATTCTCCTTTAAATATCTGGTATAATTCTTCAGTGGAACCATGTATATCTGGAATTGTTTCAACAATTTTTGAGTTGTGAATATCATGACATTGAGGACATAGAGTGATGCAGATGACGTCAACTCAGTTGAGTCTGGGTAGGTTGTTGTTCTGAGGAATTGCTCCATTTCTTTCTAGTTGTTGACCTTGTCAGTATAACATTGGTAATACTACTCCTCAGCTTTCATGTTCATTGCTAGCACTCTACCACTTGAGCTACAGCTCCATTTTCAACTTTTTTTTTGTCAGTTATGGGGCTTGAACTGTAGGCTTGGGCGCTGTCCCTGAGCTCTTCAGCTCAAGGCTACTGCCCTACCCCTTGAGCCACAGCCCCACTTTCCATTTTCAACTTTTTGATGATTAATTGGAGATAAAAGTCTTTCAGACTTTCCTGCCTCGGCTGGCTTTGAACCCCAGTCCTCAGATCTCAGCCTTCCCCGTAACTATGATTACAGGTGTAAGCCACTGACAAATGGCTTTTTTAATTGAAGAATTTATTAGCATTGGTTTTTACATCCTATTTCAAATGACATATTTAACAGACAAGTATTCAAGAAGGATCTCTATATACAATCACTGGCACTTAGAATTTAGAACATAACTGAAATTAGGCTGAGGGTTTGTAAGTCATAGATACATATTAATCTATGTAATAAAACATTATGTCTATATAGAGTCATAATTTTTTATGTCTATGTAGTTGTGTTTATATTTCCAATACTATGTCCATAGCATTGGGCATGCAAATATTGAGTCCTCGCTCTTGTACTGTTTAGATCTAATAGCAACATATTAAGGATACCATGCGTTTTGTTCCTTTGGTCTTGACTTGTCTCACTCAACATGATTTGCTCTAGAGTCATCCACTTCCCTGCAAATTCTTTTATCTTGTCTTTTGGCTATGTAGCATTCCATTGGATATACATACCACATTTTCTGAATCCATTCATGTGCAGTAGGGCATCTGGATTGTTTCTGTCACCTGGCTATTGTGAATAGTGCAGAGATAAACATAGCTGAGCAGGTGTCCTTATCATATCTTGGGTTATGATGTTCAGGGTAGATGCCCAGGAGTGGTATGGCGGGATCGTAGGGAAGATCAGTTTTCAGTTCTTTAAGAAACCTCCACACTGTTTTCTAGATTGGCTGAACTAGTTTACAATCCTACCAGCAGTGCAGTAAGATTCCTTTTTCTCTGCAACCCCGCTAGCATCTGTCTTGTCTGAATTTAAAATCTTGGCCATTCTTGTTGGGCTAAGGTGGTATCCTAGTGTTGTTTTTATTTGCATTTCCTTTATGACCATAGATGATGAGCATTTTTCTCATCTGCTTTTCTGCCAGTTTAACTTTTAATAAGTCTCTCTTTAGTTCCTTTGCCCATTTAGTAATTGTTTTGTTTGGTTTGGGAGTGGGGGATTAGTTTCTTGAGTTCCCTGTAGATACTGGATATTAAGCACAAATGGCTAATTAAAAAATTTTTTTGGCCAGTTTGGGGGCTTGAACTCATGGCCTGGGCACTGTCCTTGGGCTTTCTCAAGGTGAGAGCTCTACCCCTCTAGCCACAGCATCACTTCTGGCTTTTTTTTTCTGTGTATGTGGTACCAAGGAATCGAACCCAGGGCTTCATGCATGCTAGGCGAACCCTCTAGCACTCGGCCACACCCCAAGCCCTTTTTAAAATTTTTAAATCCCTTTTTGGTCATTGATTTCCTCCTGGTTTTTGTGCACTTATTCTCATAGGCTTTGTTCATATTTCCTTCTGCTTACTATGAGATTTTTTTTGTTACATTCACTCCTAGTTTCTTGAGGTTGTAGCCTAAATTTTTGTTTTGAAATTCTCACATATCATATTAGCATCTAATGCTATAGGTTTGCTCTCAGCACTGTCATTTAATCTTCAGTTAGTTGCGTGGTGTTTTCAAATTTCCTTTGAAAAAATTTTAAAACTTTACACTAATTAAAGTATGATGCTTCTCTGACTAAGATGATGTGTAGAACTATAGTACTTACTTTTCATGTCCTTTGAGACTTTTCTGTTGACTTTCTGTTATTGATTTATAATTTCATTCTATTATGGGCAGAGAACACAGTTCATGTGATTTCACTTATATTACTGTGTTAAGATTTACTTTATGGGCTCAGGCATTCATTTCAGATGGAAAAATCAACTGTAATTTGAACAAATGTCTTCTATCTATAGTACATTGTTTCTCTTTGGCTGCTTCCAAAATATTTGTTTTTCTTTCACAATATTTAATTGTGTTGTGTCTTAATACTTTATGCTATTTAGAACTGTTTATTTTATTAAATCTGCAAGGTTTTGCTTTTTTTCAACAAATGTGTGACCTTATCAGCTATTATTTCTCCAGATAAATTTTTAGCCCACTCTCTCTTCTCTCTTTGAAATGCTCATCAGATCGATAATGGATTCCACAGGTCCTGGGGTTTCTGCTCAATTTTATTTCTGTCTATTTCAGAATAGGTAAATTATACCTAATTAGATTAAGTAGGTTGGGTTCAGATTAGGTAAGTTCTACCAACCTGCCCTAAGTTTACTAGCTTCCTACTTTTCTTCTACTCTACTAATGAGTCTATCCAGCAAGGTTTTGACATTTTTCTGCTATTATACTTTGCATTTCCATAATTTGTACTTGGCTCTTTTCCTTTAAACTTCTATTTCTTTGCTAAGATTTTCTATTTCTTTTCACTTGTGTCAAGTTATTTTTATGTGATTCCTTGCGCATTTAAATAGCAGCTACCTTAAAACTCCTTGTTAGGTCGTCTTAGTATCTGACTCATTTACATTACTATCCATTGGTTGTCTTTTATCATTTAAGCTAGGATTTTTCTTAGTTGTTGGAATGATGGGTGATTTTTCAGTTGTATCTGTATATTTTGACTGTTATATTGGGAAACTGAATCCTGTTTAAAATTTTTGTTTTAGCAATCAGCCCCACTTTCTAATTTAAGCATGCTGATTTTGATCTACTTTGTGGCATGGGGTTCCAATACAAGTTTTACTTTCTAAGCTTTTACAGCATTGTTTTGGACTGCCTTGTAGGACTGTGGGTCCTACTTGTCCCTGTTAATCCTGACTAGAATAGGAAAGAGCGTTCCCAGAGGGAGATATGTCCTGGAAATCTCCCTACAGGTACTCTCAGGTATTTTTGAGTGTAGAAGCAAAATCTCAGATTCACAGGGTAAGACAAGGTCATTAGTTTTCTAGGCAAGATTACTTACCATGGTTAGTTTTGCTCACCTGTTCTCTGCTATCTAATGTAGTCTGAATCCTTCTGATCTCAGGCTACCTCAATCACAACTCTTTATCAATAAAGGAGATGATTCAGTATGGGCTAGAGGCATTATAGTGAAAACTCTATTTATGATTTCCTGAGATAGTCCTAACTATATGGAATCTTTTGGAGGAATCCAGACTAGAACAAGTAGAGAGGAGGGACCATATTAAGTGCATATCTCTAAGTGGTTGGCAGGAGAACGCAGGTTTCTAACTAACCATGCTGCCAATCATGTTTTCCTGAGAAAGAGGAAGTCATATGTTCATGCCCTACCAACCAGACTTCTCAAGGAATTCTCGCAGCACATTATCTTGTCAGAAAAGCAGGATATTATCTCTGTTCAGCTTCATAGTCAGATAGAGAAATGTGAGTCTTCACAGGAAATGATGAGTGGCCTGAGCTCTCTCAAACATCTCTGTGAGGACAGCTGGGAATCACCCAGTAAATTAAAGGATCTGATTAGTTCTAGGTCTTTTACTCTACATAGTTACTGTTTTATCTTTGATTTCAGTGCACAGGAGCCAAGCCAGAATGTAATGAAGAGAGGAAACGAAAATCTGTATTTCCTAAGCTGCCTGGAGTCTAAAAATCATTTCAGTGTGTATGTGCATTTAGCAAGCTGGAAGATTATGAAGTAAGCTTATCTTCAGGGTAATAAAAAATTGCCATTCAGGAGCCATTGGTTTTTTTGAAATGGTTCCCTGTTGCAATGCATTATCACAGTAGTTTACGATAAGGAGAAAAGTATGTTCCAATACAACATCAGATAATACCAACTACAGACTTGCAAGAGGAATTGTGCAATTGGGAAGTAGAGAAAAATCATCAGGTAAGAGGGTCTAACTGGACCTCTGGTGAAGAAATCAATGACCCATATAGGATACCTGAATTTCTGCAGTGATAAAACCCTCAGGAGGACAGAAAACAAAGGGAGCTACAGTTTAACAAATTCAATATTCCACAGACTTATGGATCTCCCTAAGAGACAAACATAAGCATTCTGGAACGTTATTGTGTGTGTGTGGCAGAGCATGTGTCTCATTGGTGTAGCCCAGGTATTATTTGGATAAGGATTAAAAGCATCCAGTTGCTGGGTCCTGATGACCCATGCCTATAATTCTTAGCTACTAAGGAGACTGAGAGTAGAAGAATCATGGGTCAAAACCGTCTTGGACAGAAACATCCACGAGACTCAATTTCCAAAATAATCATCAAAATGCTGGACTGGAGATGTGGCTCAAGTAGTAGAGCACCACAGGTGATCAAGAAAGCCTAGTGAGAATACAAGGTCCTCAGTTCAAACTCTGGGGGAAAAAGGCTTTTTAGTAGATGATGAGCAATTTTGCTGTGTTTGGTAGCACTCTAGAAAGCCACAAGGTGGACCTTCTTCAACCAGTGATCCTTTTCTGTATGAAAATTTTATTTTGTAGGTTTATTCTGTATTTATTTTCTCTCTGATATTTTCACACCGAGAAAGTGAGTGGCAGAGGACAAGGAGAAAAAGAGGGGAACAATTTTTTAATGCTAAAATATAGAATCTGAAAGTAATCTTTATGTGTGTACTCTGAAACATCTGCAGATTCTCAGCCAAAAATCCAAGGGGCATCCTTGACTCTTACTCCCCCCCACACTCACTGTCATTCAGATGTAATCAGTTGGCAAACCCTGTTTTCTTTACTTTGAGGCAATCAGAGCTGAGACATGTGACAATCCTGCTGCTGACCTAGAACCTTCTTCTTGTCTTGAAGCTTTTTATCACATTTGTGATAAAACTTCTGTCATTATTATTGATGCCCTTTGAGCATAGGATTATCATTGGTCCAAGCTCTGGTAACTGCCTTACACAAGATACTCTAAATGTTTGTCAAATGAATGCATCATCTGGGAAGGAAACTTAAAATCAGTTTATAGTAACAGTTCCAGGAACAACTGTATTGATATTTATTAGACTCTGGTAGAAATTTTTTTATTATTATTATATTGTAGTGAGCATATCTAAACCTCCAGTGTCCCCCAATGGTCCCTGTTCTGTTACTCTTTTTAACTATTTGATCACTTTATCTATGACCTCTCCTCTGTGGACAGAAATCTTGGGCTCTGGTCCTGAAATGGGGAGGGTGGGTCTAGCTGATGCCATCTTGGCCACATGATAGGGAGTTGGAATTATCTGGTGCCGTCTTGTTTTCATAGTGGAGACGGGGAAGTCCCATCTCCCAGTTGAAGGACATGCCTGAATTTCTAGAGGCAGAAGGGAGAACTGGGCCTGCCAATCTTGGGTCAGAAACTCTCAAGCTCCCTGTGACCCTGTCCCCTGGCCTGATCCTATTTAGGCCCGCACCAGCTCAGGTGCCAGATATGCCATGTTGTGTCTTCCTGCTCGGGTCCCCTCTCATGGCTCTCTTCCAGTCAACATGGTGGCCCAATTCAGCTTTCTCTTGAAGTTGATGGGCTGCAGATATTTGTGATGGGAGTTCATCTGCAGACAGTGGGCCTTTTTATAAACACTACCTACCGATTTGATCTCTCAAAATATGGTTTCTCTGTTTTCTCACTGTACAGCAGTTCTCAGCCCTGGTTCCACAGCTGGTGAGGTTACACAAAATGCTGATCCTTTCCGCAGTCAAGAGTTATTAATGCAATCACTTAGAGAACGCTCTAATTCGGGTTGAGAAATACTGACTGACATTCCATACCACGTGTGAAGAAGAAAAAGGTTTTAGACCATTAGACCAATTTAAAAAAAATAACCCAGTAAAATGTTTAATGCACTTTCTCTTTCATTGTCTGAACTAACAAAGAACAGCTGGGGTCACCGTTAGGGCTGATTCAAAGTGATTCCCTGAACTATCTGCCCTACCCTGAAAACTGGATCTTAATCCACTCCCAGCTTCACCCCAGGGACTCTGCCAGCCACAAGATTCCATTTCTTTAACATCTGCTGCCACCATCTGCAACCTCCACACATTAGAAGACATCTCATTCCCTCCCCTTTCCCTCTTTTTGCCCTGCCTCTCTTCCTTTTCTTCTCTTGCCTCGTGGAAGCAAGAAGGTGCTTTTCAAAAACTTATTGTTTTCCTCTAACAGCTTAATAGCCACAAATGCTTCTAAACCAAATACAGAAGGCGAGGGAGAGCCATGTGTGAGAGAGAGCAGGGTGAAGGAGACAGAGAAACCAACAGAGTCATGTATACAACTACCACCAAAATGTCTCAAGTCTTACATTAAAAAAGAAAAGAGCAGGAATAATATTCCAGGACATATCAAGTCATCCCACTATAATTAAGAGTCTTGCTCTCAGGCCAAGGATGTCAACATATATCTATAATACTAGTTTTTACATGGCTGAGGCAGGAAGACTGAATTTATGAGCAACTTAAACCATAAACGTACTGTTGCTACTACTACAGATACTACCACTGTTACATAGAATTCTTACTATTATGTTTATATTTATGTCTATTATGTTCTGAACTACATAGGGAGACCAAAAGCCAAAATAAATACAACATTGCTTTCTCATCTGGAGTTGCTCTGCTCCTGGGTATTCACTTACTTACAGAGACTGAGGTCCCTGGGATCTTTCTGAATGCTCTTCAGCCTGCCAAGGTTCCCTCAGTCCACAGAGGCCCAAGGAAATGAGGGTCCTTCATACTGAAAATATCAACCTAATATTCAATGCATATCCTACCAAAATTAAGAAGAATGAGGGAAGAGGTGGTTAGGGGAGATATGGGTGAGAATGTTAAAAAAAAAGGAGTTACATTGATCAAATTATATCGCATTCTTAATCTGCTTTGTTAAATGGTAGCTCCTTTGTGACACTACTTAAAGGTAAAAATTAAATAGCATTTTTAAGTGCAAATATATTTTTATAAGGAATGGCTGTAGGATTTTTGTGATGTTACTATCACAGAGATAGTACTCCAGGCAAGTAAGTGACAAGCATATTGGGCAGATGGCTGTGAGCCACAGAAGTGGACTGGCTTCATTCACCTTGGCTCATGTGGCTATGCTGCCTGCCCTTGCTCTTTGGGTGTAACGAGCTCTCAAATACAGGCAAACACAGGGATTTATTTTATTGTAAGGATAGTTTAGAAAATTACCTATTACCACTAAAATGGCACTGGGAGGTAGGCATAACCAGATGGGTAAATCTGAGCCCACAAAATACACATTTGCCATTTGCTAACAACAGTGGGTCACACAGATATAATTTTCCATTTTCTTCAGTTCATGGACATTTTCCACTCGCTTTGGAGTAGCGCTTTCTTTTTTTTTTCTATTCCAGTTCATCATGAATAGTGTGCCTTTCGTAAAAACTCAATTTAAAATGATGAGCTGTATTACTGCTTGCTCAAAAGCACATCATGTGGCTCAAACATTAACACAAGTGCTAGAATCTTTAAAGGAGAAAGTAAAGCTGGCTCCTTTGACCAGGGAAAAGTTGAATAGTCAGACATTGCATTCATTCATCAATTCATTCATTTACATTATAAACTCAGCACATTTATTTCTGCATTCATGTAATTCCCATTATATGCTAGGCCCTTAAGATAGAACAGTGGTACAAATTCCAGCCGACCCTTCAAAATGCTGTCTAACCTACACTATGGGGCTTAATACTGTGCCCTAGATAGAATGACCTTTGGTTGCTTTTTTTGACAGAATGCAAGATGCAGCCAGAACATGGGAGGATTGTGTTTGATCTGAATTGTTCTGCTCTGATTTAGTCATGTGTTGTTTTAAATGTTGTTATGCTTCAGTCTCTCATCTGAATAACTGAATTGAGAGTACCAAATCTATTGGGAATTTTGACAAAGAATTAATTTATTAAAGAAAAACTTGGAACAAGTCTTAGCATATAAACTATACAATGAAGGGCCAGACACACTGGTTTACACCTGTAATCCTAACTATGAAGCAGAGATTGTTTGAGGCCAATCTGTACTAAAGATGGGTCCCTCTTACTACAGTAGTATTTGAGTTGTAATACTTAGCAGCAATACTAATACTTCAAGCAGCAAACATCTTTGTGTATATTTATCTTTTGGAAACCAACCATTTTGCCATAAATCTAAAGATCATCAGGAAATCAGAATGAATAAAGGCCAATGAAACTGAAGACATTGCCCATTTTAAGTGACGTATGCTGTAGCAGCTAAATAAAAGTCACAGTTGTTTAGTTGCATTGAGTGGAACTCTGAGCAGTCTGCATTATGCAGTGTAGAGAAACTAAGATCATTCTACTGTTATACCTGAAGCCAGATGGATTTCAAAATGTTCAGAATTTGAATATGTTGTATATATATTTCTCCTCTATCTACTTGCCCCTCTGTTTTTATCTCATGAATTCCCATGATCATTTTGGCACCTAATGAATCTGTTTTGGACAATGTCCTGTCTTTTTCAAGTTCAATTGCAGCATATAATTATTATTGCTGGCTTGTAAAATCTGCTTGGCACACACTGTTGATGTCCATAAGTCCTCAGAAAGTCCTTCTTTGCTATTTGCTACTATAGGATGGATGCCAGAGTTTTTCTCTAAACATCTCCCCGGGACATGTAGAGAAGCTTTCTCAAACTTCCACACCATGATAATTTGTTATAATTGAACTTAGAGAAGGTGCAATAAACATCATTCATTTCTTTATCAAAAATTAACTGGGTTGTGCATGCCAAGCCCTGGGCCAGATGCAGAGGCCACAAAAGAAAATTAAATCCTGCATCTGGTAATTAAAGTGCAATGGTGAAAAAAAACATGGCCAAATCAGACAGATTCCCTCTCCTCGGGGAGTTAGGTATAGAAGTTACACAGCAACAACTACCTAGATTCTTCATCACTGGCTATACCTCAGAGGACCAAGTCCTCCCCTTCCATTACTATTTCCCTTCAACAGGGTTCTGCCCTGCTCCCCTGTTATCTCGCTCTTCTTACCAGGTAATTGTGTAATCAGAAGGCTCCTTAGCCACCTCTGATCCCCTTCTACGGAAGACAGAATGAAGTCAGTATTAGGCTGAGACAAGTAGCAGAAAGAACTAAAAATCAGAAACCTGATTTTTAGTCTTGGTTCACCTCATTGGGATCCACCAGAGAACTCTGGAACAAGCCAACTAGTGTTAGCTTTGCAAATACCTCTGAGGAATTGAAGTTACAGTGGGTAAGGTCAGAAATTCTATCCCCCTTCTTTTTTTATAATTTTATTGTGATTAATAGAAAGGTTACATTATATTCACCAGAGAGAAGGTGCATAACTTCACAAACATTAATACCCTTCCTTTCTCATGACTTGGTCCCCATTTCCGTCCCCCCCTCCCCCCCCGCTTATCTTGATTTCCCTCCTTCCCCATCCAATTTCAAATAACCAATTAAGCACATATAAAATATATCAGATAACAAGGTGAAAATTGTAACAATATGAGATAACCAAGGGATGGCAAAAGAGATGAGAGATAACATAGTACATTAAGAACAACAGCCACTCATTATATGGTTTTTGTTTCCTTATCCTAGAGGTCCTTACATTTAGTGTCGTACTATTTGGCCTAATGTCTCTAGATTTTGTTCTATTGTAAATCTCTGCTAGGAGAGCCCCAAGGTTTCTACTGATTATGACAAATGAGGGAGACTATTGGGCCTGTGTTCCTTTGAGTTTGGCTTACTTCACTTAATATGATTTTTTCTAAGTCTTTCCATTTCCTTACAAATGGGGCGATGTCCTTCTTTCTGACAGAAGCATAGAATTGTGTATAAATATCACATCTTGTTGATCCACTCATCAACTGAGGGACATCTGGGTTGGTTCCATATCTTTGCTATGGTAAATAGTGCTGCAATGAACATCATTGTGCTAGTGGATTTAGTATGCCCTTGTTTCTGGATGTTGGGTAAATGCCAAGTAGTGGAATTACTGGGTCATAGGGGAGTTTTTTTTTAACAAGCAAACCAGCTAACAAAGTTTCACGATATTCTGAACCTGCTACTATTAAAATACAAGTACCAAATAACACCTCTCCACCTGAAGGGCAGTTAATTCTGCATCCATTCAAAGTAAAGAGACAGCAATAGTTTTTCACGGATGTTTACTCCCTCGACCTTGTAAAATCTTAAGAGCCATTAATTAGATTTGAGTAGGTTTATTCCAATCTGCTAGTAGAGTTTTTTGGCATCCCCCTCCAGCTTTAAAAGGTGGAAAACATTGTCAGAATATCTCCTATGTATATCTTGTTTTTGTCTGAATGAAAACTCTCAACCTCAGGGGAAATGTCCATTCAAGTCACTTCACAGAATAAATTGGCCAGGATTGCTGTCTGTGGGGGTGTTCAGACCAGGCAAGGAGGGCAACCAGAATGGCAATACCAGGTGGCAGGTGCTGAATTGATTAGGCCCCTTCTCTTAGATGCTAGAGGAAATGGACACAGACATGAGTTCCTGGTCTGGAAAGCAGGCCTGTGATTTGGACATGCAGATTTATAAATGCCCCCAAAGTGCCTGGACAGCCAGCTGTGAATACATTGTATGTGTAGAAAATGGACCATGGAGGACAAAGAGCTTGGTTGGGAAGACCAGAAGACTGCTCCATTCATTTGTGCATTTTAACACAGATCTATTATCTTTAACAGCTCATGTTACCATCCAATTTCAGTCCTGGTGCAATTCGTAGATCCAGTTCCCTCTAAACAGAAAAATGTACTTGCCAACACGTGAAATGGAATCTATTTTGCTGTGGTGGCTGAAAATGGCAAATACTGAACCTACTGTGAAGCTGAAAGGAGGTGTCTCCCTTTGTTTTCTTACCAGACATAATTTATTTTTTGCAGCACATTTTGAAGTTATGCGTTTTCATGACAATACTTTTCAGAGAAAGCTATTATTTTTGTACCTAGATGCTGCTTGAGATGTTTGCACTGAGCTGACAGCTTGGGCACCTATGATACAAAACAAAGCAAAGCAAGACCCAAGAAATCAAGTTGTATTTACATGCTGTAACCCATCCACTTGAAAACAGCCTGCTCCAGGGTCTGAAATTATTGAACTAATTTTTTAAAAGCTTATTCAACAGTTACTGTTTTCTTCCAAACAACATGACACTGAAATTCATCCAAGTTAAAAATGTACCCAGTACCAATATAGCCACCATAGAAAACAGCATATAAATCCCTCAAAAAACCTAGAAAAACAAAAATATTCTAAGACCAGCAACCTTGCTTTGGATATATATTACACAGAAGAGAAATCGGGATATTCAATGTAGTACTATCTCAATAGCTAAGATATGGAATCAAACACTATCACAATAGCCAAGGTATAGAATCAAACTCAGAGTTTATCAAAAGATGTATGGATAGGCCAGGAATTTGGCCTAGTGATAGAGTGTTTGCCTAGCATGCATGAAGATCTAGGTTCGATTCCTTGGTACCACATACATAGAAAAAAGCTGGAAGTGGTGCTGTGGTTCAAGTGGTAGAGTACTAGCCTTGAGAAAGCCCAAGGACAGTGCTCAGGCCCTGAGTTCAAGGCCAAGGACTGCCAAAAAATAAAAAAGATGCATGGGTAACAAAAACATGGTATATATTCCGAGTAAAGTGCTGTTCTTCCTTATGAAGAAGCCTTGCCATTTTCAATACCAGAGATGAATCTGGAGGACATTATATTAGAATAAACCAGGCAGAGGCATGACAAGTACTGTGTTATCTCACTGAAGTATAGAGTGTAAAATCTGGCACCAATGGAGGCAAAGAAGAGAACTGTGATCACAGAGGCTAGAACTGCACAGTATATGTAGTGGCTATCAAAGGCGGAGGACACAAGACTGGTTGCCTCTGGACTGGGCCATTTGAATGGTTCATGCAAGGTAGGTAACTACACAACCATGTCCAGGCCCTTCCTGGTTTCTAAAGGGTTATCTCTTTCTTCTTAAAGCAGAAATTCCAAATGCCTAAGAGCTCAGACTGCAAGTAAAGGGGATGAAAACAGTAAGTATTCTCACCAAGTCAACATGGGGTCCTCTTTTCCACTTACAGAGAATGAGGGAAGTGTAGCAGGGGCCCTATAATAGTTCCTCCCAAGAGGAACACCAGACTTAGAGTCCCCAGCAGTCTCTAGGCATCATGCCTCACTCCTCACAGAATTCTTGCCTCTTAGCTGAAAAATAAGCACACAGGTGCTCACACAAAAATATTTTCTTTTGTCTTGTTCACTGACCTGGGAGCACAGCATAGGCTAAGCATGTAGAGATTACATCTTGGGGAGCTTTGTTTTGTCACTGGATCTGTGCACACTGGGAAGCCACTCAGGGACTTCTAAAGAGTAGATGCAACAAGAAATCAGAGCAGAGATCCTGATGTGTTTCCCCTACCTGGGCCTCAGCTAGAGACCTGTGAGAAGATGCTACGCCAGGAAGCAGAGATACCAAGTTGGCTTTGCCCCCCCAAGAATCTCTGCATGTTGTATATAAAGTGCAGAGTTGTTTTGGGAACCGGAATGTTCAGTGCTACAACCTCATTTACTTGGTTCATCTCATGAATTTACCCAAGTTGTCTGAGCTACAGTGATCTCTCTTGTAAATAAAGAGGGAAATAGCATCCTCGAGCTTTCAGCAGGAACACCACGGTTACCCAGGTGGCAGTGCTGATCCCTAGTGAGTGTCTGTCCCTGGATCAGTATCACTTGGGCATTTATTAAATATTCTCAGACCCATCATAGGCCAAGTAATCAGAAACCCACTGAGCCATAGCCATCTGTGGTTTTCAGGAGCCTTCCAGGAGATCCTGAGGTTCCTTCAAATTTCAGAACTAATGGTTCATTCAAAGATGCCTGTTACAGTGTCTGGAATACAATATATCATATGTATGATATATATGTATGTGATATATATCATACATATACACTTATGTCACTAATAGTATATATCATATATATTATATGTAGCATATATAATATACATAATATATGACATATACTATATATATATATATATATATATATAATGTTCTCTTTTATTTGCCAGTCCTGGGGCTAGAACTCAGGGCCTAGGCACTGTCCTTGAGCACTTTTGCTCAAGGCTAGCACTTACTACTTGAATCACAGCACCACTTCTTTTTTTTTCTATGTATGTGATACCAAGGAATCAAACCCAGGGCTCCATGCATGTTAGGCAAGTATTCTACCACTAGGCCACACTCTTGAAGCCTATATAATGGTCTTTTCCCCCTCATTTCTTCACTTGGAGAAAAAGAAAAAGAATGTTCTTTGTATCTGCTCTCAGATCTTCTGGACAACTCAGTTGCCATATTTGCAGAAAGGAGGCTGTGTTTGGCATTCTACGGACATGAAGTGAAGGGAGAGACTTTGGACAGCCCCGGGCTCTCTGTGTCATGGTAAGAGCCTAGATTTATCCTGAGGAAATGAAATCATGAGAATTGTTAAAGCTGCAAGGTCTCAAGATCTTCCACAGCAGGTTAGCTGTCTGGCAGGAAGTGGACCATAGAAAAATCAATTCTGACCCGAACCACTTCTGTAATGGTCAGAAAACCAGTCTCTGACATCTTTGATCTTTGTATCACCTTTATTATTTTCTCTCTTTCTAGACAAATTTCACTTTGTACCTGAACCTGGCTTGAAACTTATGGTTCCATCGTGTCAGCCTCCCTAGTGCTGAGATGACAGTCAATACTCCTGACTGTATGTCTCCATTTTAAAGGTCAGGGAGTTGGAGCAAGTGTTCTCTAATCTTTATGCTAAACCACACGTTCCACTGCATTATTGATATGGGTGGGGTTTTGTCTGCTTTAATGCATTTGTAAAATTTTTGTATTTATTACTTGTAGATAACTTTAACTTTGGAGGTGGGGGTAGTGGAGATTGATTCCAAGGCCTTGAACTTGGCAGACAAGCATTGTATATAACTTGAGCCATGCCCTAAACTGCCTTTCTTTTCATTCTTGCTTAATTGCTTTCCCCTTTTTCCTTACTTTTCTTAGATGCAGCCTTGATAACTTTTCTCAGGCTGGCCCTAAACTATTATCTTCATTTTTGTTTGTTTGCTTTTCTTTTTTTTCTTTTGCTGCAAAAAGCTTTATTTCATTTGGTCCAGGGCTTGGAAAGGTCTACAGGGTGGTTATAAACTATTATCTCCTGCCTCCCTATCCTAAGTAGCTAGAATTACATATCAGTACTGCCCTACCCAGTAACATTATTTAAAAAAATCCTTCCTTTAATGTCTGTATTTGTATTACAACCATTAGTCCTGATGAATTTTCACATTCATGGACTTTTCTCAGGCTATGTGTTTGATTTGTAAGGCATTTGAGTTCTGAAATAACACCAAGCAGAAGCCTGGCTCTATTAGTAGGCTGGGTTGTGTTTTTCTGCCATCCGTCTTTGGAAAAGCATATTGTTTTCCCTCTTGTAGGGAGTTCTATCTATAGAGCACTTTAGAAGTCACAATAAATCTGGGCTGAGGTGCTTTTGCCTATAACTATGGCTACTGAGGAGGCTGAAGGCTGGACTGAGCTTCAAGCCTAATCTGGGAAAAAATGTTTACCAGACCCTATCTCAAAAATAATTAGCAAAAAATTCTGGAATGTTAGAATGGTAGTCTAGCAAGTGTGAGATTCTGAGTGCCAATTCCAGTACACACAAGAAAGGAAATAATGGCAATAAAAACTACAAAAAAATCAAATGACAAATCAGAAGGAATGGTAGGTATTGAGTCAAATAAACCTGGAAATGCTCAAGGCAAGATATCATCCATGGTCATAAAGGAAATGCAAATAAAAACAACCCTAAGATACCACCTTACCCCAACAAGAATGGTCAAGATTCTGAACTCAGAAAATGACAGTTGCTGGCGAGGTTGTGGAGAAAAAGGAACCCTACTACACTGCTGGTGGGAATGTAGACTAGTTCAGCCACTCTGGAAAGCAGTGTGGAGGTTTCTTAAAGAACTGAAAATAGACCTTCCCTATGATCCTGCCATACCACTCCTGGGCATCTATCCTGAACATCAGAATCCAAGATATGATAAGGACACCTACTCATCTATGTTCATCTCTGTACTATTCACATTAGCCAGATGATGGAAACAATCCAGATGCCCTACTGCAGATGACTGGATACAAAAATGTGGTATATATATATATGCAATGGAATTCTACATAGCCAACAGACAAGATAAAATAATGGCATTCGCAGGGAAGTGGATGAATCTAGAGCGAATCACGTTGAGTGAGGCAAGTCAAGACCAAAGGAACAAAAGGCACATGATATCCTTAATATGTGACTATTAGATCTAAACAGTACAAGAGCGAGGACTCAATATTTGCATGCCCAATGCTATGGACATGGTATTGGAAATATAAACACAACTACATAGACATAAAAATTTATGACTCTATATAGACATAATGTTTCATTACATAGATTAATATGTATCTATAACATACAAACCCTCAGCCTAATTTTAATTATGTTCCAAAAATCTAAGTGCCAGAGATTCCCTTGGTGAGAATGAGGTCCAGCAGACATGAAGAAGTAGCTCATCTTCTTGTTTTTCTCATACACCTTATTTATCAAGAGTCAATGCCTCTCCTCTCAGACTAATGTCCAATCATGATATTGGCCCCACCCTCAGTTCTCAGGTGTCCTTCTACATTGAGTGTGAATTCTGCTGGTTGAATTCTGACACACAAATGGATTTTCTTCCAGCAAGTCACTCAGAAAAAAAGTACCAAATAAAGGAATGCTACTTGTCACCTTGGGTTACTTTGCTTTTGGAACCCTGTCCTCCATCCTCTCTGGAGGGCAAAGAAGGAATTTGCTTTGGCAGATGAAGTCTGTGTCACAAAAAGTGTAAAGAAGGAGATTTGATACTTTATGACGATGAAGTGTGATGCAGGAAGACAGCAAAGGCCTTCTATTGGAAAATGCACTCTACACAAATTCTGATGTATTACCTGGACTTTTACTAGATGTTTACAAAATAGGCTCTCAGATGAAAAGTGGTATAATAGCCTAAGGAGACAGAAACAAATCTTTCATCAGCCAGGAAAGTCTATTTTTCCTGCATCTATCTGCATGTAAGCTTGGTTGCACAATGGATAAAGCACATTTACCTTATGATCTTCACTGATATTTTCTGTTTCAGTGCTGATGGCCTGCTCTCCACCTGGGTGAATTCTTGTTATTTATTTAGTCCCAGCACTGCTCTGGCTGTCTGCCCTTCCCCCATGTGAGGGGACACTCCCCTCTATTACCATGGCAACCTGCATGTTTCTTTATCCCAGCACTTGCTACTTGATATTGAAATACTTTTCCCCAGACATCTCTGACATTGCCTCTCCATTTTTCAAGGGTAGTTATACTACCCACAGTGGTAAATGGACCAAATTTTTGTGACCCCTGAAAATGGCAAAGATTTAGAAATACCACCATACTTTTTGTTTCACCAAAGCTCTTTCCCCAGAGGACTTGGGTAAGACTCACAGATAATCCTTCCCTCACCAATGAGAAGGGAGAAGGTGAGGAAGAGACTCTCCAAACACACAACTCTTGCCTCATAGTAAATAATCAGGAGAGCTGTTTTTCCTTACTGATCAATCAAAACAGAGTGCTCATTTTAAATATTCTCTTTCCCCTAGGCCTTAAACATTGGCTCTTCTAAGTTCTAGTCAGTCTTGAGCTCCTGGCCTGGCCTCAAGGTACAGCAATAGACTCTCTGATCCTCTCTCCAGTCATGCTGCTTTCTCATCTTATGCTTCTTTTTAGCTTTATTCACTGTTCTCCATAAAAGAAAGTCCATGCTTGATATTCCTCGAAAGCTTGCAGATCACTGCACTCTCGGGCAATGAATGGTGTCTGTATTTCACTTCTATAAAACCTTTTAATAAAGTCCCTCTTTACCAGTCAAAATCATTTTTTGTTTGAGAATATATAAATTGAGTGCTTACTGAGTAATCGTGTGGTAAAAGTTTTCAACCACAGTGGCTTTTGTTATTTTTCAAGCTCAATATTTCTGATTAATAATTCATTCCAACATTCTTTTCTTTTTATACTTCCTGTGGGCTGTACTTATTCTCAGCTATACCACATCCTTTATTATCTTTGATATCTTTGCAACACTCTGTCAAGTGTCACAATTAGATGATTGAGCTTTGATTTGTAAAGTGTTTTGATTATAATTACTTCTTACTTTTTTTTTTTCCTGTGGGTCATGGGGCTTGAACTCAGCCTGGGCGCTGTCCCTAAGTTTTCCAGCTCAAGGCTACACCCCTACCCCTGGGCCTGGATCATATCCCTGAGCTTTTCGGCTCAAGGCTACCACCCTACCTTGAGCCAAGCCCCACTTCCTATTTTTCTAGCAGTTAATTGGAGATAAGAGTTTCAGATCCTTTTGTGCCCAGCCTGGCTTTGAACCTTGATCCTTAGATCTCAGCCTCCTGAGTAACAAGGATTACAGGTGTGAGCCACCACACCCGGCTTACTTCTTACTTTTCTGTCACTGGTTATGTAAAATCTTTATTAAACTTTCAAGATTTTCTGTATTTTTTATTTATTCTTACCTGGACCTAAGAGATGTTTTAAACATCTTTTACTCCCTACGCGATTCCATAGAAAAAATAATCAGTAAGTGAAGATTAAAAACAAGTAGATTCCAAAACATTGATGCCCATAAATAGAAGTCATATAGATATTTTCAATGTCAATAATAAACTTCCTGGAAAATAGATGAAGAATGATAAAGCTTTCAGTTAAATAAGTAGATTTAACTTGTGTGTCCATCTCCTCATTGGCTCTTAACCTAAGAGTAATTGGATTTTTTTCATGTATTAACCAGGCCTGATGTGGTGGAGTACATGTGCAATTCCAGCCACAGTGATTGGGGTAGGTAGCAGGATCCTAGCCTAAATAACATGAAACCCTATCTGAAAAGATAATCTAAAGCACAAAGGGTTGAGAGCATTGCTTAAGTGGTAAAACACAAGCAGAAGACCTTAAATAAAAAGCTCAGTACTATTTAAAAAAAAAAAACTGTGCCAGGAGTGTGAACTAGCGGTAGCGTCCTTGCCTAGCATGCACAAAGCCCTGTTTTCCTTCATACCCTACACACAGAAAAAGCCAGAAATGGTGCTGTGTCTCAAGTGGTAGACTGCTAGCCTTGAGCAAAAGAGGCTCAAAGACAGTGCCCAGGCCCTGAGTACAAGCTCCAGGATTGTCAAAAAACAAACAAAAAAAATAGGTAATTATAACAACATGTGTAAACCTAAAGAAAACATTGGAAGAGCTGATGGCAGATAAGAAGAATCAACAACTACTGAAAGTAATCAAGTTATTAGGATCAAAGTAGAAATGCCTCCCACAGCTCATACGTTGCTCACTTGCTTGCCATCTGTTGGACTTAGGTCTTCATACAATGGCATAATTGGGAAGTGATGAAATATAGAAGGAAGGAAAGCCTTGTTGGACAAAACAGGACAAGGAGAGCAATTAGAAAGACCTGTTTTGTCTCCTACCCCTTTTTGTTCTCTCTTTGCCCCTTGTCATTTTGCTCCAGCACATGCTACAGCCACCATCATGTTCTGCCTGTACACAGGCTCACAACAATGGGGCAAGCTGATCAAGAATTGAAAGCAAGAGCCAAAATAAACCTATCCTCCTACTGAACAGTTTCTCTTAGGAATTTGTCACAGCAATAAATGTCTGACTAATAGACTTATACATGCAGAGCTCCTAAATAGGCTTTTAGCTTTCCCATTTTCCAAAACAATTTGTCAGCCAACCACCAGTGACATTTTGTTTTATTTTTCTTTTCAACAAAAAAAGAACAAAAGAAGCCTGTAGGGAGAAAAAAAAAATTAACCTGGAGGAAATGAGAAAACTCGGAGAAGAGAATTAGAATAACTATCCACAGAGAGATAATAAAAAGTATTGTATCTGTAGGGGAAAGAGAAGACAAGAAATCATTCACAACAAACAAAATGGGAAAGGTATGCTAACATATGCCAAAAAAATTGCAAGGAAGGAAGGAACCATCACATTGGGGAATTCTTGAAAGGAAAGTGTTGTCCTGTTGGGGCAGTCTCCAGAGAACAGACCAGAGACCAAAAATGAAAGAAAAAAATGGATGAGTCGAAATGAAAGGATCTCTAGTACATGGAAACAGGAGCTTTATCTTGTGTGATTGTTGTTCTTAATGGACTATGTTATTTCTCTTCTCTTTTGTTGCCCTTTGGTTATTGTTACATATTGTTATAATATCTGACTTTGTTACTTGGCATATTGTATATACATTTATTTGTTTATTTGGACTAGCAAAGGGAAGGGGGAAAACAAGATGATTGGGAGGTGGTGGGGGGAGGGAAATGGGAACAAAACATGAGAAGGGGTATCAATGTGTGAGAAGTAATGCACCTACTATCTGGAAAATATAATTGTAACCCTTCTATATATTTCAATAAAAATAAATTAAAAAGGAAAAATGTATTTTCTTGACTTTAGAAAGAATTCTAGAAACCCAGTCTCTCAATGACAGATGCTCCAAAAAGTAAAGATCAGAGAAAATGATTTAACAAAGACTATAGTAAAAGACAAAACCCTTTGGATAGAAGATTATACTTTTCTGTATTGAATGAACTCATAGAGTTCTCAGTTGATTAAGTGAAAAAGGCCCAGAACAAGCAAAATACTATGAAGTTATAGAATACCAGGACATGTTTCCTGAGAGAGGTTGGAGAGAAGAAACAGATCTCATGTGCACAGCCAGGGATTAAAGTATCATTGAGCATAACAACTGGTAAGCTGTTAAGGAAGCAATGTCTTCAAACTATTTGAAGGAGATCAACTTCTAACCTACAGATTAATACGGAGCTTAGTGTGAGGACATGATAGAACACTTCTCTTAGCCTGCAATGGTTCTTTCAATTACTTTTTCACAACAATAAACAAAGGAAGAAATCAAAGGATCCAGAACATAACAGAGAAGACACACAGAGAAGCAAAAAGGATTCCAAACAAGAGCAGAGAAGCGAGATGATGGATCACAGTTATTGTAGCAGGCTTGATAGATCTGAATGCCTACGAAAGAAGAATTACTCTAATAAAGCAAAACAAATGAATTAGCTGATTTATTTGAAGAAACTGAGAGATGATTAAGTACTGTCCTCTGTGGAAGGTGAATTACTGGGAGATACATCACTTAGAGACCTCTAGCCTTCAGTGCAGTCAGTGCCCTGTCCTTGGCTCCTTTCTTTTCCAGAGGGGTCTTCTGTAAACCTATGACCATTGTTATTCTAGGCCTGGATGTACACAGCAACTCTATCTTCCCATGTTTTTTCAAGGAGAAATCAGAGAGGCCTTAGACCATCTGAGCAGGAAACCCCAGACAGACTTTAGGTGTGAGGGTTCTGTTTGTGGCCCCCATCGGTCTTTGAGTGCATGGAGAAGGCAAGAATGTGGGAAATCAGAAGGAACTCTCTAAAGATTTTAGAATATAAAGCTCATAGCCAAGGACAAGAACTAGTATAGGATGCAGAGTATTAAATAAGTTCTTTTGAAAGCAATTCTTAAGAGATGGCAAAAAGGTGTGGGAAAAAGGAAATTTCAACATAGTATTTTACTATCAAATATACTGCATGTATAATCTATATAGTTATAATAGCATCAATGTTATATTAACTTTGTTGTAAATAGTGGTATAATTATTTGGAGAAGCGAGAAATAAGGGATATTTATAATCCAAATGGAATTATGTTTTCACACAAGCATCACTAACTAGTGACTAAAATAAGAAATAGGGTCAGTACATTAATTTAAATGTACAAAAGACATCTCTCACCAATGGATTAGAGATAAAGTTAGGGAGACATGTTTCCTTTCAAAAGGATATTGTTATTTGGCTTTTAAAAATATTTACATTATTTTGGCAATAAACTAAAACTTAACTTAAAGGAAAGATCATTACAAGGGAATACCAAATAAATAAATAGATAGATAGATAGATAGATAGATAGATAGATAGATAGATAGATAAGAAACAGTAGTAAGCTGATCGCAGTGGCTCATGTCGGGAATCCTAGCTACTGAGGAGGCTGAGATCTGAGGATCACAGTTCAAAGTCAGCCTGGACACTAAAGTCTGTGAGACTCTTACCTCCAGTTAACTACTAGAAAACTGGAAGTGGCTCTGTGGCTCTAGGGTTAGGGTGGTGGCCTTGAGCTGAAGAGCTCAAGCACAACATCCAGGCCCATAGGTAGGGAAATAGCTTTAAGCAAAAGGACTCAGGGACAGTGCCCAGGCCCAGAGGCCCAGAGTTCAAGCCCTATGACAGAACAAAAAAAAAAAAAAGAAAGAAAGGAAGAAATAGTAAACAGAAATATCAAAGAGAAAAAATAATGAAAATAAACAAAAGCTCAAAGAAGCAGAGATCCAACTTACTCACACAGTAATAGAAGTCTAAATGAAATTTTAGACAGTGAATAGTGTAGCATTCAGCAAAGTGTCCATGGGTTGCCAGTCATTAATTTAATTTAATTTATTTATTTTTGTTGGTCATGGGGCTTGAACTCTGGGCCTGGGCGCTGTCCCTGAGCTCTTCAGCTCAAGGCTATCACCCTATCCCTAGAGCCACAGAGCCACTTCCCATTTTCTAGTGGTTAATTGGAGGTAAGAGTCTCACCAACTTTAATGCTCCAGCTGGCTTTGAACCTTGATACTCAGATCTCAGACTCCTGAGTAGCTAAGATTACAGGCTTGAGGCACTAAGCCCGGCTTTAATTTTATTTCTTAATTTATTATGCACAGCATCCCTCTGAGTTACCCTATTAGTATCATTTATCAAGTGTCTAGTATAAATTGAGTGCAAAATGAGGATGGAGGGAAGTTACTAATGAAAGACAAATCGTTGCTTCCAGGAACCTTTTCTCCTGCTGAGAGGCAGGCAATTGAAATAGGAAATAGGAAAACATGAATGAGAAACGAAGACATTAATCTACCACAGGTCAGACACAAATACATATGCTGGAGGACTACTGAAGCTTTGCAGAATCTCTGATTCTATGGAGATAAAAAAGAAAAGACCGATCTGTGATGATGGAAGTGATGATGAGAGCAGAATTGGCTGGGTGAGGTGGACAGAAATGCTGGCAGTTATACTGCAGGGCTAGGAGAAGCCTTCTTCCGGACCCCACTAAACATGCTTGTATGAATTTGAGCCTTCCAAGTCAAGCTCACCCCACCTACCCCACAAAATCTGCTCTGTTAGGAAAAAAACAATTACAAGAATTTCTCCCTCCTCTTTCTCCATGTATTGAGATTCCACACTCGTATTTAAGATTTCATTTTCCAAACTGTCTCCTTGATCTGTAGTGAGAAGCTTGTGGTCTTTGATACTAAAAATGAATTAGAACTCCTCTTCACCTACTTTCTGTTGCTATGGTCTCTAGCTAGTTTATATCATTCCCAAAGCCTATTTATATGATTGCAAATTGGACCCAATGGTAGTTTAAATTACAATGTCATTGGAAAAATGAAAGGAAGCATATAAGGGACAGATGACAAAGAATAATCATGCAGGATAGACTAGCTGTCATTGTTATCAAGATTATTATTGCTTATGGAAATGCTTCCCTCAGTTTTACTACATGTATCTTGAGAGTGGAGTTTTTTTTATCTTTCCTTCTGTCAAGCACATGCTGGATATTATTGAATTTATATGAATGGATCAAGCTGGAATGGCCACTGCAGACTCTATTGGCTAGAGAAAGAGAAATCCACCCTCCAGTGGATTTGCTCCTTTGGCTATGGCAGAAGGGCTCCCTTGAATCAAATTCTAGCATAAAAACAAAAATACTTGGGTATAACTTCAGTGGTTCTACTGTGTGGTGGAGTCGCTTAGTAAGAAAGAAAAAGAGGCTTCCAAGAATATCTGGGAAATATTTACTTGTAATGTGTACATAGAGATAAAATTATGCTGCAATATTGAAACTTTTAAGTCACAAAATTGGAACTAGAGCTAAGGGTTGTAGCTCAAGTGCTGGAGTGCCTGCTTAGCAAACACGAGAACCCAAGTTTCAAATCCCAGTACCACAAAAAGTAAAGAACTGGAACCAGAACTTCACTTTGATTTAATTCTGCAAATACTGTGGAACAACTAAATATAGTACTTGGAGCTACAAGAAAGTGAACCATAAATACTCTTTACCTTTATAGAATGTTTATTTAGAAGAGAAAATATTGATCTAGGAGTCCTATAAGTGATTGGAAATTGTCTGACTACTATCTTCCTTTTAATAGAAATGTTAAATGAGGTTCTGAATGTCAAACAATAAAACATTACCATGACAACCAGAACTCTATGTCAGTATTTATGCCCATTTATGTCCGACACTGAGCATATTTTAAATTGCTAGGATTTAAAGTCACTTCAAAAGGAACTTCATTGCAACATACTTATTTCTTTTTTCTATGTTTTTGTTTACTCAAGAGAAAAACAAAACAAAACACTTGCCGTACTCCTTAAAGAGTCCATAATGAATTCCCCACCCATTTCTTAAAGATTTTACTGTTACTAGAATGTGGCCAAATGTGTCCACTTGATGTGAATTTCCCTTTCCTCAGGTGTACAATATCTACTCTTCCTGTCAGAGATAAATTGAATCTCATATTCATGAGAGTTGTTAAATCAAAACTCTTTGAACTGGCCATGTTTCCAGGGATTTCAAGTATTAAAAGATAAAATCAGAGGTTTTCTGTCTGTATTTATTATATGTAGTGAAATTCTCCTAAATCATCAGAAGAAAATGCACTCAGAAATATCTGAATGCTAAATCTGTTTCAAACAGAACATTACATTTGGAATTATTGACCTCAATTCTTCTTCCTCATTCATTTCAATACAGATTTCTTATACAATATATTTATGCTAGATGATCCACTTCACCTTGTAAGGAGTACAAGAACTAATAGGACTTGCTTTTTGTGGTATATTTTTAATGGCTATAAACTTTTCTAATCTTAGGCAACCTCCTTCTATGAAATGTGATTATACTGCAGTCCCCAAGCAGAGGCAGTCTCTTTTCTCACCTATTCAAACCAGTCTGTTCATTTGCTTTGAAGGGACATATGAGCTCTAGAGTCACATCACAAGAGATATGGCAGCATTTTCATTTTGTGTTTTGGAACTTTGTGGACATCATACTATGTAAAACCCAAGATTAAAATTAACATAGAGAAACTTGGTCTTCCATCCTAGTACTCTAGAAGTTGAGGGAGGAGGGTCGTGAATGCCATGCCAGCCTAGGCTGCATTGTAAGACACTAACTACCTCAAGATAATAATAATAATAATAATAATAATAATAATAATAATAATAACCACCACAACAACAACGAAACCTACATGGGGATAAAGAACAAGCTTCCCAAATGTGACACCTGGTCTCACTGCATAGAGAACCATACACCTGAATGCAGCCACATGAGGGAAAACTGGCAAAAAATCAAGCCACAAACTAACGTTTAGCATAGTTTATTATGTCAAATATAAAACAGAGCCAAGCAGCTATCAGGAAGTGAGCTCCTGCCATGAAAAACACTTGAAACATGTGGCATTGGTTCGTTCTGGTTGGCAAATTCGTTCTAGTTCAGGCAGGGAAGTGCTTAAGGATGTTGCTATTAAAAGCCAGAAATAGGCAACCCATTTATGGCGTGATGGAACATTTGCAAGACTATGTCCTGAGATACTGTAAAGCATAGAAAATATACTGAATGAGATGCTGGGTATGCCAGAAATTGACACTGTCAATTGATACTTTTTGCTGTGTATGATAGACTTTGTCAAATAAAGATAAAAGATGAATTAAAATTTCAGTTTGTGAGCATAGTTTAAAGAAGGGCAAAGACCCAGGTTTTCTGGAGTTGAAAAATTAAATCTTTTCCAAGCTCAAATCTATTTCACTAGCAAAGACTTTGTTGATGGTCAGTATGACCTCAAGAGAAAATCAAGACTGCCCTCCAGATCTTTGCCAAAACCCCTGAAAGAAAACAAAAATAAAAAGACTGAAGACTTGGAAAGACTTGAGATGGTGCTTAGTGGACATTTTGCAAGGGTCCCCAACACAAATTAGCCTAACTTACTCCAATTTTTTGAATGGCTCTATTTTGTCAAATAAGTTACTCTGTTTTGCAGAACCCAACCTGCCTCATGTTTTGACAACATAGTTCCAAAAAGGATCATGCAAGTTGACCACTTTTACATAAACACTGAGAAAATGACCACCCCCAAAGCTTCCTAGAACAGGAAGCTGAACTGAAACTACAAAACAAAACCATCAACCATGTAGTCTTTCAATATCATAAATGCTTATAAACCTCAGCCCTAACTCCATTCACGACCAACACTTCCTAAGTTGCCTGGACCCTTTCTTCTCTTTAGAAGTGAATAAATCTGCTTCCTTACATGCCCCTCTGACTTTTGGTGAATTCTTTCACATCACATGCTCTGCCTAAAGTTCTCTCAGTCTTATAACTTTCATCTAGGCAAAAGAACATCTAAGATATTGTCCCACAGCAGCTACCTACTTAAAAGTACATATAGGTCTATTTTAAAAGAAGCTTAGTATAGCATGAGTAGTGAGGGTATTCATAGGAAACTCACAATGTTTTTCCAGGAGAGTTATATTAATTTAAAAAAGCCTACAGTTTGGAATGAAATAGTTCAAGGTGAAAACATATCTGGCCCCCCAATGTTCTATAAACTGACAGATGAGAATATTATTTAGTTATAAAATTAAGTTGCAAATGAAAGCTTTATTAAGGTATGACTCATCAGTAAAATTGTATCTATTCAAGCTATACAGTGTGATAAGGAAATGTATCTACGGAGCATTATAAAATCATTGCTATAATAAAATTAAATCACATATCCATATCCTCACATAGTATTGTGCATGAGCTATCTTTGTGTGTGTGTGTGTGTGTGTGTGTGTGTGTGAGTGTGTGTGAGTGTGTGTGAGTGTGTGTGAGTGTGTGTGTACAGGTCATTTATAGTGGAAAAATGATCTGAGAATATGGCTCAAGTGGTAGAGTACCTGCTTAGCAGGTATAAGGCCCTGCCTTCAGTCGCCAGTGCTAACTAATGAAGACAATAATAAACCAGGAAATTGTTTCAAAGGGGTAGAAATATCCATCAACTGCCCTTACTATACTGTGATAATTAAAGCCTTGATAATTCCTTTCCATTTATGGGCCATTTTTCAATGTCATTTTGCCATTTCTAGGGTCAAGGAATGGGCTATTTAATATGGATTGGACTTGTGACTTTCACAAGTAGGATGAGCTAAGAGAGATGCTGTGAAACTTTCACCATCAAAAGGCTATAACTGTCACCTTTCTCTTCTTCTTCATTAGGTTTTACTTCATTTTAGTCTTTGTTTTTAGTAAATGGTCATGAAGCAAAAAGAGGTCTGAATTGGAAATACGCAGTGAGGAGCTGTTAGATGAAATTCTCTATTTATGCCAACAAATTGATCAAACTAATGAGAGCTCTTATAAAGAGAGTGTTTTGTAGGACTGAGACTTTCAGCTATACAAAAGAGAGCATAACTGTGAGTGAATTTTCTCCATCTACACACATTGTGATTTTTGTCTTCTTGAAAAATTCCCTGAAAGCACCAGATCCAGAAGAAATCTGAGATGAGTGGAAAACCCATTCACCTATTCTAGCTGATCCAAGTGCCTTAATGACAGCTCTGCTCCCATCAAAGGCACCCACAGAGTAGATTCAAATAATGCTTGAGGTTTCCCATTTGTCAATTATCTCTCCTATTTGCACATACAAAGCCATATACTTACATGGAATTTTATTGAGGTAGTTCTCATTTATACTAATAATCTCTAGTGTTTCTCCTACACTTACAGTAGTAGTTTCAAGGCTTCAAGTCTTTCACTTAGATCTTTAATCCATTATGGATTGACATTAGTACAAGGTGAGAGACAAGAACCAGTTTTAGACTTCTGCATATAAAGTCCCATTTTACCAACAACATTGGTTGAAAAGGATTTTTCATATATATATATATATATATGCTTATATATGTACATATACGCTCATTTTTTAAAAAATCAAATGACACTAAATGTATAATTCTATTTGGTGTTTTCTAGTCTGTTCCATTGATCTTTAGTTCTGTTTTTATGCTAGTACCAAGCTGTTTTTTTTACAATGATTCTGTAGTAAAATTCTAAGCCAGAATTATAATACTTCCAGCACTGCCTTTTCTGCTCAGAAAAGTTTTTGCGCCATGAAGAACATAGTTACTAAGCTAAAATGTCTACAAAATTGGAGAATTTGGCAGCTATATGTCTGACAAGGATCTAATAACCAGAATATACAAGGAACTAAAAAAAAGACTAAACTCTCAAAGATTCAGTAGTCCAATTAATGGGAAAGGGGGCTAAATAGACATTTCTCAGGGGAAGATGTTTTAAATGCCATGAATACATGAAGAAATGTTCATCATCTCTGACCATAAAAGAAATGTGGATCAAAACAATACACCTGTAATCCTAGCTACTCAGGAGGCTGAGATCTGAGAATCACTGTTCAAAGCCAGCCTGGGCAGGAATGTCTATAAGAATCTTATCTCCAATCAACCACCTAAAAATTGGAAGTGGAGCTGTGGCTAGATCTGGTAGAGCACTAGACTTGAGCAAAAGTACTCAGGAACAGATCCCAGACCCTGAGTTCAAGCCTCAGGAAAAAAGAAGAAGGAGGAGGAGAGAGGGGGGAGGAAGGAAGAAGGAAGAGAAAAGAGTGAGAGAATACAAAGAGTAACAAATACTGGAAAGGATACACACAAAAAGGGACTCCAAAATATTGGCCATGGAAATGTAAATTAGTTAGTGTAAGCAATATGGAAATCAGTGTAGAGATTCATCAAAATCTATAAAGGGCATGACCACACATTTTTATAGCTTTTCCCCCCCAGAGCTGAAGACCAAACTCAGGGCCTTGCACTTGCCAGGCTAGGACTCTTCCAATGAGTTAAATCCCAAACTGGTCATACATATGTGTGTGTGTGTGCGTGTGTGTGTGTGTGTGTGTGTGTGTGTGTGTTCATACAACTACAACTGTGTTTTTGTTTCAGTGCCTGTGTTACTATCTCCCAAATATAGTCTCTCATTCTGGAAGCTGCTATGTAAACAATGCTTGCTTTTAATTTTGAGGGTTTCTTTTTTCTTATTTTCAGACTGACCATTTTTATTCTGCTTATGTACCTTATTTTTATTTGTTCATTTGAAATAGAGGGAGGAAGAGGAAAAACAAGATGATGGGGAAGGAGATAGGGGTGGTGGAAAGTGAGAGAAAAACAGGAGAAGGGTATAAATATTCAAGAAGTAATGTACCTACTATGTGACAAATGTAACCATAACCCCTCTATACATTACCCCAACAGTAAAATACAATTCAAAAAAATCTAAAAATGGAACTGTCCTATGATACTGTGACACTAATGCTATATTACTCCTGGGTATTTTCTGAAAGATTACAAGATATAATACAATGATATAGTGAAGGCACTTGCATACCCATGTTCATTGTAGCAAACAATGGGAAAAGCCCATATGCCCTAGAGTGAATAAATGGATTAAAAATGTTATATACTCACACACAATTGAATTTTGTTCATTCAATCAGAAGAATATTATGTCATTTGCAGAAAAAGTTATAGTGAGCATTTTAAGCCTAGGATCAGAGACAAAGGGTGCATGTTGTCTCTCATATGTGGCTATTAGACCTAATAAATAAACATACTTGAAATCACACACAAAGTCATGTGCTTAAACACATAATCAAACTAACTAAAGGATAATATATGCGAGGGCAAGATTCCATGGTACAATCCCTCTAAACAAATAACAGACAGTTCAACAAAATGAATATCAGGAAATTGAAACAGGTTTTGCCTGAGGGGAGGGGAACCAAAAGGACAGAGCAGATGAATGTAAAGAGGAATTGTGGGCAAATGGAATCCTAATACTCAATGTACATAGGTGAAAGCAGAACTAGGTAACTTGAGGAGATGGCTAGGATTGGATAGATGAAGAGAGAAGAATGGTAAAAGGGGTGACTGAGCAATCTAAATAGCACACATAAACTGACATGTTAAATTGCAACCCTTTTTGTACACCTATTTAAAGAAAATACAAACTGATCTAAAAACATAAAGTCATTTGGACAGTGATTTGAAGAAAACTACCAAAAAAGAAATAATTCCTGCTAAGGTAGTGGTTATTATGCAGCAATGGATAAATGATTCATTTCTTGGTTTCCAAGAGCTCACAAAACCTTAGGGAAATCACATACACACTTACTTAAGGATACATTAAAGAGTCATCACGCTAAGTATCAAAGAGATACAGCACTGACTAAAAGGGGACAAGTTGAAGGAATAGATACTCCATCTTGCTTTTGAATGAGAGTTTTATATCATGTAAGATTTAAATTTTAAAATGTGTTTCACTTAGAGGAAGCACACATAGAAATCTTGAGTTTTTTGAAGAAGAGGGCCACTGTCTCAGTGTATTGCTATCAGAAAAGAAGTAAAATCGTTTGGGTCACAATCTAGCAGCTAAAATATCCAAATAACAGGTGTTTGCAAAGCATTCTGGCATGGGCGACTTTGGATGTGGCATAATATGACAGAAAAGCACGAGCACACACACTTTGCATTGTGAAGAAGAGATGGATACTCCTAGAAAAGACATTGGGACATTTCTGGAAAATAACATTCTGGAAGCTATCATTCACATGCATGGATCATAGTTAAATTCTTAGAAACTTATTCTATTCTCTATCTTGGAGATATAGCTACATAGACGTAAAAATCTATATTATATTACATAGAAAGATATGTATCTATGACATACAAACCCTCAGCTTATATTCTAAAATCTATGTGCCAGCGATTGCATAAAGAGATTCCCTTCTTGAATACTTGTTTGTTAAACATGACATTTGAAATACAATGTAAAAAATCATTGTTAATAAAATCTTTCAATTAAAAAAAATAAAATCATACTAAAAGGTAGGAACTGTAAGTAGTAATTGAGACTTGAGGGCCTCTCCCTTCATAAACAGGATAAAGGCCCTTCAAAGAGGATTCATACAGTTTTCAGCTCACTTGCTAATCCACATTTCACCATGTAAGGAGAGCCCACCAAAACATGCTGGCCACAGAAACCATTTGTCACAGTTCTTGCCAAGCAATGATACCACTTTGGTATTGGGCTTCCTGGCCTCCAGAACTATGAGAAATATATTTTTTCTTCTTTAAAATTATCCAGATTCAAGGGTTATATTATAACACTAAAATGTACTAAGACAAGTATTTAGTAACATAACAAAGTTAGCATATTACTTTTACAGAAGCAGGGAAAACAGTTGACGTTTATTGACTGCTACCTATGGGTCCAGTACTTTTAAAAACTTTACTTTTACTAACTCCTTTAGTTCTCATTACCACCCTCTAAGACAGAAAATATTCTTATCCTTTTTCAAGTGTAGAAATTGAGGGACAGAACATCTCATTCAGGAATGGTGAAATTGATTTAGAAAGCATAGCCACAGTGCTTATAAGCTTTATACTGTACTATCTTATCACAAAGCTATTCAGTACATGCTCAAGTGTGTCTGTGTGTATGATTGTTCTAAGTTCTCATTTGAAATAGTAGTTATAACTAAGTGGTGGGATAGGATGAGTCTTAATGTGCTAATTCTTTATTTTCACCATTTTTCTCCATCAAAATGCCATCCTTATGATCACAGAGTACTTCATATTTAAAATAGAACAAATCATCTATTTGACAAGCACTCTGCAAATCAGTTTTATTCAGATAGTTGCTTCCTCTATGTACTACAAAACTATATTCTTGTACTAAGCAATAGAAACAATACAAATGGTGGTTCTTAAACCCTTTTGAATGTTGTGAACCTAAGAGTCTGGTAGAAATTGGTAGCTTCTCCACTAAATGCACACGTGTCTACAACTTCAAGTGATTCATACTATTCCTAGTATCCCAGATGCCCATCAGTGGACAAATGGATCAAGAAAATGTCAAACACACACACACACACACACACACACACACACACACACACATTCATACACACTCACACACACACTCACGCACACACACTCTCACACACACACACTCTCTCTCTCTCACACACACACACACACACACACACACACACACACACACACACACACTGGAATTCTATGCTTCCATCCAAAAGCATGACCTAGAAAAAAGTCTTATTAAGCAAAGTAAGCCAGATCCAAAGAAACGTTCGTTGCCTCATTAGTAATGATTAGAATATTCCTATAAATCTATGAATAAACTCAATGGATAATAAAAAGCAAACTATTGTACTTGGACATGATAAATTAAACTGGTCTCTAAGCATTTACATAGTGCAACCACAGGAAGTTATTCTTTTTTCTTATGATAAAAACTTTATTGTCTTAAATATCAAATTGTTTTACACACCACTTTTTCTTCAGAAAGTTCCAATTAAAAAAAAAAGAAGAAAAAGAAAGTGTGTTGATCATTTAGGACTGACTTACATTTCAGTATGTGACAAAAAATGGAAACTCAAAGGCATCTAGAGGATCTCCAGGGCTTCATACCTATGTGCAAGTGATGATATGCAATGATGTTTATCAAAATGAACCCCAACAAATAGCACAAGAGGTTTTTTATTTTACTTTTTGTAGTTGTTTTTTTCTCTTTTCCTTTTTCCCTTCGGTCACCATATTTGATTTCTGTACCTTTTATCTTGTATGTAATTTTATCTGATTTGGGGAAGGGAAAAGGAAGTACAAAAATGGTGAGACAAAAAGATGAAGTAATTCAGCAGTGATACTCAGTTGACATTATGTTGGAACTGAACTATACAACTGGAGGGGCGATGTCAGAAGGGGAAAACTGGGAGAATGTAAGGGAAAAGTTAACACTGTTCAAAAGAAATGCATTCAATATCTGACTTATATAACTGTAACCCCTATGTATATTGCCTTTACAATACAATAAATACTAACGCTACTACTACTAATAGTAATAGAAGAATGACAGGCTGTGTTGTTACACACATGTCATCCCAGCTCTCAGGAGGCTGAGGATCAAAGATTATGAGTTCAAGGCCAGCCTAGGCTACATAGTGAAACCTGAAAAGAATAAGATCAAGGGGCCACGAGTTTGGCCTCGGGTAGAGTTCTTGGCTAGCATGCATGAAGACTTGGGTTCGATTCCTCCATACCACATACACAGAAAAAGCCAGAAGTAGTGATATGGCAGTAACTGGCAAAAAAAAACCCAACAAATAAACAATAGAAATTTAAAACAATAACTGTAAAATGTATATCCACAATGGTGGAATGATAGATACGTCATTGTAGCCACCCTGAAAGGGAAAAGGAGGTGGTACTTCCTATGAGAGGAGCAAAAGGAAGGAACTCAATGACAATACTACAAATCCTACTGTCAATGGATAGATATGGCAAAGAAGAACTAAAATTAGTAGCTTGAAAACTCTAAAAAATAAGGCCACACTCTGGTGGCTTATAACTATAATTACAGCTAGTTAGAAGGCTGAGATCTGAGAATCTTCGTTTGAAATCTGAGAGACATATTTGAAAAATGCTAGTTTCAAATTAACCAGGAAAAGAAACTGAAATGGGAGACATAGCTCAAACAGTAGAGTAACAGTCTTTAACAACAAAAAGCTAAGCAAGAGTGTGAGTCTGTGAGTTCAAGCCCCAATACCAACACACACATGCATGCATGCATGTGCACGTGCACACACACACACACACACACACACACACACACAATCTAAAAATGAAAATTCAAAGTATAGACACCACTTAGCAAAAATTAGTTATAATCCCAATTAAAATGAAGATACATAAATAAAGACAGAAAGTGGCAACTTTCTGTCAGGCTGGGCAAAATATTAAAGAGAAGAAAGTCAGAAGTCAGATTAGGTATGGTGCCATTAACAAGGAGAAATCTTGGGAGAAATACCAGCAGGTATTTGTTCTATGGCATTCCAGACAAATGCTGTAGTAGAAGATGCTTCCTTCCTGCCCACCTTGTGGTGCAGTGGGCAGACAGTATTTTTGAGCAAGCATATGAGATACTATAAAAGATATACACTGCTACAGCTCATTTGCTTTGCTCCTTGAGATTTCCCATATCTCCTCACTTAAAGCATACAAGTCAGAAGAGCCTTATTTTCTGGCTCTCCACCTACAAATACTAGAAAGGAGTTTGGAGCAGACCCACTAGCAGCAACGTGAAGTGACAACTAAAAGGAGAAACATGTGACTTTGTATGAAAGGTACTATGTAAGTCATAAAACCTAGAAGTGTGGTCCATGCAGCAGGGACACATAGCCTGACACAACCAAGAAAATGCATGATGGAGGTTGTTTTCACAGTCCAGGCTATCTTGATTTACATACATCATGGTCAGATCTTGTCACGAAGAATGTATTCAATTACACATAGTAAGAGTAGAGAATGCAGAGAGCTCTGTTTCTTTTAACTCGAACTGAATAAAATATGGTCTTTAAAAGGCATCCCCCAACTATTTGGAAATTCAATTTCTTTCCACTACCCTTTTTCCTTACAAAGACAAAGCAAGTAAAACATTGTAATATTACCTGGGGGGACATTCCACAGATTATATTGGTGACAGCATATGCCCATCAGTATGCAGGAGATGAAATTATATGAAATAACCCCTCAGAAACACACCAGGAAATATGTGACCACCAGAATCTACACAAACTCATCAAGGTGATGGAAGACTTAGTAGAAATAAGAAGGTATTCGCAAAGAACAAGGCAAGGAATCAGGCTTCCATTTCCTGAGCTCTGGATGGGAGGAAGGAAGGCATTCTTTACGATGGAGACTTCCATAGCATAAATCTTTCCTCCACTCAGGTGCATAACTCATATATGAAACACAGAATTTAGTCACTGAGAGAAAACATTGAAAGTCATCTCCTTCCATATTTTTGGCTATTTGATAAGAAAAATGAACCCAAATCACAGCATGGGTTCTCTCTGTTGACCCATCCTGTATCCTAGGCCCTTGTTGTTTCTTCTCCACACTGTAGCCCCTGGAGTTAATGCATCGAATCACTAGATAAGGGGTTGGCAGAAAGTTGCTAGTCTCCTCCTCCATAATTCTCAAGTTCAAGGGGACACAATTCCACTTTGCTTGATTGGAATATTATCACTAGGAAGGGTCTAGAAAGAGCCTCCCTGATATGGGATTTCCAATGCTTCAGTCTTCTCCACGCATGTCAGTCAGGCAGCAAAGTACTCTGTTCTGTGCCCACACATGCTCAGGAAGTGAGGACTGAGCCCTGCTTCCGGGAATTTCCTGCCATATGAGAAAGTGCACAGTTGAGAAGATGACTGTGCTAGAAATTCTCCGAAGAACAAAGGAGAAATTGATGCCACCTCTGCCTTGGCAAAACTCTTTGGTGTAGATCTGAAGATTTGGCTGAGAGATATGCCCTTATATTATGTATATATCCCAAACTCTTCATTTCTGGCCTCCACCTGCCGTCTCAGCCTCATCTCTCCCCTGGTGACCCCGTGTCTGCTATGTTTCTGTGGAACCAGATGAGGTTTTGTTAACATGGCCAGTTGAATCCTGCCAGGATATGCCAAGATCATAGCATGCATGCACTCCCCTCACCCCATGTCTGAACTTCATCTGCTCACTCTGTCTTCTCTTTCCAATTAGACCATCTCCCCATCCACCCCCCAAACACCCTGCCCAGCCAAGATCTCTCCCGGAGGACCCAGCTCTCCTCTGGGTTAGATGCATCTTCTTTTTGTTCTTCTTCTAGGCCCACGTTTACCACATCAAAGGAACAAACCTGATACACAAGTAAGAGCTGGGGAGAGTTGATAAAGGGGGGTGAGAGAGCATGGAAGAGGGAAACTCATTTGCCTCATTTGGAAAATGTCCTTTAGATTAAAAAGTGATAGCACACTATGAAGGCTTAATAAGGCAAAATATGTAGCACAGAGACTTATTATAGAACCATAAGGATTTCTGAGCCAGAGTTCTGCAACAAATTTTGAACAATCATGAATTAAATGGCATATTCTCTAACAGCAGGTCCTAAATATAATGAGATCACATAAAAGAGAAGAAAAATCCTCAGGATCAAAGCACTAACCAGTCCTCTGACTAGGTCCAGATTAAATGATCTCTAAAATGAAGATAATATTTCCTTCATAAATTGTTGTAAGGATGAAATAAAACAACGAGGTTTAGAGAGATGCTCAATGCCCAGGAACACTATTCATATTAATATTCTCTAATCCTGAACCACCCAGGCTGTTCTGTATAGAAGCACGATGTTTGAAATTAGACTCAGAGCGACACAGTGGAAAATGTTGAATTAAGGAGGAAAGAAAGGCAAAGAGAAGAGAGAAGTGAGAAGACACAGACACAAGCATACAATGTGAAAGAAAAATAACACATCCTGTTAAAACTCACAACAAAATTTACCCTCTATTTTCTCATCTGATGTTACATTTTGCAGTAGAGTAGCAATAATTTCTGTTGCTTTATAGCACACTCACAATAAATGGCTTGTGAGCTTGATTTACAACCACAGCAAAGCACAGGCATTTAATCATTTCCAGCAGCTGTTTAGGGTTCTGTACATCACAGTTCGGGAGTGATTATCTAGGGACCGTATTTAAAGGATGGGAGAGCAAGTGGATTGTTATAAAGATAAGGTTCAGGCTCAGGGATGGGGGAGGGTGAATCTGGGAATGTGCTTCAGGGTTTCCTTTTCTCCTTTATAGTACCCTTCTTGTAAAGCATTCAGAAGATGCTTTGGGGGTTTATTGAGAACTGGGGAAAGCAATTCCGAGCCCATAAGCACTTTACTATAAGTAAAGGCTCAAAGCTGGCAATGACTACATTCAGGAGTCTGTGAGGTCCTCTGGAAAATCTCACAGTTGAAAGCATGCAGCTTGCCACAGCACCATGATTAAGAATAGCCCTTCCATGTGCCCTCTTTTACTGATGCTGTCCTTTTAAAGACCAAAGAGGTCACATCCTCAGATTACAGGACTATTTCAAGCAAGTAATAGGGAGCAAGCTCAACCCTGGCTGCCTTAACCCTGAAGGACTTGCGTCAAAATAATAGAAGTTATTCTTAGACCTTCAACTCTTTGGTCAGCAGAGAAGACGTGATGAATGTAATGTCTTTTTATGTCCTGGGTTAATAAGTGGGAATTTGAGAGGAATGACAGGTGGGAAAGACAGTTGTCAGTGACAGTTTGCTCTGGCATCTGTAACTATGGCATAGGTGTCTGTGACATCTCCAAGATAATGTATCACCCCACCCGCTGGGACTATGGTGTCTTTACAGGTAGACCCCATTATAAGCTCTTCTAGCTTCATCCCCTCATTAACTTCTCGCTGTTTGGAAGTGTGTAACAGATTTACAAAATCTTTCAGTAGAATGGGAGATTATGTTGTGGGTATTATAGACTATGGATTAGGTCAAATTTTGGGGAAAAATCTTAATTTCATAAGAAATGAAATATGCATGTGTCCACAAAACTCCTTCTTGCCTAGTATTTCATTTTACCTTCGCAGCTCTACCAGGCACACAACGTTATCAGCAAGCAAGGACACTGAGGGCAAACGGTACATATCTTGTCATGATGAAGCGCATATCTTGTCATGGTCACAAGGCTGGCAAGCATCAGAGCTGGAATTCTGCTGCCAACTGAGTGTTCTTCAATGGTCATTTAAATGAGAGAAACCGGAAAGATGGAACCTTCTGTTGGCTCTAATCAGGGCCACTTTTCATTATCTATTCCAAGCAGTATACCTTTTCCTATACTAGGTTGGGGTTTTGTAAAAATTCAAGCTGCAATTTTTTCTTGTCACTATTACTTTTGTCAAAGAATTAGGGTAGAGGCCAGATAAAAATGTTTAATGTATGGTCTTCCAAGATTTGCGTGAGATTGGAATATATTTTAAGAGAATTTTCCATATGAGCTAAGAGGTCCTTTTCAAGTCCTTCAAGTGACCCTCAAGTGACTGGTGGTGCGATAATTATCCAATTATTCCTCACTGGGGATTCTCTTGAATGTCTGATTTAGCCAGTCTCAAATGTGGCAAACCAATGCCATTAATATGTTACATGGAATGATATTTTAACAACCAAGTTTGGACTCAGATTTTGTTCACTTGAACTACTTAGCATCTGAGTAACCTTCGATACATGACTGAACCTTTCTGGACCTCAGTTTTTCAGCCTCTGCAAAATAGGGATACTAATATTGGTAACTATGAGCATTCCTGCCGATATGATAACCAGTTAATAAATACTAGGTATTGTTTGGCTTTGTGATACTGATGACTCTCCTCTACAGTTCCCTCCCAAACTCCTAACAACTGGAAAACTAACCACTGCCATTGGCAAGGTTTGGTAGGAAGAAGGAAGGGCTATACATTTTCCTGGATCTCTCTGAGATGACTTTGGATTTGGGGAACAGGATTATTCTTGTCCCTGGTGAGAAGACTAATGATCAGCTTCTTCACCTTTCTTTTTCTCAGTATTCACTATGGACATGTGGGAAATCAGCCCCTTTTTACTCCCCCCACACACATTTATCAGTTTTTAAATGTGCTTCCTTTTTCGTATTTTTAAATGATCTTTAAGTAGATGTACAAAAGGGTTTCAATGCAGCATGTCAGTTTGTGAGCACAAGGCATCTTGCTGAATGTCACCTCTTTCATTGTTCTCACCTATCTCTCCCCACCCCATCCATTTGCCTGGTTCTATTTTCATATATGTATATCTAATAGTGTGGCTGCCTCAGCCCACCCTTGCTCTCTCCATTGGTCTGTACCATGTCTTGAGTTTCTCCTGGCCCACAATTTCTTATCCCTTAGGACAATCACACTGGAAAACGCACAGATCCCCACCCTGTGACTGCCACTTCTAACAAGATTCTCAATGCTCCCACACAGGTTGAAGGACAGCTTCAATCAGCCAGCTTATTTATGGTTGCATCCCACTCTCTGCCTTGGAGTTTTAATCAGAAGAAAGATCTTGCTTCAAGTTCATCTTCCCTGGCCACCTGCACTCCCAGGGGAGGATTTTGGCCGTATCACCCCTGGAGATGTTGCTATAACTTGCTGCTGCCTCCAGAAAAATCCATCAAACAAATTACTGCAAAATGTGAGAGGGAAGAACCTGTCAGTAAGTTCAAACTCCAGGTGAGTGTCTATTGTATGAAGGACATAAGATAGTGACCTTATTTAGCAATATCCTAATAGTTTTCATCTTTAAATCCTATTAGGGTGGGGGGACACTGGGAGAGGCTATTCTTTCAATGAACTCAGCACAACAGCATGGAGACCCTCAGGAACTATGCAAGGATAGACTACTGTAGCCACTCCATGTGTTTATTACAAGATGCATAAAAAATGAAGGAGACTTTAATTCATCCCACTAAAGAATAACAAATCTTGTCTAATGGTCAGCACTCCATTAACTTTCCTAGTCACTCTAAATGAACAAATGAGTCCCTCTCCATTTTCTTTCCTCCCACTTACAATGGGAGCTTCTGGGGAACCAGCTTATACTGCAGCCATTCCCCTCTATCAGAATACCCCTTCCATAGCTTATTGGTTCACAATGAATCATTTTTTTTATCTCTTGGCTGAGAGAGAGAGTTGAAGGAATAGTGATGAAAACATTGAATTTGGACCTAGGGGCTACTTTGCCAGTTAGCAACACATCCAACCAGAGACCGAAATTTTTCAAAATAATTTGTATCTGTTTTGAACATACATTGACATTTTCCCCTAGTCATGATTACTTAAACAATAAAGTAAAAACAATTATTGAGATAAGAGTTACATTGAGGAAAGTATTATAAGCTATCTTAAAATGATTTTAAATTTCTAGAGGGCACTAGGTTTCTGTTTGTCCTGGTGCCTGTTCCAGGGCTTAAACTCAGGGCCTAGGCACTGTCACTTAGCTTTTTTGTTCAAGGCTGGCATTCTTCCACTTGAGCCACACTTCTACTTCTAGCTTTATGCTATTTAATTAGAGATAGAAGTCTCACTGACTTTCTTGCCTAGGCTAGCTTTGAATCGATTATCCTCAGTTCTCAGTTTCCTGAATAAATATGACCCATCACTTACATTATTTTCTATGAACCTTTTCAGTCTCCAGAAGAAATCCTGGAACCCAAACCCCACAGATACCAAAGAACGACTGGAGGTGAAATATTTGAGCAAAAGCACCAAATAGGGAAATCACTAATGTTTGTTGTGATTTTGAATTTAATCAAGAAGACTTGATGAACAATGTATTCTGAAATGGGCCTCTGAGATATGGAGGGATCATGAGATTGCTGATCTCACAAATGTTTAGATAAACTTGCTTCTGAGTTAATGGACTATTGGGAGATGGTAGAAACTTTTCGAGATGGAGCCTCATTAGATGAAGTGGTCACTAAGAGTACATTTTGTCCCTGGTCCCATTTTTTATTTCTAAGAGTGAACATCTTGCCTCCAACACCACACCTTTCTCAGAGATGTTCTATCTCATTCGACCTACAAGCCACTTGTGCTTGTACTTTTTATGGTCTGACTATGTGCTGAAATTTCTGAAACCATGAGTCCAAATAAATCATTCCTCCTTCTAAGGTGATTATTTCAAGTATTTTGTCACAGTGATAGAAGACTAACCACTATGACATTGGTAATAAGATATTTCTAAACTGTACAGGGACTCTCAAAGTAGACTCCAGCACTCTCAAAGGGCTTTGGAAACAGGAAGGTCTCTTTGGTTGCACACACCTAGGAAGATGAATCTTAAACCTACTCACTAAGAATTGAGCAACTCCACGCAAGCACTAGTGGTGCTCTGTTTTGAGATTCACTCCATTCAGTCCTCTGTTCTCATTGTGTGCCTCATCACACTCATGCACACACTCACCACCCACTAAGAATATACTCACAGCCTTGCAGAAGCTTGTGGATAATTTGAAACCTCTAGCCATGCAAAAGTTGAGCAATTTTCTAGAGTTGTCTTTGCAATTGGAATCAGAAACCCTGATTTCTCAGTTTTTCCATTGATGAGTCATATTGCTCCTTGAAGGGGCATCATCCTTTTCTAGACCTCCTTTTGTCATCTTTAACTTACTGATATTGAGTGTCTTAAATTGCCTTGTGCATTATATAAGAAAATGTATTTGGAAATGCTTAAGAATGGTAAGATCTGTGTCCGTGTGCAGTAGTTGCATGCATAATATTCGGTATTATCCCATAATTGAGAAGACCCAGTTTGGAGTCTCTTCCCCTGAGAAATCCATTGGTATAGCACTATGGAGAATCTGATTGGCCTGGACAGTACTATGGAGGAATTTGATTGGTGCAAGTGGCACCATGATGAGCCAAATTAGATTCTGGAGGTGTGGGGGGGGGGGTCTCAAATATTTCTCCATTTTTAAATTTTTAAATTTTGATAGTTTCTTCACCAGGTTTTTTCCTATTAATTATGAGCTTCCAGAATATTTCGTTTGCATACTATTAACTTGGAGTAAATTACTAAAGGTTTTGATGTCCTCCCTTTTCTAAATTTAAATTTTGCTGCTTCAGCCCCAGATCTGAGATTTTAGCTCAAGATCCATAATCTTCAGTTCAAACATCTTGTCATTTGTTCTGAGGGGGGAGGAAGAGGGAGGAGGGAGAGAGACAGAGAGAGAGAGAGACAGAGAGAGAGAGAGAGAGACAGAGACAGAGACAGAGACAGAGACAGAGACAGAGACAGAGAGACAGAGAGAGACAGAGACAGACAGAGAGAGAGAGAGAGAGAGAGAGAGAGAGAGAGAGAGAGAGAGAGAGAGAGAGAGAGAGAGAGAGAGGCACTAAATCAAGCTGCTTGTCAACCTCTTTCACTCTTGAATAAATTGTCCTAATATAACTCTTCACTTAACTGTTCTTCATCTCTCTGAAAACTAATTTTCAATTTGCTCATTGATTTCTGAGATTTGGGGTGTGAGAAATAAACAATATACTGACAAAAGACGGTTCCCTATAATTTTATACAATATAATGTGCAATGGATCTTTCACTGTCTCCCTCCATTAAAGTACTGGTGAAGGGGCAGCTTATCTACATGCATACTAATAAATGCTATTATAGTGTTTTGTGGGGATTTTTTTATTATTTGAAAGCCCAAATACTGTAGTTATATAATAAACATTAAGTAGGAGCATAAAAATGAGGTATTTTCTTAGAGCTTCTCAGCCACAACTCAACTATTACAGAGGCTAGAGGAGCAAGATTGCTCATTTACAACTGAAGTTTTGAATATAATTTTCCAGATAGAGAAAAGTTGATAGGCCATCAAATGCTTTTGTCCATAGGAAATATAACTTGCAACCCATATTCCCAGAGATTTACCTGTGTTGATTAATTTTTTTAAGAAACATCTATTGTTTATTGATCATAAACTAGGGCTAATTCTCTAATCTTTTTTTGTGCTTATGACTGTCCTGGGGCTTGGCGTATGGCCCTGGGCATTGTCCCTGAGTTTTTGTTTTTGTGTGTAGAGGGGAGGCGCATAGGGCTTGACCTCTGTGCCTGGGCGCTGTCCCTGAACTCTTCAGCTCAAGGCTACCGTCCTACCCCTTGATCCATAGCCCCACTTCCCATTTTATAGTGTTTAACTGGAGATAAAAGTCTCATATTTTTTAGTGCCCAGGTTGCCTTTGAACCGCAATCCTCAGATCTCAGCTTCCTGGGTAGCTAGGATTACAGGCATGAGCCACCAGACCCGGATTTATGCCTGAGTTTTTAATGCTCAAAGCTAATGTTCTACTATTTGACCCATAGTTTCACTTCTGACATTTTCGGTGATTACTTGGAGATCAGAGTCTTACAGACTTTCCTGCTCAAACTGGATTTGAACCCTGATCCTCAGATCTCATCTTACTGAGTAGCTGGGATTACAGGTATAAGTCACTGATCTATGCTCTTTGTTTCTGTTACTTTATAGGGAAGAAACTGAGAGTGATAGGATTTAAGCAACATGCTGAGGCACTTGGTGGGTTAGGAAGCAGCTGGGCTTTAGAGTTTGTACACATACTCACTATTCTGTTCTGCCTCAGATACTAGCAAGTAGATTGCTCTACCAAGTAGAGCAATTAGGATTAATCTTTGCAACAACCGAAAGACTTGATGTTTTACTGAATTTTGCATAAGAAATGGAGATAAAATAATTTAACCAAGTTTAACTTTCTTTGCTTTTTTTTCCCTCCCAGGGAGGGGGTTGGTGGAGTTGAACTCAGGATATGCACACTATCCCTGAGCCTCTTTGTATCAAGAGTAGCACTCTACGACTTGAGCCACAGTACCATTTATGGTTTTTGAGTGGTAAATTATTTGTTTGTTCTATTTTTTGCCAGCCCTGGGACTTGAACTCAGGGCCTGGACACTTTTTGTTCAAGGCTAGTGCTCTGTCACTCGAGTCACAGCACCACTTCTGGCTTTTTCTGTGTATGTGGTACCGAGGAATTGAACCCAGGGCTTCATGCGTCCCAGGCTAGCACTCTACCACTATGCCATGCTCCTGACCTTTCAGTAAACCTTTTATAGAAAACATTCAAGCCACTTCCTGGTCGTCAGAACCTGCCTCCTCTCAAAAAAAAAAAAAAAGATGGAAGAATTACTTTGCAGAGCTGTTCCAATTCTTCCAGGTCAGTGGGGCCCCACTGGAGCTCCATCATGGGGTGTGAAGTAACAGGAGGAATGTTTAGGGAGAAAGCAAGCCATTGTTTAGGGCCAGTGAGTAAGCCAGTACCACTCAGGACCCTCTTTAACATTTAAACTATTGTACTCATGTCTTCAATTCCAGTTCATTTTCCATCTGTACCCTGTTGATTTTGTAGTATACTGGTTAAAAACACCGGGTGATGTGTGATGAGTGCTCACTGCGCTCCAATCAGCAGCTATCATCCCCCATCCACACAGACAGACATTTTCATTCCCACCTCCCACCCAAGGCAAGAAAACAGAGTCTCACAGGAGTTTCCTGTCCAACATCAAGTAAGCAGGAGGACAGGGCACAACTATATCCAGATACAAACTGAAGTCTATTTTAATCTGTGACCTTTGACTGTCAAGGGAATAGCTTTCTCATTACCACCTTACTGTTAAAAAGCAAAATGCTTTGGAATAAAGTTTGGATAGTATGAAAAAGATTGGAATAGCGGATATGGGAGAGATAGAAAGGTAGGTGGGAGAGAGAGAAAAAAAAATTACTTCAAAAAGTCTAGTGAATTAGGTGTCTATAAAGTGAGTGTTAGAGTCCCTTCCCATCCATTTGATGAAGCTGACTGAACTTGTCATTCACGAGCCATTAGACCTGGAAGCTTCTTATTTTACACATGAGAAAAATGAGGAATAAAGAAGGGAAGAAGCTTGTGCAGATAATCATAATCATAAACATTTGGATTATTACCTTGGATAGTTGTTACTTCAAACTTCTTCAAGGTATATCTCATCACACACACACACACACACACACACAGAAAATAAAGTATTAGCTGTTTTATGTTGACATTACCACTCCCTGCATCTCTTGTCATAGCAGATGGAAATTGAAGAACACTAACATCTTATTAGAACACTAACAACTTAGCACAAAATGATGTCAGCATAATTATGCTCAAAAATCATTAAAGCCTTCCAGTTTCAAACTCCAAAATGTTAATGTGCCATTCTCAGGAGGACAGCTGTTCCCTCTAATCTAACACTGATGTCCTACCACTGATTGTTCCCTCTGCCTCAGAAGGAGCTACCTCATGGGAAATGGGGCTAGTTGTTTATGTATTTGCACCTTTGCTGGATGATGTTATACAATATTGTAGTGATGAAGACTACATGTTCTCATCACCATTCTAAATTCTTAGTACAAGCCCCACACAGAGTCTGTATTTATACATGTTGATTGAATAATGAAAATCCAGCAATCTTTGTTATCAGTATAATAAGAGGTTCATCAGTATTATGATATATAACAAATAAGACATATTGCTCCACAGTAGGAGGAGTAGAAGAAGAAGCAGCAGCACTAATAGTAATTGCAGTCCAGACTCCTGAGAAAACTCAAGACAGTACCTTTCCAGGGTTAGATTGCTCTGCCCTAATTTAGCAATAAGAAAGTAGCCAATGATTGTGAAGGCACTATATATTGCTGTTTATTGTTTTTCTTTAATAGTATTCAAAATGTTATGTAATGTACAGTCTTAAGTTAAATCCATGTTCTCATGGCATAAAAAAAACTCAATAAAGATATTAAACTCCAAGTAAAGGAAACTAAAAAGCTTTGTAGTTGCTGTTGTTGGTGGTTGTCTTTAATTCTTTTCCTTTTATCTCGTTTGGGAGAGTAAGGTGAGGGGGCTGAGAAAAAGTGGCACAGAGGGTAAAGAAATACAGTAGTAGTACTCAGAGGACACTAATGTGGAAAATGAGTTGTACATCTTGTAGGTGGGGATGGAAAAACTGAAAGAGAAAGCGGGAAGAGGAGACATGGTTCAAAAAAATGTACTAATTATCTGACTCATGTAACTGTAATCTCTCTGTATATCACCTCTACAATAACAATTAAAAAAAATAAAAACAAAAGCCAGGTGTTGGTGGTTTATATTTTTAGTTCTAGCTACTCTAGAGATTGAGATCAGAGGATCACAGTTCAAAGCCAGCCTGGACAGAAAAGTCTGTGACGCTCTTATCTCCAAAAAACTAATCAGAAAAGGCTGGAAATGGCAATGTGACTCAAGTGGTAGAGCACTAGCCCTGAGTTCAAAGAGATGCAAGGATAGCAACCAGGCCCAGAGTTCAAGCCCCAGGATTGGCAATAAATAAATAAGTGTATTGTGGTGAAAACTTAAGGCATAGGTGATATTTTAGAAATGGAGTCATTCATTTTCTCATTCAACATTTAGTGGTTATCATGTCATAGTCCATAGAGATAAGCATGCAGAAAATATTCCTCTGTCCCTAGGAAATATGCACAGCAAAGATAAGTTAAGGCACTTAGCTCTCAAGACTCTCAAGTCCTCTCAGTGGACTCCATTCCCCATCCATATTCACTACTTAGGTAACACAAAATGCTTTCCTTAGCTTCCCAAAGTCTTGTGTCATCAGATACAAAATAGGAATAATTGTAAGAACTATCATGCCAAGTTTGAGGGTGGATTAAATGAGAAAGTATATAAATGCTTAGCAGACTAAGTATTCAAAAGTGCTATCTACAATAACAATGATTCTTACACATCTGTTGTAATTGTTTTAATGGGAATAGGAACAGAGCATTTGACTAAAACAAGTTAAGTGGAGTAGTTAAACACTAGTTGCCTGAAGAACTTTAAAGATGTATAGAAATCAGGAGTTTCCGTGGGTCTAGAATGGTTGGAGTTGGAACAAGAGATCTTCCGACCTATTAGAGCCAATTAGAGCCTATGAGGTTTAGACATTCTGAAAGGAGAGGCTTTTGGTAGCTGATGGAATGAGTTCAAATGGTTGGAGACATTTTTTAAAATGTCACAATATTGGGCTGGGAGTTTGGCCTAGTGACAGAGTGCTTGCCTAGCATGCACTCAGTACCAGACACATAGAAAAAAGCTAGAAGTGGTGCTGTGGCTCAAGTGTTAGAGCTCTAGCCTTATTATGAAAGGCCAGTGCTCAGGCTCTGAGTTCAAGACCCAAGACTGGCAAAAAAGTCACAATATTCAAGAGAAGGTTTGCAACCACCTGAACCAGAGCAAAGGATGGGCAAAGGATGATTCATAAAATAGATGAGAAAGCAAAACCCTTACTCTGAAGGCCTAATAGCCCTTCAACCAAGAACTTCAGTCAACAAGTGACATAACAGAAATTTCCAAGCGTCTTTCTGGTAATAATGAAACTGCTAGGATCAGAAGAGACATTTAAGTAGACTATTGAGGTAATGTAAGTGACAATATAGAGTCAGTAAGCTGGGGCAACAGCAACAGAGCAAAAAAGAGGGGTGCAGGATATGAGGTGTTTTGCAAAGACAGAGGTGATTCTTGGAAATTAATTGGATGTGAAAACCAAATCAAAGAGACATCAAGGAAGGCTTCAGGTTATACCTTGAGAAATTGAATAGATAGAAGCCTAAGAGTAGAAAAGACGATGATATTTTCAGTCTGGGGCAAGAGTTTGGGATTCTTTAGCGGACTCAGAGAAAATTTCCAGCTGGTATTTGAATAGAGTCATATGGCACTTAGAAGAGACTCTTAAATCATGGAGAATATCCAAGAAATAATTTTAAATCAAGTGAGAAACACTTGATTTAAGATCATCTACCAAATCGATTTTATTATTATATTCTTAATGAGAGCACTAAGGACAGAATATATGGCTGTTCCAGAAGACCAGCTTTCAATTTCATCAAAATAAATGACCCACGTTGATGAACAGTCAAACTTGTAAGGTTTCTTACAACTGTGATGTCTATGGCTCTATTGCTCTAAACACTCCTGAGAATCTGGATTTGCCTTTTGATGACAACAAACCAGTAGCTTTAAAACCTCCATTGTGGATATGTGTAATATAGTGTTAACAATGAAAGCCCATTACCTCTAAAACCATACAACTCCAAATATGCTGTGACTATGCCACCAAAAAGAAAAGCAAATAGTAAAGACACTATCTACATTTACCTACTCTGATCCCAATTGGCAGCAAAGAGCAGAAGAATCTTCCTGCCATAGTGATCACGGTTTTCCAGCACTCCAGGGAAGCCATCAATCAGAGCTCTCTTAATGCCCGGATCATCTGCCTTGAAGTTTTTGAACATGTCCAGGTTTAGCTGGCGGTACTGGAAATACTGAGCCAGGAGTCTAAAGGCATCCGCTTGGTGAAACTTCCTGGCTCGGAGAAATCTTAGGATGAAGGCATCATCTGTACGTAAGAATCCAATGTCAGGCCTGGTAATAATCATGTCCCTGACTTGCTGAATGTCTTGATGTAAAACATCTGGGTTTTCATTCAGTTCAAGCCGTGCCTTTTCTATAGTCTCTGGACTAAGTCCTGCCTGCAAATGGGTCATCTTGGCCAAATCTCCTTTCCAAGTGGCTAATTTCTGATGTTTCCACGGAAGAGAGACTGGTCCCATTCACGTGACTTTGTGCTGAAATTGTGGCCCATTCAACAGCTTTCCTGCTAGCAGACTGCCATCAGAACAGCTAGACACAGGATCTTCTTTCTGTTCCTGGAAAGCCTCAGGAAATTCAGGTCCTGGGCGGTGATGGCATCCAAATTAGAAGCACAACTGGGGCCATTGCTCACTGAAAAATAAATGTACACAAGAGAAACAAAACAGAGAAGATAAAGAAATGTAGATAGCAAAGCAATACCATACACTGTGACTCTGCTTAGTAGGTATCCTAGGAACAAACCGTGAACGATCCTTGAAATGGGGTATTTGACCTAATTACTGACAACTTGAATGTTTAATATGCAAATATCTGGACTATGGGGTCTATTCTAGTTACACTGAGTAGTTTACAGAATGGATGTATGGCAAATTAACAAAAAAGTACTTCTTTTCTAATTACTGAAGTAACAGTAAAAGGAGAAAAAGTCCCTTTTCTGTAATAGTATGCATTATGGGACTATTCGGGGCCTAGATATGGCATGAAATTATGGTTTCTGTATAATCTATTGCTTCCCATAGCCTTGTTTCCCAAGCAGAAATGCCTTTCACAGAAATATCTCCTTTATAAAGCAGCTGTCTACATCTTAACAGTAAAAGGGTGAAAGTTCACCCTACCCTAACCCCACAGGTGCCCAATTACTCAAAGGAGTCTTCCAACAGTGGGGAGGGAGCTTGGACAGGCTTGGAAAGTTTGATCTGTGATAATAATATTCAATAAATAATGAGAAAGAGGCATCACATGTAGATGTTAACCCAATGCCCCTGTTATGTGCATTGGTCATCTCTCTGCAAGGAGAGAACAGGAAGTGGACACTTTTTTTTTTGTCAGTCCTGAGGCTTGAACTCAGGGTCTGAGCACTGTCCTTGGACACTTTTTGTTCAAGGCTAGCGCTCTGCCACTTGAAACACAGCGCCACTTGAAACACAGCTCCACTTGTGGCTTTTTCTGTTTATGTGGTATCAAGGGATGGAACCTAGGGCTTCCTGCTTGCTAGGTGAGCACTCTACCAATAGGCTATGCTCCCGGCCCCTGGACACTCTTGTTTTTGTTTTGAACGGTTGTGGGACTTGAACTCTGAACCTGAGCTCTTCAACTCAAGGCCTACCCCTTGAGCCACAGTGCCACTTCTAGTTTTCTGCTAATTAATCAGAGATAAGAGTCTCATGGACTAAGAGTGCCCAGGCTGACTTTGAACCACCAGCCTCAGACATCATCCTCAGTAGCTAGGATTACAGGCATGAGCCACTGCACCCGGTGCCCTGGATACTTTTGATTGATTATTTAATCCAATATCTGTATGGACTCAAAATCATTCTATTCCATCTAACTTTTCTAATGTCCTAGCTGTAGTGCTTTATTTATGATAATAAAAAAGTATTTTAATCTTCTCACATTGATCCTTTATGATTTTTTTCACCTAAATGGTACACAGAGAAACAAACCAAATTATTGGCGTCTTTTAAATGCAAATACTTAAATTCTTATGGACATCTGTTTTGCCTACTTTTCAAGTTCCAAAAATTCAAACGCACTCTGTACAAATGAACTAGGAAACATGCATTTCCCACCTTGCTTTCCTAGTTCAAAAATCTGCAATGGAGGCAGAAAATTTCTACCCATTTATTCATTATTGGTAATGCTTCCTTATAGACAATATTTTAAAATACAAAATGAGTCCTCTGTTTAATTTAGACCCGCTCTATGATATGAGGGAAATGAAGGATACTTCAAGAAACGGGTGTCCATTTTCAGTGAAAGGAATTTTGTGTATAAAGTATTTGAGTTAGCCAGGTACCATTAATTCACATGTATAATTCTAGCTACTCAACAGGCAGAGAATTGTGATCCAAAATCAACCTGTGCAAGAAAAACTGTGAGACTCTTATCTCCAATTAGCAAAAATCTGGAATGGAGTGGCAGCTCAAGTCTTTGGTGCTAGCCTTGAGCACAAAAACTAGGAATAGTGTCCAGGTGCTAAGTTCAAGCCCCTGGGCCAAAATGAAAAATAAAATTGCTTTGTAAAATAATAGCACCCAGTTCTATAATGTGTGAAACAAGAAACAGAGCAATTTTTCTTTGCTTTGCTTTTGAGGACCCACAATCATAAAGGAAAATAGCCCTATGACCAATTCCCAAGATTGATGGAAACATCGTCCATCTAATTCCATTTGGAGTGTAAGAATTCTTCTCTAGTCATCTTGTCACACTCTTCAAAGCATTGTCTTCAGCTGAAGTCTCCCTACTCTGATTCATCTCACACAATGATCCTCTACCATTGTAAAATTGCTCTGATCAACCAATGGCAATGCCATAATTTATTACCAAAATACATGCACTGAGAGGTGCTAGCAATAATAATACTGAAATGACAAGCATAAACAGGGGCCACTTCAACCAGGTCCAGAGAGATGTTCATCCCACAGACAATTCTGTTGTTGCATCCAATAATGGATAAATTTCGTTACCTAGTCAGGGTAATCTGTCAGTGTTTGACATTGACCCCTTCATCCTTCTTACCCTGCTCTCTCCCCTCCTTGCATTCTTTTCTCTGGCTTTATACATCTTGGTTTTCCTCCTGACTTTTTGCCCCTTCCTGTCTTGCCCCTTTTCATTCTGCACTGACCATTTCAAGGACATTGCTTCTCCATGCATTGGCCATCTACATCCAAATAATTTCAGACCACAGCTCTCTCCTCATTTACCTGCTCCACATTCACTTGCCTGCTGTTCTTCTCCATTTAGATTTTCCACAGACATTACCAATCAATATGTTCAAAGTGAGTTAATTGTAGTTCCTCATCCAGAAATCACTCCTCCACCTCTCCTACTGAATGACATCATTTTCCCTGAAGTTCCCACACCAGAAACCCACCTTCTCCTTCACCACCCACTACCAGGCAATCACTTCCTTAACATTTCTGAAATCTTCCCAATTCTTTCCAGTCCCATGATATATGTATTTGTTGAAATCACATCACTACTCATCTGATTAATCCTGTGAGACAATTGCCACCAGGATCCTGATGCCAATTCATTTTTTTAATTCTAATTTCCGTATTACAGTTGAAAGAGGCATCTGTCTCTGTCTCTCTGTCTGTCTCTGTCTGTCTGTCTGTCTGTCTGTCTGTCTCTCTCTCTCTCTCTCTCTCTCTCTCTCTCTCTCTCTCTCTCTCTCTCTCTCTCTCTCTCTCTCTCTCTCCCTTCCTTCCTCGCTCTCTCTACCTCCCTTCCTTCCTCTCTCTTCCTCCCTTTATCTCCATTCTTCCTCTCTCTTCCTCCCTTTTGACCTTTTGGTTTGGTGTTATTGGAGTTTGGACCCAAGGCTTTGTACTTGCCAAAGCACACACCTTCAATCCTTTCTGATTTCATTATTTTTGAGATAGGGTCTTGTGTTTGTGCCCAGACTATCATCTTCCTACTTAATCTCCCTACTTAGATATAATGATAGATGCATATCTTCACATTCTCCTTTTCATTAGTTGAGATAGGGTATCACAAACTTTCCCCAGGCCAGCTTCAAATAATGTTCCTCCATATTACAGACTCTGTAGTGGATAGGATTTACAGATATGAGCCACTGGCTCCAGTGAATATTTCCCCTGATTTGAACATCCATCATTGACTTCCAAAATAAAGTAGAAAATTCTGAAATGTGGCTCCCAAGATCCTTCATTTGGTCATGCAGTGCCAGTGAGACATTACTTGTCTCTTCTGTTCTCTGTGTCTCTTGGTGAAGTCTGCCTTGCCTATCTAAATGACCCCTGATTAACTCTGTTTTGCTCTTCAGGATTCAACCTGAAAGTCTCTTTCATCAGGAAATACTCAGCACCTGGCATTTGGAAATCACTATATCACATATCACCAAACCCCCCCAATCCCATCAAATTTCATTGCTCTCTCTCTCTCTCTCTCTCTCTCTCTCTCTCTCTCTCTCTCTCTCTCTCTCTCTCTCTCTCTCTCTCTCTTTCTTGCTCTATCTGTGGAGAAGAACTAGCTGTCATTTATCTGTGTGTCCCTTACATGTTGCATAAAGAAGGTCAATTCCATAGACCATGCAAGCTCCTTGCATTTGCTGGCAGACCCTCAGCTGTAGAGGAGCAGGGCATATCATGCAGCAGATGCCCCATCATTATACATAGCAGAAGTGAGTAAACTAAGTAGTCAAATACTGTTTGTCTGAGTAAGTAATTATCCCTCTGCGAACCTCTAGGACTATTTTTTCCTTAAATAACATTATAGCTAAGTCTTTTAATTCCCTCCCTTTAATTTCCCCTGGAGGAGAATTTTATCTATTGCACATTATATTTCAGATTTTTGTCTCCTTGAAGCCTGCTGGGTAATGCTCACAGTTCCAAGCCACGGAGCACAATGCTAAGAGCACAAGGAATAGCAGCAGCTCCCTCCTTGCAAAAGATTTAAAACTGCTTGGAGCAAGTTACTTACCATATAGTTCGGGGAACTCAACAATGTTTCCAAGATAAATTACTATGAGTCCAAGGGGAGAGTTGAGGTTGCATTTTTCATAGCCTGCTTTCACACACAGCTATGCATCCAATCTATAATGTCTGAAATAAATTTGCTCCAATCTACATCTTTATTCTGTGCTCAGCATACAGTAGAAGCTTCTTGGGAAAAATACCCAAGTCACAGTAGCTGAATTTCATGCTTAAGATGAGATAGGTACTTTTCCATTAAAGGCAAATCTTTCATACCAGAAGTCAGAATAGACTTCTATTTAAATAGCAACTTCAATTGATTATAGTATGGCACTAGAAAAGCTGTATGAAGAATGCTCATCAGACTGTGGTATTTTTCAATTATCTATTCTCTTTTGTTCCCACCCAACTTTTCTGAATTATGGATGGATCATTAGAATCAATATCATATGAAGAAATGGGAGTGGTTTTATGTCCTTGTAGTAATATCAATTATTATTGATTATAGCTGTATGTACTATGTCCTAGACACTTGCATACTTTCTTGTTATGTCATACCAGTGTATTTAAATCTGAAAACAACTATATAAAATGAATTTCACAGAGAAACACAAAGAGACTAAAGGATTTACCTAATGACAAAGCTACTAATAGGCAGAACTGGCGTCTTTCTCTGAGCTATAGTCTTAATTCATCTGTTGTGCTGCTTCTTTTATATACAGACATCTTAGCATTTTCTACTTAAGATCTGTGTGACTTCAGCTAGTCATCTTCTTTGCAGAACCTGTTACAATTTCTTTAAGCCTCTTCTAGATTTACGCTTCTATTATTTTAACTATTTCACGGACTGAGCAGGTTTTCTAGGTATCCCAATGTTGTCTGTTACAGTTATCCTGTTACCATCCCATTGTACTTTTCCTTTTCCTTTCTTTTCTTTCTTTCTTTTTTATCCTTCTTCCTTCCTTTTTTTGTTTCTTCCTTTCTTTCAGTGCAAGACCTTGGCACTGTCCCTTGAGTTTTGTGCTCAAGGACTACAACACTGCCACTTGAGCCACAGCTCCACTTCCAGCTTTTTGTAGTTAATCAGAGGTAAGAATCTTCTGGGAAAAAAAAGAATCTCCTGGATAGTAGGGAAATGGGGACAAAAACATGAGAAGGGGTATCAATGTATGTGAAATAATGCACCTTCTGGTGAATGTAACTGTAACTCTTCTATTAATTACAATAAAAAAGAACTTTTAAAAAAAAAGAGTCTCCTGGATATCCTTCTTGGGCTAGCTTTGAATCGTGATCCTCAGATCTTAATGTACTGAGTAGCCAGAACTCTAGGTGTAGGCCACTGGTGCCTGGCTCATTCTACTTTTCACTACAAGATAATTAGAGTTATATAAGATCTGCCTTTCCCAGCCATTAGGGTGTGTGTGTGTGTGTGTGTGTGTGTGTGTGTGTGTGTGTGTGTGTGTGTGTGTGTGTGGCTTTTCCTTTCCATATTTTCCTTTGACACAAAAGAAGTGATCCAAGACCTTGCCATTCTATCTGAAAGATTGAGTCTTCCATGCCCTACAAACTGCCAAACATGGCACCAGTAATGAAATATGCTGATAACCAGAAAGGCCATGTTGGGAACCACATCTCCCTAGTGAAGCCCAAATGGTTCTATGTTTAGAAACATTCAATTAAAGAAACTTAGCATTCTCCGTGGAGGCAAAGGTAGTGTATACCTACACTTGTAATCCATGCAATTTCAAGTGAACTAGAATGTTAGGTTGTGGCATTTTGTTGGATTCAGGGAGGGGACAAAAAGCAAATATCCATGTCATAATATTAAAATCATGACATTCATACATTCTAGATTCTTATTTTATCTCAGATAACCATGAGGGGGAAAATCCTACATATATTCTTTCTCATATAGAATTCACTTCTAAGGAAGTTTCCCTACTAGTAATGGTTCCATGATTCAAGAAGTCTGAGTTTAATCCTTTCTTTCTGAAAGGATTTTTACTCAAAAGAAGTATATTTCAGTTATTTTTGTCCTCTATTATTCTCATTTCTTTTATCATCTTCAGAAACACACCTTCAATAGAATAAAAAATCAGAAAAGTACTAAGAATGCATTTTTGTATGTACTGTACTGGGACTTGACCTCACATTCTTATTGGTCTTTCGCATTCAAGGCTGGCATTCTACCACTTGACTTACACTCATACTCCTAGATTTTTATTGGCTAATTAATTAGGGGTAAGAATCTCACAGATTTTCTGCTCTGGCTGGTTTTGAACCATGATTCTGAGATCTTAGTCTCCTGAGTAGCTCAGATTACAGGTATGAACCACTAGCTCCTGGCAGGAATATTTTATCATTTCAAGGAATTTTACATAAATTATCTTTTTTATTTATTACAACTATTCTTCAGGTAGATATAGGAATAATGATTTCCTTAGGAATTGCTAAGGTAAAATCATGTGAAATAAAATAGATCAAAGTGCTTGTGAAGTGAAAAATCCATGTAATAGTAATCATGATACTCTTGTTAATATTATAAGTGTATTGTCTCTACATAAAGAAAAACATATTGAGGCATTTGACAGCTAAGCAACTGGCTTAAAGCCAGATATGAACAAATTTAGAATTAGAAAACAAACATTTGTTGAGTATAAGTTATATGATCTAATTTCTGTACCAGTCTTTTTTTTCTTTATAATACACCTTCTCTTTCTTTTATTGCCTTATTCTTTTTTTATTTCTCTTTTTTTATTGTAATTAGTAAAAGGGTTACATGATATTTGCCAGATAGAAGGTGCATTAATTCACATACATTGATACCCTTTCACATGTCTTGGTACCCATTTCGTACCAGTCTTTAAAGCCATGCTAGATGGGGACAGCTCTGTAATTCACATAAAGCCAAGTAGAAGGACAAAGCTTTTCTTTTTATGCACAGGCATCCTGCCTATCCACAGAGGTGCCTTCTTTAACATCACTCAGAGACACAGAAGGCAAACATCCAGATTTGGAGAGAAAAGAGAATGTTGTTGTCATACAAGATACAATCTATAATGCCTAAATATTATTTGGAATATAGGGACATCAATAACTTATCACCAGTATATCAAATTTGTATGGTTTCTCACTATTCTGAATAATATAAAGAATAATTTTAAGAACATAAAAATCTACATTAATACTATTATAGCATGAGAAATTATACAAACCAATCTCAGCAATAAAACTTTTCACATGAAAGTCTAACCAACTACTTCTTTCATCAGCAAGTGTGATATTTGTTTTCAAATTTTAAGTATATTTTGAACTAAGCTAGCCCTTCTACTTCTAGCTCTTCAACATTCCAAAACAGGATTTCAATTTTTTTTATTCATTTAGTTTGCATCAGGAATGCTAAAATGAATATGTACACAAAATGAAATAAAAATAGGTGCCACTACTATGGGTAGATCAAAGTTGAAAATCACAATGAACAAAAATCTTCTAAGTGTAACAATGATAAATTCCTTCACAGCCAGTGGAGGCTACACTCAAAGGTTGTTATTTACTCGTTTTTAGTGCTGACCAGAAAGGAGCAAGTAAGCCAGATTCAAAGGAACACAGGCCCAAGAGTCTCCCTCATTTGTCAAATTCAGTAGAAACCTTGGGCTTTCCTAGCAGAAATTTACAATAGAACAAAATCTAGAGGCATAAGGCCAAATAATATGACACTAAATGTAAGGACCTCCAGGATAAAGAAACAAAAGCCATATAATGAGTGATTGTTGTCCTTAATGTACTATGTTATCTCTTATCTCTTTTGCTATCCTTTGGTTATATCATATTGTTACAATATTTCACCTTGTTATCTGATATATTTTATATGTGCTTAATTGGTTATTTGAAATTGGATAGGGAAGGGGGAAAATCAAAAAGAGCGGGGGGAGGAGGGAGGGAAATGGGGACCATGTCATGAGAAAGGGTATCAATGTTTGTGAAGTAATACACCTTCTATTTGGTGAATATAATGTAACCTTTCTATTAATTATAATAAATAAATACTAAAAAAACCATTGTATTTTATTGTCGGGGTAACATATAGATGGGTTACAGTTACTTTCCTCAGATAGTAGGTACATTACCTCTTGAACATTGATACCCCTTCTCATATTTTTCTCCCACTTTCTCTCCCCCACGGCCTCCCAATCATTTTGTTTTTCCCCTTCCCTTCCCTATAAACATATATACAATATACCAGATAACAAAGTCAGATACAGTAACAACATGAGATAAACAATAAGGGGGGAATAAGAGAAAAGAAATAATTTCACATATTATATTAAGAATAACAATCACAAAGATAAACCTCTTGGTTACATATCCTAGAGTTTGTTTTACTTTGTCTCATCCAGAAAGGAGTATTTCTAATCAATGAATTTTCAGATAGAACCTTATGGCTAGTAGGATTTCTTCATTAATATTGGCAAAGGGTTTAAGCCCAGTGAGTAGCAAAATGGCCCTGTATAATATTGACTTTCTTTCAATCAAATGTTAGCCAACTTGTAGATATGGACTATGTGCACCAGATAAGTCTGCAATGATAAGGATACCTCTAATCATCTAAAAGTGCAATGTGATCAAAATTTATTCCCTGGCTCTCAGTCAACATTCCATCACCTTTAGCTCTGCCTTACCCCAGGGCTTACTCTTACCCCATAAATATTCATTTTGTAGACTCCCTAGACTCCCTTTAAAATAGCAACAAAGCTCATAGTTCATCTGTTTCCATTTGCCTCTGCTCTTAAGAAAGGTTAAAAGTAAATTGGAATGAGTTCCATCAGAGTAGAGACAGAGAACATTGTACCCAAAATAGATTCCAAATCAGAAGTAAAACACAATTAGTCCCGGACACAGTGGACTTGTTTGGCAAAAGATTGTGCCCTGAGTTCTAGAATCACCTATCAGTCTTTCTTTTTGCATGCTTTAGGAAAAATAATGTAAGGGGCTGAGGGGAAAGCTGACTTGTAGGGAAAACATGGCATTTTTAGGCAAGTAATGTTTCTGCTTTCTTACTGTGGTAGGCAGAAAAGTTTTAATTTAAAGTATCACATGCCTTCTACATGAATATATTTTATTCATTTTTTATTTTCTCAGCCAGTCCTGGGCTTAAGCTCAGGGCGTGAGCCCTATCTTTGTACTTCCTTAAGACTAGAACTCTACCACTTGAGCCTCAGCACCACTTTTTCTGTGTATGTGGTACAGAAGAATCAAACCAGGGTCTTCGTGTATGCTAGACAAATACTCTACCACTAGGCAAACTCTCCACCCATGAATATATATCAAAGAAAGACAAGTTATAGAGAAAATAAACATGGAGAATTATACTAGATTTTTTTCTCTGCTGTTTAAAGATCACTCCAAAAGCCATTGGCAGTTGACACTCCAGTCTTTAAAGCAGATTATCTGTGCTTTTTAAAGAATATCAATTGGAGATGACCAGGGAAAATTATGTTCGAAAGAAAGAGATATATCTCTAGGAATAGATTGTACAATTTGGGACTTTCTGAAGGATGTGGATGGGAGCCAACAGTTCCTATCTGATTATAGTGACAAGAAGCAAGATACTTGAGGTGAAGTAGAAAAAAAGAAGCAATTTGCATAACTCCTCATATAGACATAAGATTGTGAGCTGGGATTACCTTAAAGGCTGGAGTGTTTTCTGCTTCGTTTTAGTGTTTACCATTATTTTCTAGTCGTTTACAAATATTAAACATGAAGGGAACTTTTCTTGAAGCCCAGTCCTTGATCTATATTAATAAATTAGGCACAAGGAGACAAAGACCATGGTTTCTCGTCTGTGGAGGCTAAAAATGTTGACATCATAGACTGAAGTAGAAAAATGTTCAGTAGAGACTAGGCATAGAAGGAGGAAGAAGAAACAGAACCCCAAATACTGTTAGAGAGGAAGCCTAAGGTCTAGTTTCTCAAGGTGGCTGTACTGTATGATGAATTATTATGTATCTCAAAATAACTCAGAAAGAGGAGTTCAAAAGGTCTCAACACAAAGAAATACTTATAAATATAATTTGATCATTACATATTTTATACTTGTATCAAATTATCACACTATTTCCCATAAATATGCAGAATCATATGTGTCATTTAAGAATTATTTTTGCTACGTGAGCCATGGATCAACAGCACTAGCAGCACCGAGGAGCCAGGAATGCAGAATATCAAGACAGAAGAAGGCCCATTGAATAAGTGACAGAATTGGAGGCTTGAGAACCACTGGTCTGGAAGCTAGTAGTGACGCAGATGGTTTGAGCAGGTAGATAAGTTGTCCCCGAAGCTGAGCGCACTGTCTGTGGATGGTCAACAGAACAATAAAAGCATCTCTAGCTTGTATATCCCCTGTGGCAATGACACCTAACCTATCACATCACCTGAGTCACTACTCTCACATATGCTTGTACGCTCATAATAGTGACCATAAGGGAAAGAGGGAAGAAGGGAAGGAGAAAGGGAGGGAGGGCTTGAGACAGGTAGGGAGGGAGTGAGAAAGGAAAGAGAAGAAAGGGAGAGAGGGTGGATGAAAGAGAAACTTTAAGGAAAATAAGAAAAAATGCATTTTGTTTATTTTCTTTCATTTTGACCACACTTCAAAAAGGCTTTTATTTACATAGTTCGTAATTTGAGTCATCAACTGCTATTCCCAGTCCCACAACTTCCCTCCTACTGCCTTCAAAACTAGGGAAAAATATATATAGAACATTGAACAAGCTGTGTATGTGGCACACATAAAGGTATGGAATTTTACAAAGATATTGGAGCAATAATAGAACCTGAATTGAGGTGATTCTATTTTAGGGAGCAGAGCTAGAAATGAAATAGCAAGTACATTAACCAAGAATTGAATATTTTACTAAATAGACCCAAAAACATAAGAGCAGAACACCTCAAACACACATGAGAACATTCTTGCTGGTAAAAAAAAATTTAAGAACAAAAGAAAAAAGAGAGAGAGAGAAAGAAAGAGAGAAATGAAGGGAGAAGCAAAGAAAGAAAGAAAGAACGAAAGAAAGAACGAAAGAAAGAAAGAAAGAAAGAAAGAAAGAAAGAAAGAAAGAAAGAAAAAAAGAAAGAAAAGCTCACAGGTTTGAAAGCTCACAGGTTTTAGCCCATGGTGCAGGGGGCTTTCTCTGATACCTACTATCACAGAACAGATCCAGAAAAGAAGAGCACATAGGGCAGCCTGACCACAGAAGGTGTAAGAAAGGATTTTGGGAGACAACAAGGGGAGGAAAAAATGAGAAGAAATTGATGATCTGACTAAAGGGAGTCTTTCTTTGGGGTAGGACTGCTACATGCATAATGAACCAAGCAAAAGAATACAAAAGGAAAGCATGGATTGAAAATTAAGCACAATTTTCTCTAGAGAGTGTAACACTTGGGGCCAACATTAGGGATTGCACACTTGTGGTAATTAATACTGTGGCCCTTCTCCTCAAACAACTGTACCCCAGGGAAACTTGGATAAGATGTGTAATGATCAAAACAATAGCTCTTTCATAGCAGCATGTAAAAGCAGGGGTGGGGGAGAACTTTTTGATAATGTCCAGGATGTTTATGCCATGTAGTCAAGTTCCATATGCCGTATTCTCTCTCTAGTGTGTTACTGCTTGTTTCAGTCACTCAGTAACCAGAAATGGAAGTCAATCAGAATCTCTTTTATTGAGTATGTTTTAAACACAGGAGAGTATGAAAGAACAGACTTCTCAGGGGGTGTCTCTCTTGAGAAAGTCATCTGCACAAATAATCAGACATCCCCAGCTCTAAGAGCTTGAGATTTCACATTTTAAGAAATGAAGGGCCTTCCATCTTTGTACTCTGGCTCTAAAAGGTGACACCTTCTATAAGCAAATCTTCAAAAGTGTATAGTGACACTGATGAAAAGAGTTCCTGTTCCCCTTGAAATACATTCTCAAATGGCAAAAAAAAAGCTCTGTCATTGGATATATGTAAATATAGCCCATGGTGGAAAAAAAGAATGAGTGGAAAAGCCAAGATAATGAAACTCTATAAAAATTAATAAGCTCAGCATAACATTTCTGCCTCGCTTCTGAAACATGTCTGTAAATCTCCCTGAAGCAACATTGTTTTGAAATTTCCCAGCTACAGAGATTGTATTATGCACAGGAAGACAGCAGCCATGGAGACACTGAATTCCTGATCTGAGTTTCTAGTGAGAAGCAGCTAAAATTCGCAATATGTACACTTTTTTAAATGGCTGGCCTGAATCATTTTTTATAGACAGATAAGGGAGTTTAAAGAATTGCCTGCTTCCAGAGACCTAAGTGGTCTTTTCTGATATGTATATATTAGCAGCCTAAGGACAGATAGTGAATAACAACATTTTTCTTCTCTAAAATACGTTTCACTAAATATTTTCATCAATTTTCTTGATTTGCACAGAGAAGAGATGAATTTTAGAGACAAATGGAGTTATACTCAAGTTTATATAATTAGTAGCAGTAAGTAAACTTTTAACTTAATGCCATTAATCCTTATTCATAAAGGAACTATAGACATTAATTCTTCCACAAAAGTTCTTCCAGAAAATACCTATTTTTGAATCTCTTTATTCTGAGCAATTTATCTAAAGATAAGTAAGGAGGAGGAAACTTCACTTTCTCCTTTACAAGAGGCAAAATAAATGGACAAAGGAAAATTCTTAAGTGATGTTTTCCATGCTCAAGTTTAAACTTTCTTTTCACATGCACGGGACCTGACATTATTTCCATCATAATTAAGGTGCTTCTATTTTTAATAAAAAATAACTTACTAAACAAAAACAATATTTGCTTACTGAAAACAATGTAGCTAGCATACAACAGTGTATTTTTAATCATGACCGGCTTTGTACTTATTCTCTTATTTTTGTTAGCGCTTATGAAATAAATGATCCTGGCTAAATCAAATAGGTGCTATGGATTATATTTGGACATTAAGGACTAAATTAATTAGATATTTGAAGGATGTTCTAACTTCCCTTCAGTTAAGGTAGAAAATGGTAACACTGTGAAAGCAGAGCCTGGCAAACCAGTTATATAAAATGCCTTTCGATTTTTGCACTCTATTACCCTTTACTATTATAGGAAAATGGTGTTATTGCCTGATTACAGAGAAAGCATACCAAAATCTCGCCTTCCAAATCCAAGCCAATCCTTCACTAGTGATAAACAAAGCCAAGCCATCTGCTCAGAATATCATTACTACTTTGGCCATTTGAGCAAAAGATCTATCTGCTCTGCTTCCAAGAGAAGCTTAAGATAGGAAAATTGAAATTAAGTAGACAGGAAGAAATATTTGAACAAATAAAATCTCCTAGTGACAGCTTCATTTGTTAGTTTGTCATTACCATAATGTAAAATTTTATTCTGGCCCTGTAGAATTAACCTTTAGGGTTTCTGTTTTACAAGCTCTTTCAAGGGGAAAAAAAAAACAACTTAATTCCAGAGTTTCAGCCGGTAAAATCTAAGGAAGGAAAACAGACCTGTGGGAGAATATGAGTCATCAATCACCCCCACCCAACCTCCCCGTGATTCTCCACTGGAAAACCAGAAACAGAGGCTGAGTTCACATTTCCATCTTTTTGGAATCCTGCTGTACCTCAGGCCATGTTAATTTCCTGAACGAAACAGTCACTGATCTGCTGAAAGACAGCTGGCTAACTGCTGGTGTCTGGCAGGTCCCCATCTGTCTCTCCTTCCTGCCTTTACTTTCCCTTTCTTTTGAGCTGGCTTCTCTTTGTTTTCAGGGGTGTCGTTCACTCAACTTTCCTTCTTAAGCTCATAAACTTGAGCTCTCCCCTCCTAGCCTGCAGACCTCTGGCTTTGTCTGAGTGACAAGACACAGTTGTGTTGACTATAGTTACGGCGCTATGATGGTGGTGATGATGACTACGATGGTGGAGATGGGGGTGCCGATGTTAAGAAAAGGCATCACAGACTGAGGGGGCGGCCAGGAGGAGCATGAACCGCGGAGGCGGTGGAGAGTGGGGTTCGGGAAGGGGTGGAGTGCAGGGGGATTGCAGATGGGAGCTGTCCACGCACCCAAGTGCTGAAACGCCGCAGCCATGGTATCGGAAAGGCTAGAGGGGGAGCGGTGGGGAGGCGCTGCAAATACAGAAGGGAGAGAAAAAAACAAGGCAACAAATACCTTCACATAGCCGTCCAGGCTTGCTTTGGGATTGGGTTTCTGCAGGTGTCCTCGTGGCTGAACTGGGTGGGTGAGATTCCCCTATTCTGGCAGGTTCGAGCTCAGATTTCTCTAGAAAGCTGTGAATGAGAGCTAGGGATGCGCGGGGCTGTGATTTTGGTAGGAGGCGTGTGCCTGAGACTCTGTCCTTCCAGACCCAGCCTGGCTTTCCCCTGGGTCCTAAATTCCTCCTCACAGTGCCTCTATCTCAATAATACCAAGAATTTCTGCACAATGGTAACATCTGGGTCAAGAAGTGCTGAACGTTCACTCCTCACAGCATGTTAAAAAGAGAATCTTTTACACAGATGAACATAAGCTTTGCGTGTACATGTATTTGTGTGCAAATCTGACAGATGGGAGCATATGACAGACCTATGGAAAAAGTATGCATTATTTTTACTCACAAATGATATTGATAAAATAAACTTGAAAGGGCACGTGTTAAAGCCCTATCTTACCAAAATAAACTACACATAGATGAAATAGTTCAATAAAAAAGTAAATTTATTTATCAATGAAAAGAATAGATAGTAAGTACTGTATTGGTCTCTGGAAGTGAAAGGTTAAAGACAAGAAAAAATTTTAAAAGCACAAATGTCAATAGGTTTGAGTGCATAAGAATTCTTCTGAGTGTCAATGAAACAAAGCCACAAATATAAATTATAACTTGGAAAGCAATTTCAACAGATGATTTTATATAAAAGTGTCTTATAAAAATCTATCTTATGAATCTAAAGAAAAACTCAATGGGCTCCTGAAAAATCTCTAGCTCTATCCCATTTCTTGCAAATGACATGGTTTGATTTTTGTTGATAACTAAATAATTCTCCATATGTGTGTGTGAGTGTGTTTGCAGTGTATGAGAGGTAATTTATTTATCTATTCATCAACTTTGGAACATCTGGACTGATTCCATAGTTTGGTGACTGTGAATGGTGCTGCTAAAAATAGTATTTATTATTTATAACTTACATTATTTTGATATGTGGCCCAATGTAATCAATCACAAGGTAGTTCTATTTTCAGTTTGCTGAGGAACTTTCAAACTGACTTTCCTTAGTAGCTCTGCATTCCAGCCTGTATTATATTTTTTAATATTTTGATAATTGCCACTGTAACATTCTGTCTATTTGTTCTCTTAGCCCTTTAAAAAGTTTTGCAGGAAAAAAATGGGTCAAATAGGCTTTTAGTTCCATCTCTCAGGAGGGTAAGACAGACTGGACAATGTATCAAGACTATCTCAAAATTAGTGTCAAACGAAAGTATTTTTTATGCTTTCATTTCTTTCTTCTGAAATAAGGCCTTTTTTGTGAATGGACTTTTTTCTTCTTCCACCCTGAAATTGTGCTAATATTTTGCACACTCTGTTCATACTCTTAATCTTGCACTTGACACACTCATGTTTCTCTCATGAATATGCTGTGACCCCTTAGATGGACATGGTTTCTGTGTTAGCCTTGAGGCAGATTAAGGTTCTATTCACATGGGAATAGACAGCTGGGTGTCCAAGTAGAATGGGCTAATAACCAGAGAAATCTTAATATTTATGAAAAAGGCATTAAGACGATGATGCTTAAGGACTAGAGAATATGTAAGAAGTAAAGTTAAATTGCCGAAGTGCTATAGTTGTTCTCCCTGTAATTTTGTAATATACATCCTAATATAATTCATGAGATTGTCACTAATATTTATATTATTTAATGTAAAGGCCAATTATGAAGTTTTAAGATTAGGATTAGCCTAGGTAATGCTGAATGAACCCATTAACTCTGAAGTCCCAGTAGAATCCACAACAATGGCTTCTTCCTTCATCACACTGGAGTTAGGTAGAGTGAGGGAAAAGGTGTTCTCTTCTGCACTTGGTCACCCAGAGACCAGGTAAGCAATTATCACAGCAGAGAAGGATAATGGATGCAGGACTCATACCTTCTCTTATAGTCTACAGCCAGAACACATCCTATATACTCCCTACCTGTGTATAGGGAGTCAGGGAAATAAATGTTTTCATAACAGTCTATTCTAATAGTTTCCAAAAATACCTCAGCTTACTTCTTACCACACAGACACAACCCATCTCTGAAAATCACTTCTGTTCTTACTCTTTCGAGAACCCTCTCAATACACAATAGTCAAGGGACAGGGTGACTTCAACAAGCACTCCTAGCTAGGAAGGGAAAGAGGAAAGAAACTTTGCTGTCACTGAGCCCACGGTATGCGCTGAAGATTATGAAACTTTTCTAACCAGCCTCACTCTGCTTTTCTGGGAAAAGCTTCCTATCCTATTCCTTTGTCCTCCAGGGATCCTGTCATTTCAGTCTAGGGGAGTTTTGCTTTTTTTTCTATCATATTCCTTGACCACATACAGAATGGCAATTATAGAATATGACCTCAGTTCACTTTCAGTTTCCAATGTGAATTTCAATTTCAGTTTACTTAGATCATCGCAAACATCCAGTTCTTTGATTGACAGTTTGAGGAAACTACAGTTGAACACCTGTAGCTTCTAACATTGAGTGCCTCAAAAGACCGGTAACCGGTCAGGAAGCTAAATGGTAGGAAAGTAGAAAGTTTAAGATCAAAATAATTAAGGCAAGTGTTACCAGTAGGATGGGGTATTATTTACCATATTTTGAAGCATATAAAAACATACATAGTTTGATATCCTCAGGAGAAGAGGTAGTTCTTTGCCTACTTAGCTCTTGTGGGAGATGGGAACTCCAAGAGTTACATTAATTTTCTAAGGCTCCCTGGCGATTTTTACTCCAAGTTCATAGTTTCCTTGGAAATACATCTTGTTGGATGTCTTAGAGGATCATTTTGACTTGAGCAGTTTTCATGTTCCAGTAACCACATGAGAAATCTTGAGAGAGAGATTTCAGATGTGGCATATTTATTTGCCTTTTCGACTCATACCTCTCTTTGTTTTCCATGTGCCTCTCTCTTTTTGGTACAAGTTCCTGGGATTCCTACTAACATATTCATTTATGTATATGAGGTACTTTGATCATACTTACCCTTCATTCTCATCTCTTGTTTTCCTTCCCCCTTCCAGGCTGTCTTCATCACCTTTCCAAAAAGTCTCCTTTCAAATGCCATGTCTTCAAAACAATCTAAATTGAGTATATGAGAGAAAATGTCTTTTGAATTTGGCTGTTTTGCCTAACACTGTAGCTCCATCAATTTTCCTGCAAATGACATAATTCCATGTTTCTTTATACCTCAATAATAACTTCACTATGTATGTATATCATGTTTTCCATACAGCTGTACCCACTAACCAACACCTAGGTGGATTTCATTATCTAGTGATATGAATAGTGCAGCAATAAACATAGGTGTGCATGTTTCAGCATTGTGTCCTGCTTTTATTTTTCTTTCCCTCACATCCTTACTAACATACATTGTTGTCTGTTGTCTTGATGATGGCCATTTTGAATTTTCTTGATAGTTACAGCTCTCTCCATTTATGTGAGCTTCTCTGTGAATTAAGTATAAAGCTAGATTGTCTTCTGATATTTTCCTTGAGGCAATCTAATTCATGGAGAGGTTTTAAGTTAACATGAAAATCATATCCAGAATATAATTCTTTCCAAAGGATCATTCATTTTAATAGAGTTTTGCTCAAATGTTTGTTTAATTTGATCTCTTTTTTGAGGAAAAATTACTTGGATTCTCCAACATGACAAGATCTTGGATTTCTAGATGCTCTATTCCTCTTTTGTTGCCTCTTACACACTCAGCCTTCTCCTATCTTGCAAAATTCATTGAACAATAATGAAGACATACAAAAAAACATTCATTGGTTTATACCTAATTTCCCTGCAAAGGTAAACTCTTTAAGTATACAACTTAACTGGTAAGTTATCTCAGCAACTGTTTTCGCCTAGTACTTTACCATTGTATTATATGGGTTATTTTCCTTTCTGATTCACTATTATCTTCCTAATCATTTATTGCCACCCACCAAACCAACTCTATAGGGTTTGTTTTTTAAGTACTTTGTTTCCAGGAGCTTATATCTGTTTTGATAAATAACTCGCAAAAACCAGAGGCCTAAAACAATACGTATTTCTCATGCTGAAGTTCAATGTGAGTACTTCATGGAGATAGTATGGGCACATAGAAGGTCTCTGCTTTGCCTAGCTAGACTCAGAAAAAACTTCCTGTGTTTTGCAAACCACCAAGGCCATAGTAACGGATATGTGAGAACTCACACTCCTACAAGTAGCATGTACCATTCAATCCTAGCTCATTGATGAGATTAAGTAATTTGTTTCTACTTAATTGCATGAAAGTAGGAATGATGGGAATATTTGATAAGCAGTAGAATTTCAAAACTAAAACCTTAAGCTTATTTTCTGAGAGACTAAAAGTTTGAACTACTAAAAGCAAAGATCTAATAGTACATCATTGCACACTTTTACTCACCCCAGAGGATCATTGTGCATCATTAGACACCAGAAAGTTGGCAATTCTTGACAGAAAGGAAGAGTAAAGTAATTTAATACATACTGGATATCTGTCAAGTATTAGACAAAAAAAATACCACTACATTTGAAAACAAATTAGCCATTAGGCTAATTTGGTTTGTTGTTGTTGTTTGTTCTTTGTTTTTACTTCTTTAAAAGATTTATTAATGTTTCCTGACAAATTGTATCCTATATCACATCTGATATTTCACCATCAGGTTAATTTGGATGCAGTTTCTATCATTGATATTAAAATACTTTTGCTGAATTTTCTGTTACACAGGAAAACTTACTAATCACACCACAATTTTCTTTTGACATCTGCTTCTGTGGGCAAAATTTAGTCCCCAGAAATTAGGTCCTCATAATTAACACCTAATTTTTGGAAAGGAAAACAAGGAGTGCTGAGTTGTGACTGACACAACCCATGCTTGGATTTGCCTAAAGCCTTGAGTCATTTTGCCAGATAATTTAGAGAAATCCTAATCTTTTCCACATAAGCCTGTCATTTTATACTGCAAAAAAAAAGCAATTGGGTTTTAAAATCTTTGTACTTTAATTCCCACTAAACTTCCCTAAAATGTATGTTTTTGAAAGGAAATGGGATTTTTATACAAATATGTAATATTTAATAATAATACAGGTAACAGTTATTCATCTTTCACTATACAGTAGACAATTTACAGGAAATAGTTAGTGAATCCTCATAATAATTTTACTAAGAAGGTATTTTTATTGCCTTCATTTTTCCAGAAAAACTGAACCACAGAAAGTATAAGAAATATGCGCAAGGACTTGAAAGACTAGAATCATATCTCTCTGTTTCTAATACCAATGCTATGGACCAATATTCTATTATACTTTATGAATCCCAGATGAACTGGACCATCAGGCTCCTGGAGAACTAAAAGGTATTATATCTCAATATCAGTTCGTATGATGGTTATTTTGATAGTCTGGGAACTGAACCCAGGTCTTCATGCATGCTAGACAACCCCCCTACTGCTGAGTGACATGTATTTCAGTCTTTACTTTGATGATTTTATAATTAAGTTATATGTTGACTTTACTCTTCTTTTCAAATACAGTAACCACTTTAAAGGTCCAGAATATGTTCAAGTATATGATGGGATAATCTAGGATATTTTTCTTTTCTTCATTTTGAGACATGTGGTTGATTTATGCTAATGTAGATGTCTAATAGTCTTAACAGTTCCATTTATTTTTCTTTTCAATTCTATTATGTGATTATTCTAATATAAAACTAATGATAAAATAACTCAATACCAAATATCATTTGAAAATTAAATTCAGAAAAATTAGGCATTTTTTGGAATTCCTAAAAAATTAGTCTAAGACAAATGATGAATGACAAAGCATGTATTTAATTGAATCTGTTATTTTCTTTTCATTGAATTTAAAATGAATCATTTTGTTAGATGCTTTAAATAATATATACATATATAGAACATATTAAATGTGCTGAGTCTTTGCCATACTTAAAATAAACTATTTTAAATTCACTTTTTTAAATTCAAATCATTTTATACCTCTCTGATAAATACTGTCATTATGGATGCCTCATTTCTTTAATAAAAATGAGTCCAAGTTATCGGTATTATTTCTAAAGATAATATCAGTCTTACCAAAACTACCATTGATCCCCTAAAACTGGACAAAATATCTACTAGGTTTTAAAATCAATATAATATATATTTTAAACATATATATTAAGAATACATGTACTTGTCTTGAAATATACCTAAAGCATTTTGAGTCTACCATTTCCTCTGCTGGAAACATTCACACTCAAAGTATTTGATATCCTTGTAAAAATTCCATTCCTGACAACAGCTTGGCCTTTCATCAAATGTGACATTGTTTGCTGAAACCTTTCCTGATTCATCCTTTTAAAAATTCCCTATGCTCTCTTTTTCACCTGTTGCTCTATAACCTAGGTAACTTATTTGATTATAAACATACCTATGTCTATCTATAAATATGTATACCACATTCATCTTTTAATTTTTGTTTTTATGAGGGCAGGAATCTCCTTTTATCTGTGTCTGTTCACTTCTGAATCTCTGAAACAGTTGTTTGGCACCTGGCAGACATTCAATTACTATTTTATAACTTAAGAAACAAATAAATGGGTTAAAATACCTCATTAAGATCATCAAGATCAAATTAAAAGTGTCAAAATACTCTATGCACATGTATGTACATGAAAAATGTGGCTTTCTGTGATTGGTTTGGGATGGCAGGGAAAGGTTTGGGATGGCAAGGAGGGAGAATAACAAAAAGGACGAGTATGCTTATGTGGACATGTCAATGTTAATGATGTCTGCAAAAAGGGACACTTTCCAGAAGAAAGTGAAGAGTAGCTAAAAAAAAGTATGAATAAGACAGAAAACTGGATTAACAGCGCAGGAATCCTCTACAGTTGTAATCCCCCCCTTACATGAATGAGTCTTGTCTCCCCAGGGAGCCAGGTGGCAGGAAGCCCTTTCCACTGTGAAGACTAGTTTGCAGAATTCCATGATTTGGGAGTTTGGGAAAAAGTCAAAATATGCAATGTTTATGCAAAAATAAAGTCTATTCAATGACTTCAAGCCAGTGTTTCCACATGAAAACACTGAGACTGAAAGAAAAATTATGAAATCCAAAGATTAAATATAAAAGTCACTTCGATAAGATTAATGCATACTATGTGTAATAAGATTCTTAGTTTCCATCCTTGCAAATTATCAGTTGCCAAAGTTAAGGTAAGAAAAGTTATTTTCTACAAGGACTGTTCCATTTTCCTTTGTTATATAGACATTCATTCTTTTCCAACTGAAAATTTCTTTCAAGAATTGCACATTGTAAGTGTAGATTCATAGTTCTCTATCCCCAAAAGAGAATTAAAGTAGCTCAATGTTTCTCAGTTAGCTAAGAGACTACTATGACATGTTTCCAACAGAGCATCTCTCTGGAAAACAATACTTGTGAATTATAAATTACAGAAACAACCAACCCCTGGTTAAGGAAAAATCAAATGAAGTAATTCAGACTCTCCTAGAGTGACAAGAGAATATCTTGCCTTGTTGTGTAAAAGAACAAGTTTCCTGTCTCTGGCTGTCCTCTGTCCTCTAAAGAGTCAACAACATTTTATAGTTTCTCAGTACTCCATTTGGTGCATCTCAACTTGCTTTTTATATTGCCTTAGTTTATGAAAATAAATGTTGTACTTTCCTGGTGGGACCAAAAATAAATGATGGATCATAAAAAAAAAGAATACATGTACTATTAGGTATATATCTATTATAAAAAATTAAGTATAGTCCAAGGACAGTGCTCAGGCCCTGAGCTCAAGCCCAGGACTGGCAAAAAAAATTAAGTATATATGCATTAAGTATGTGTTTTACATGTATGTACAAGTACATGTGCCTCAAATATATATGCTAAATATATTCTATATATTCATAAATAATCCACAAAAATATCCAACTTGAAGGTGTGATTGATTGAACCAATATTTCTAATTTATATTGTGACATAGGTTAAATTTGCATCTTTCCAGTCTCCTAAAGCTTTCAGGGGATAACTTAGTAGAGGTTTAGAGAAGATTAGTGGTTTGGGGAATTACAGCTACAAATCGGCTCTAAATGGATTCCAGTCATTGTGAATTCCTCTTTCTGCAAAGTTTGAATACAATTATTTAAATCTTGTGGGATTATTCTTGAAATTTTTTTCAGCAGTTAGAAGAAATTGGTTTCTCAAGTTGTAATTTGTGAGTCATCATTCTAATAGAGCATTACAAAAAAAGGGAAGTGGTTTTTGGGACCATAAAGTGAGGTAAAGCAAAAGATGGCAGTGATGAATGAGGGGGTTCCATGAAGTCTTGTGACTAATGAGGAAACAAAGTCATTTCTAGACCAAGAAGGACCTTAAATTCTTGCCAAGTGGGAAGCTGAAGCTGGGATTCAAAGCAGGAGTCAACTATTCATCGGAAGATGAAATGATAGAGAAAGAGCCGTTCTGTGAGGTGGGGGACATGGAATGAGAAACAGACTTCAGGAATTTCAAGACCAAAGTGTTTTCCATCTACACACCAGAAGTTACTTCTGTGCAAATGGGTGGCTGTGCCTTCATACCTGGAATCTAGAGCTGCAGTCTGATAGGCCTTCTACTGTTAAAGCTTCTTTCAGCTATCATAGTGACTGGAAATTTGTCTACATGGGGACTTGACACTCTGTCAACGAGGGTGCCTGACCTACTATTGTGATGCCTCTCCCAAACTGATATGACCATTTCTGGTTTCTTAAAAGCAAATGCTTGATTAATATATGTTAATGCAAATATTTGATAGACTTACCATCTCATTTATTTTCCATTTCAGTGTCAATCTAAGTCAATATTCTAACACAAAAATCATTACCATTATAAAATAATTCCTTAGCATCGACCAGATCCGGAGGTCTTTGGGGCATGGAATTAGGAAAGAAATAACTATCTTCATATACCAGAGGAAAGCTTGGCCTAGTGATTCCAACATGATTGCTCCTTCTGAGAGACCACTGTCATTTCGAAGGCCTCGCGGCTATATTTGGAGAAGAGTTGAGGAAAGGGGGTTACTTTCAGTGATTTCAAGGTTCCTTTTGCCCTAAAAGAAGAAATGTGTGTGTGTGTGTGTGTGTGTGTGTGTGTGTGTGTGTAATAGATAGATAGATAGATAGATAGATAGATAGATAGATAGATAGATAGATAGATAGATAGATAGACAGATGTAGCTACATACTTGCATATACAAATGTATATTGAAACAGGGCAATCAGATCTAGGCCAGTGCCGTCTTGGCCTCTCAGTGGATGGTAGGGTCTGGCATCTTGTCTTCATTGGGAACAAAGATGAAGCCCCGCCTCCCAGGTGATGGGCGTGTTTGAATGCCTAGAGGCAGGGTGGGACACTTGACTGATTGGTTACTAAATCTGTCAGTCCAGTGCCTGGGACTAGGAATTTCCTGTGACTCTTCCCCTTGACTTGACCCTATTTAGGCCTGGACCAAGGCAGGCTCCATTACACCCTGCCATGTGTCTCTGTGTTCACGTCCTGTCTCCTGTCTCCAGGTTCATCTGGGGTCACCATGGCATCCCAATTCAGCTCTCCATTGGAGCTAAATTGATTTGTTGGCATTGCTTTTGTTCTTTTTTTCCTTTCTGGCCACCATGGCTCAGTTTCCTAACAGTATTAAGTGTATTTTCTGGCTGCTTGTCTTTGAGACGGGAGTCTAACATGTAATCACGAGCCTTTTAATAAGACTCCCAAGATTCAGCCTATCAAAAGTGCCTTCTCTGTATTCTCAGCTTACAACAATAAAGCTCACAAATGGAAACAAATTTATATCATATGTATGTATGTATATATTTACATGTATAATATTTATATGTTACATATAATACAATAATTAAGCTTATTAATAGTATGTATTAACAATCTAATATAATTAATAATCATATGAAATAGTATATATTTTAATAAATAATATTAAATATTACTATATACTGTGATATATACATATATAAATAATATCTCTGGTGGCATCCAGCACCACATATAACCAAGTTAACTTACATTACTAACAATCGCATAGAACTTGAGAAAAGTGTCCATTAACTATAAATCATAAATCAAACCAATTTCAAACATCTGCTTTGAAAACCTTAAGATATAGGAAAACCATTCAGATAAAAAGGAAGCCAATTTATGAGAATCCTTCTGAAAACAGAGGAGGTTGAGCCTAGGACTGGTGAATAGAAATTAGCATCTCAGTCCATGTTGTTGCTATTTAAAGAAGAGTCAAATGACAAAGTGCTTCCTTCATTTTCTGGTTTATCTCTATTGCCTTATTTAGAGGATGTGAGAACTTTCCTGAGAGAAAGCCTTCTGATTTTGCTCACTACAAGGTCTAATGTGGGAGACCAGCATATGTTTTTCCAGAATATAAAGGATTGTTGAGGTAGAGACAGCTAAACAGACACAGGTGTGGGAAAGCTCTTCCTTCCTTCCTCCTTCCTCTCTCTTTCTTTGTCTCTCTTTCTGTCTCTCTCTCTCTCTGTCTCTCTCTCTGTCTCTCTCTCTGTCTGTCTGTCTCTGTCTGTCTCTCTCTCTCTGTCTCTCTCTCTCTGTCTCTCTCTCTGTCTCTCTCTCTGTCTCTCTCTCTCTCTCTCTCTCTCTCTCTCTCTCTCTCTCTCCCTCTCTCTCTCTCTCTCTCCCTCTCTCTCTCTCTCTCTCTTCCTCTCCCTTCCTCCATCCCTCCCTCTCTCTTTCCCCATCCTGGGGCTTGAACTCTTGGCCTGGGTACTGTCTCTAGGATCCATTTGCTCAATGATAGCACTTGAGCCACAGTGTTCTACTTCCAGCTTTTTCTGTGATTAGTTGGAGGTAAGAGTCTCATGGGCTTACCTGTCCTATTTGGCTTTGACCTTCAATCATCAGATCTCAACTTTCCAAGTTTCTAGGATAACAGGAGTGAGCCACTAGCACCTGACTCCATCTTTCTTTCCTTTAATAGTACCAGTCTGTATATAAATCATCCTTTCTGATTCTTCCAGCTCAATCACTGTTTTTCTTTTCTGTTCTGATATTTAAAAAGCAGGACTTTGCATAGATACTTGTCACTTGTGTGATTTTATTCATTCCCTTTTTTCTTTTTTAATGCAGCACATATTGTGTTAGGTGCTAAGGATGTAAAACTGATTAAGACACAATCTTTTGTCCTTGAAGTGCATAGAATCAAATGAAGAAGTTGAATATGGGAGCAAATAATTATAAAACAACCTGATAAGTGCTGGATACAGATATGATAATGCCATGGTACAGAGAGGAGATTTGCAACTGAGAATCTAGTTTAATTAAGACATAAAAGTAAGTAACATTGCCAAGAAATATGACTTTACGGATGCGTAAATGCAAGAGTTTCCTAAGTAATCTTTCTAACTCCTCTATATCTTCTGCTGAGACTATTTTATATCACCTGGCAGAAGAGAATGAAGCAGCAGAAAAAAAAGTGTTTCATGTCTATTGATGACATAGTGACTAAAAAAATAGAAAAAGGTAGGGGAGAGACTAAAAATACAATGCAAACTAATCTAAAACATTAATGATAATTGTTTGGGTTGCCATTAATAGGAGAATACACTCTAATTAGCAATCAATCCTTCATTCTTTGGATAACTTCCCTGCTGATTCTTAATGGCTTATTCCAAATGTTAAACCACAAGAAACCCTTCTTGCTTGCTTGCTTGCTTTGCTTCTTTCTTTCTTTTTCTTTCTTTCCTTCTTTCTTTCCTTCTTTCTTTCTTTCTTTCTTTCTTTCTTGCTTGCTTGCTTGCTTGCTTGCTTTCTTTCTTTCTTGCTTGCTTTCTTTGTGGGTCATGGGGCTTAAACTCAGCCTGGGTGCTGTCCCTGAGCTCTTCAGCTCAAGGCTACCACCCTACCCTTGAGTCAAGCCCCACTTCCTATTTTCTAAAGGTTAATTGGAGATAAGAGTCTCATATCCTTGATCTTCAGATCTCAGCCTCCTGAGTAGCTAGAATTACAGGCATGAGCCACTGCCTGGCTAAGAAACACTGCTTCTTAATAATTGTTTTGCACATAGTCAGGGAAGTCTTACAGATACTTACAAACTTCTGTTGAAAATCACTGAGTCATACTGCAAATGTTCAAAGGTAACTAAAAGTAGAATGAAAGATTAGCATCTCTACCACTGTTTTGTATCTGTCTTTGCTCTGAGTTACTCACTCCACATTCACCTTACTGCTACCTTGGAATCCAAGAAGGGCATAACAAGGACAAGACTCAGCAAGAAGAGTCAAGACTGAGCCTCAGACAACTATGTTTTTTGTCATAAGCAGGCACCACCGGATGGTCCTGAGGTGATGGCCCACTAGATCTCACCTAAGAGTGGGTCTGATAATTATGCACACTTCAACTGGGGCCTTGTTTTTCTGTGTAAACTTAAAGTTCAAGGCTATACCCCAAAGTCAGATGACACACTGAGTATATCTTTTCCCACAGTGTGTCCATATTATGTAATGAATGTCCTTTTCTCTGTCCTTTCTCTCTACTTGTCTTTTTAAAAAAATTTTTTTGCTAGTTATGGGGCTTGAATTCAGGGCCTGAGCACTGTCCTTGGTTTTTTCTAAAGGTTGGAGCTCTACCCCTTGAGCCACAGCATCACTTCCAGCTTTTTTTCTATGTATGTGGTACTGACAAATTGAACCTGGGTCTTTGTGCATGCTAGGTGAGCACTCTACTACTAGGCCAAACTCCCCCCTCTACTCGTCTTTTCATTTAGCATATTGGAGTGGCCAGAGGGCCTGACACTGGAGTAGGTGGAATTGGATCTCTGGTGGCTTATGGTTCCTGTTACACAAAGCTATTGGGAATTCTTCAAATTAAACCTTTCTTTGTTCTCTTTTAGGTTTGTAAGATGCATTGTGTTATTAATGGCAATTAAATGATAAATACCATTGGCTTATATGCAAAACCAAATGATCTTTTTGAACAAAACATGCATGCCTAATATGATAGCTAAGAGAAAATAACATCTGAACATGCTTTAGGGGCTTTACATATTTCAGTTTAGTGTTCTGTGCTTTTCAGAGATGTATGGCTTTTCTTTTATTTTCTTCCTTTTCCTTTTTTCTTTTCTTTCTTTTTTCTTTTTCTTTTCTTTTTTCTTTTTTTGCCTCCAGTCCTATGGCTTGAACTTAGGACCTACGCACTGTCCCTGAGTTTCTTTGTTTAAGGTTAGTATTCTACCACTGGGACACAAGGCCATGTCTGGCTTTTTAGTAGTTAACTGGAGATGAGTCTCATGAAGTTCCCTGCCCAGGCTGCTTTCAAATCAGTCTCCTGAGTAACTAGAATTTCAGATGTGAGCCACCGGTACCCTAAAGATGGTTGCCATTTTAATTCTTTTAATTTACTTTTATTATCAGGGTGCTGTACAGAAAGGTTACAGTTATATACATAAGGTGGTAAGTACAGACATTTTAAAGGCAAGTGCCTTTAATTGGAATTTTTTGGAAATGAACTTTAAGCTTGTAGGAAAAAAAATGTAGTAATTGAATTAGTTTTTGTTGACTACTGTCCTAATTGTACAAATAGAACAACAAATCTAATCTGTATATAGACTTGAACTTAAGACTCAAAACATTTCTTTGTCTTTTCTCTTGGTCAAATTACTACACCTCTTTAACTGTTTTCTTTTTATTGCTCTTTTTTTTCTAAAAATGCTTTTATAACTTAACAGTAAGGTGAAATATGAAGATGAATAATTTGGATTCTTAGTTCATTCTATCTTTATTCTCTCTGAAAAAAAGTGTAACTGCTCCTGATGTAGAATGGACGCTAACTGGGGAATCATAATACTGATTAAGTAAACCTAAAATTACCTAAGGCCTAGACACACCCAGATATATATTCCTTAAATCATAATGTGCTTGAGGTTTTCTTCAGGAAAACTCTCCAAACTCCACTAGATAGTTGCTTGAAACCAACTGCAAAAGTCAGCTCTCTGCTGGCCAAAACTCTTCTGATATGGAAAGGTCAAAATCCACCCACTTCACTCCACCAAGACTCCCTGTCCCAAAAGAAGCAGGTGACCAATGAAGAGGCAGTGTGCCATCTGTGCCTGAGCTAAAGAACCTTAAAATTTTCCTGTCTCATTGTTGAATCCCCAAGAAGCTTCAACACCCTCCTGTTCTATATGTATGCCCCCAAACTGAGCTTTTCTTTTTCTCCAATCAAAATATCCTTTTCTTTTCACAAAAACCTGGTGACAGCCAGGTGTGGTGTCTCATGCCTGTAAATCCTAGCTACTCAGAAGGCTGAGATCTGAGGATCAAGGTTCAAAGCCATCCCAGGCACAGAAGGACCTGAGACTCTTATCTCCAAGTAACCTCTAGAAAACTGGAAATGGGGTTTGGCTCAAGGGTAGGGTTACCACCCTGAGCTGAATAGCTCAGGGACAGTGCCCAGGCCGAGTTCAAGCTACACCACCCACAAAAAAGAAAGGAAAAAGAAAGAAAGAAAAAAAGAAAGAAAGAAAGAAAGAAAGAAAGAAAGAAAGAAAGAAAGAAAGAAAGGAAGAAAGAAAGGAAGGAAGGAAGAAAGAACAAAAGAAAGAAAAAAGAAAGAAAGAGAAAAAAGAAAACCTGGTGTCACAGTATTGACTTCTCTGAGAGCTGAGTTGAGCCTTTGTTGAATATCAAATGACTGCTGGAACACATGGCTTGAGTTACATTGAATTATTTTTTTCATTTCTTTATCTGCAAAACCAGATCATAAAATTTAAGTGGTACAAGATCTTAAAAGGAACTGGGATGCAAAGAAAACTGAGTGTATGAAGGTCAGGCAGCAATACTGGTGGGGAGTGTGGAGAACCAGACATCAGTTTGCATTTGTGAAGGGCACTAAAATCAATATTACAAGAATTAAAATGAAGATGGATATAGTGGTGTATGACTGTAATTCTGGAACTTGGTAGGCAAAGGCAAGAGAATCCTAAGGTCCAAACCAGCACATTTAGCATAGGAAAACCTCACAGGAAAAGAGAAAGAACGTTTAGGAGGGAGGGAAAGGAGAGAAGAAAGAGGATAAAATGGGTGGGGGAGGGAAGGAAAGACAGAGGATATAATGGCAAGTAATGTGAATGGAGTTCTGGCAGGGATGATCAAAGAATGAAGGTGTGTAACAATGGGTAAGTAGTAAGCAGGGTTAATTAAAACTGAGAAATCAAACTCCTGAGTGGAAGGACTCAGAAAGACTGAGTCATAGCAATGGCACTGTCCAGGGGATTTTATGTTTTTCATCAGTTGGTGGATCTCCCTTTCTTTCTACACAGGGTCATGGTGTCAAGGATTAAGTGTGTGCCTCATTTCCTCACTCTTTTGTCCTTGTTCAACACCTCTTTCTACTGTCTTATTCTCCCTGAGCTCTCTGTTTCCATTTAGGTCTCCATTTAGGGTTTTTTGGTTCAGCAGCTTAGCTTGCCACTTGCAACCTGTCAAAACCCTCAATTCCTTGACTGCCTAATTCCCACTAACTCTAGTCAAAAGGAAGAGAATAAAAGCAATCTGTAGGCCAGATCAAACCCTAGAGTTTGTCTTGCTTGTAACCCTGGACTAGAACATGTTTTTCTTATACTTAGTACTAATAATTCTGTAATCTTTCTATCAATGCTTTCAAGTCAAAGTCTTCCATCATTTGACTTATCGTGGGATTACAAATTGGGTCTTTTCAAAAAATTCATTAATTCTTTGCACCACAAGAGAATCATACCATAAATTACTTATTCAGCTGCATTCTTTATGTATTGCTCAATGATTGCAGTCTCAAGTTGTCTGACAGCTCTATTTGTACTTGGAGAAATGGCCAGTCAGTAATATGAATAACGAAGACATAAGAATCTGAAAATGTTAATCAATTTAACAAAGTGACACCAGATTTGAAGCAACTTCATATGGATAAAAAGAATGTGTTTTAAGTCATTTTTAACCCACTCAAAGCTCACAATAACACGGTTTCTTTGCCATGATGTATTCCTAAAATGGATAAGAATTCTTGAAGTCTGAAAATCAATCATAATATGGTGAAAAAGAAAAGTAACAATTTCCACGCTCTGACGAAAACATTTCACATTTACTACATGTGGAAGACATTCAGGTGTAGTAATGAGAACTCTAATCAGAATTTGGTTCAGATGTCAGGTGAAAAGAAAACAATAAGGGAAAAGTCAGAAAAAATTAAGGTCATCCTTGGTTAAGTGATTCATCAGCATAGAAAATGGCATTATCAATAAGTCTCAAGATTTAGCTTTCAGAAAACAGACCTAAGTTTAGGTGACTAAATGAGTATTTAATCTGATCTAAGTAGACAGTAATAAAATAAAACAGATTCTCTAAAACAGCATTGAAAGCATGATTCTCCATAAGTGACTTAATAGCCCATTAGCTAATCACATAGTGTTGGGTGCATTTTAGGTGCTTAGTAAACATTGTGGACTCCCTGCTGTCATGCAAAATATATCTAACATAGTCTGAATGTGGTTATGAATTTTTTACTTAGAATAATTAGCCATATCTAATTCTTATATATTCTGAATCACCCTCCTATCATTAAACAGCTGGCATCAAGACTTTCATATCATGCTAAGTGACCATCATGGTCTGTGAATGTCAGTTCCCTACCCTGATCAATTCATCATTAAAGAGCTAATTAATGGCTTCTTAACACTCAGCCATAAGATGATTCCTTAATAGCAAGGAGCAGAATTTTCTTGCATAAATTAACTCAAAATAACAATATAGTTACAATAAATTGAAACATATGGTATGACTCTTGAAAACATAATGGTGCTAACTGAAAGCTCATGTTTGTTTATATATACATATACATACAAACCATAAAACCAAATTAGCTATGTACCCCAGTCATGATTATCGTTTAACTCATTTATGGTAGAAAAAGATGCTTAGATGACTCATAAGGAGACAAAAAAATACTTGGATAGAAAGTTGTTTGTTTTTTAATCACAGTTGTTTAAGCAATATATAGGAAAATATGAGCTGCTTCATATTTAGGATTGAAGATGATGTTTCCTATAAACCACAGGCATCTATGTACTCCCTGCTCACAGAGGAGAAGCTAACCTTGGGTGACCTAAAGCAAACAAAACTTGAAATAGTAGAAGTATGTGTGTGTCTGTTTGTTGGGATGAGGATGTATCTATGGCTACTTTTTATTTCTGTCCTTGTAAATTTTACATAGATCTAGAAAGACAACACAAATTTACAAACAAGGTGTAGATAGCACATTTTCAAATGCTTAAAATGAAAAGTTTTACGTTTTTAAATAATACTCTTGGCTTTACATAGCTATTTAACATCCTATAGATACAAAGACATTCTCCTTTGCCTCCATTCATTTATTTCTCTTTTTCAAAGAACCGCAGTATCTGGTGAAGTTTAAGATTGCCAAGACAAAGCTACAAAATAGGCACACTTTCCCCTGACATCTGTGAGGAGAGATGATGGCAACCTGCAGATCCAACCAATAATATGGTCATTTCAGATCCTGTTAAGTGCTAGAAATAAAGAAAGTTCATATGACCATAGGGAATAGTGGCTGCTTGAGGATCTTCCCTGGCAGAAGAAATAAGGGAACTTCTCATGGAAGAAGTGTCATTTGAGCAGACAAAAATCAATGCACAAGAGTAGTTTAGCCTATCTGGAGTGATGTGGAGAGTAGTGACAAATTGGGAAAGAAAGACAGGGCCCAGAAAGTATAATCTTACAAATTGGAGCTGGATTCTGCCTGTTCTGCAGGGCATGTCCAGTCAAAGATAGAAAACGAAGGCTGGGAAAGTCTGGTTATAACCAGACTTAAGGAAGTGCAACCTCTTTGTACAACTACTTAATAAAATTTTAAATTAAAGAAAAAGAAACACAGTTCTCCAGAAAATCAGTAGAGATAGTAAAAAAAAAAAAAACCATCTGGATTGAAATTGTGGTATTAGAGAAAAGTGATCAAATTCAAACTAACTTTTGAAAGAGGACTAACAGTATTTGTTACTGACATTTAAGTCACTAGAACTTAGATGATATTTAGGTAAGCCTTTCATAGCGCTTACAATGTACTAAACAGTGTTCTAAAGACTTCACATGTAATTTTCACAAAATTACACAGATAACTGCTATTGTTACTTTCATTTTCCAATAAAGAAACTGAAGCTGAGAAAGATTTTAAAAACTAACCAAAAGTCACTGGGTTGATAAGGCTGGAAACTAAAGCTTGCCTGAGTCTAGTGAAACATCCAATGTAGACAAATCTTACCACTTGAATCTCATGCATTAGGTGAACAACATTTTCATTTGTTGGGATAAACAAAGCTTGGTGGGAAGGGAATATGAGGGGGAAATAGTTTTTTTTCAATAATTTTCCAATACTTATGAGATATTCAAATGATGGCGTTGGAAATTGGATTTAATAGATCTTTGGGGCACAAGAAAGGTTTAGTTGTTGAGCAGTAACCTAAAGCATCTTTAGTATTTGGACATAATTAAATATTATGAGACTGAATAAGGCCACCTGAAAAACAGAAGGAGAATAAAAAGACAAGATCTGGGACACACCAGCCCGGTGCTAACTCGAGCTGCTGCGTTTGAGTTCCAAGAGGTCAGTGGGAGCGTGACGCGGGACCCAGCCCCATCAAGTGGGAGATTCCATTCCCTCCACCGAGGTGTTTGAAGGGCAGTCCGGAAACAGAACCCACTTGCCTGGATATGCGGACCAGGCTGGCTTCGAAGGACAAAAGTGTGCAGGTTTTAGCCTGCCTGTGTGGTAACGATGTTCTCGTGACGCATGCATCAGGCGGAAGGCAAGATTCGGCTCCTGGCTCACCCTACTGGGGCCTTCGGAAGGAGACAGATTTGTTACTAGATGATTCCATGGTGCCCCTCTTTGGGAATCACAGGCTCACAAGGTTTCCATGGTGATAGAGGATGGAATAGCGAAGGTCCTGAATGTGGACTCGAACGTCACAGGCCTCAAAGGCAACCTGGCTCCCAACATCCTCTCCCAGCTCTGAGCTGGGACCACAGACGCTCCCTGTGTGAGTGAACCCTGCCTCATCCGGAGCCACCTGAATGGAACCTTGGCCTAATTCCTGCAGTAAATACTTTGCACTAAAGGAAAAAAAAAGACAAGATCTGTACCCCATGCTTGCCATTGGCTCAAAAATAGAATTGCCAACCTTGAGTGTCCAGTCCTGGTGTCCTTGGTTTCAACATGGAGACTACCTGTTCGGATGCCTTTTTGTAGTTACCTCTCTGTCACTGTGACAAAATACCTGCGATAAATCAACTAATAAGAGGAGAGGATCATTTCTGTTTACAGTGTCATAGGATTCAATCCATGATCACTACGCCATGTTGATTAGGGCCTGTCACAGGGCAGAACACGGCAGGGAGTCCATCATGAAAAGGTCTGCTTCCCTCATGGAAGCCAGGAAGGAAAGAGAGACAGGTCCCAGGTTCAGGGTGGAACCATCCCCTTCAAAGACACACCTCCAATGCCCTAAAGTCCTCCCTTCCAGGCCATACATCATCGAGATTCCACTACCTACCACAGGCTGTCAATCAAGCCTTCAGAACATGCCCTTAGGAACCAAACTATAGCATCTCCTTTTCACACCCTTGCTTCTTGAAGATAACCTTTTTGAGCATACACCAGGAATAGAATTGTCATTATTTGGTGGCACACTTTTTTAAAACAATTTATAGAACCTCTCATGCACAATTTCTGTGACAATTACTACTTCTCTTCTTTAGACAGCTGCTTTCTCCTGGAGCCCTGGACAGTTTGAAATCTGATAGACTACAATGTAGTTGACTAAGTGCTTTGATAGCTACCATTTTGTGTGACTTTAATAACCACCCCATGAAGCAAGGAGAATACTAATGATGATGATAAACTTAATGCTTAGGAAAAATAAATGACTTGTTTAGGACTATGTTATTATCAGCAGGGCTGGGATTTGAACCTACATGATAGGATTACAAATTTCATGACCCTTCCATAGCATTCTTGCAGCTCAGCCCACCAGACTGCTGCCTCCAGATGTTTGCAACTTGTTTTCATTTTGGAAAAAGAAACATATAGAAATGCAAACATTTCATCTTATCTCTTTGACTAGCCAAATGTCTCAGGGTTGATGATATTGAATTCCAAGACAACACAGGTTATACATAAGAACCCATAAAAGGGTTTGGACAGAAACTGGGCAGTCTTCCAACACTTGCTAAAGAAGAGCTATTCAGTGGGTGGCATTACTCAGAGAAACATGAATTTTCAAAGCATGAAACACACCCATTTTCACATAAAAACACAAAATCATTCAAAAGTCAGCCAAAAATAATCTGCATTATTACAAATAAATTGACAGTTGATATGCAAAGAAAAGCATGTAGGTGAAAAAATATAGCCATATATATCCAGAAAGCTTGGCAAGAAATCTTAGATAAACAACTGTAAATAGAAGCAGATTTTCAGCATCTCCTGTAGGTGGACTGAGTTTTTAACTAGGGACCATGTCTGGGTCATTTTTCAAGGGTCCTAATAAGACATCTCTGTCTTTTTCCTCCTCTTTCAAATGCTAAGCTGATTTTATTTTCACTAAAATGTTCATTCATCTTCCTACCTCGAGACAATCCTGCACCACAAATTTAGCTAAAGGGCCAATACAACTATCTTAAACCAAAGCACACATCCTTGCACCCCTGCATACACACACAAACACACACACACACATACATATACATCTCTGATAACAGAAAAATGTTGGTGTGTCTGGCCATCTCCTAGAGCAGCAAGTAAAGCTTTGGCTTCAAACCTTGGCAAATCCCAGTCAAGAAAGGGCAAGTCAATGACAGTCAGCATAGGGGTGAACACCTGTCACCATGTCACTGCACCCTCTGCTTTCAGCCTGGGAAGAAGGAAATGATATGTCGAGGGAAAACTGGTACTAACATGGAGTGGGCTTCAGTCAGCAGAGGTGTGGTTGAGTTATTTGATGATTGCTAAAGAATAAAAGACTAGATTTTATAATATTATCAACGTAATGTTACATTTAGAGTGTTACATTTAGAGTGTTCATTCTAGGCTCCATCTCTACTGCGGAGAAGTAGTGGTTGGCGTGCTGTCCTTGCTCCTGCTGTTTGGTGTTGGGAATTTAATCAACGGCCTTACATATGCTGAGTATCTGCTCTACCCTGAGATAAACCTCATGCAATGCAAGGGGTTAGGGTGATCTGAAAATTTGAATTTTGCAAAGCTAAATCCCAAAACTTGAAGAGGCTGAAACAGAAAGATTGTGACCTAGAGATTTGTCTACTAAAAAGATCTTGTCTCAAAAATTAAAAAATAAAAAAACAAAGCGGTTCATATCATTCTCATGCACATTAAGTTTACAAACTTTTGTGATTCTATGTCTGTGTTCTCAATGGCCTTGCTACTTCTATAAGGCTGCTACTTTCCCCCTCCCTTGCCACTTCCTGGATTGAGGGCTTCCTTTGGAGAGCTGCCTTTCACAAAGTTAGAGTAAAAGAAAATAGAAAGAGTGGGAAATACTGGACATAATCAAACTCTAGGCCCTTGGAGCTTTGAATGTGTTTGGGCTGGACCAGGAAGGAACATGGTTCTTATGTCCTAGTTCTATGAATAAGACCTGGAGGCTTTGAAGATCCTAAATCCCTATTTGCCCCATTGTCTACCAGCCTATCTGACCATCTGCCCACTGCTACATCAATCCACCTGCACACCTGCCCAGCCTCAGTAACCTGCAACTTGCCCAGGAGTTAGAGAAAGAAGTGATGGAACTGTTGTACAGGGAAGTGACGAGGAGAAAAGGAGAAGGGTAAGCATATTTCTTCCCAAGGACCAGGTGTATATGAAGAAGATAAAGCAAGAACAAATGTCTATTGGTGGACTAAAAAGGAAGATTCTGTCTCTTTCTTTGGTCTGTGTCTGCTTTACCTTGTTACAGCTGAATTCATCATTGGCAAGAAAACATTCTAGTGTTCCTGGCCTTTTACCCCTGTTAATTGAGGTAAGCAACCTAAAGTATCACTTCCTAGTCACTAGCAATCAATATTATGATTATTAATGGAAAGGGTTAATTGGAATGCCAGACAAATAAGTAAAATCTAACACACAAGTGTTATGAAGAAAACCAAGAAGTGACTAAGGCAAATAGCAAGCACTCTACCTTGGATAACAGATGGAGTCATGGAAGGAAAGGAGAGGACATTTAAATAGGAGGAATAATCGGGAATAGAAGATCACATTTACTAGGCAGAAGGACCATTTGTGTGAAGGGAGGAGACAGCGGGACTCTAAATTTCTAATCGTAGCTAGAATGAACAAGGAGAAGATGGAATATGGGGCTACACCACCCCTACATGCAGTGTTATGGGAACAGCTGCAGGCCAGGCAGCCTGCCATGTGGCACCATTCTGTGCAGCACCTGATATTCTCCATGTACAGCCATGGAATTAACCATAGCACTCAATACTCTGGAAAGCCCTGGAATTTGTTCCGAAAAGCTGAATTATATCGTGACTTTAATGCCTCAGTGGTACCACATATACCTGCCTTTACATGAAAAAAATGATAGCCAGAATTCTATGGCCTGAAATCTCTCTTTGCCTGATACTACATACTATTGGCAGCATCTCATTCTTCTGTAAATAGATCTTTGATGAGCTGGGAGGATTAGCTATATGGCAGAACATTTGCCTGGCAATGTGAAGTTCTGAGATTTCTACCCCAGCACCACAAAACAAAACAAACAAACAAAAAATCACAAACCTGTACTCCTACCTACTGAGGCTGACATCTGAGGATCACATTTCAAAGCCAGCCTGAGCAGAAAAGTCTTTGAGATGGTTGTCTCCAATTAACCACCAAGAAGCTGAAGGTGGAGGAATGGCTAAAGTGGTAAAGCACCAACACTGAGCAAAAATTGCCAAGCCTAAAGCACGAGGCTCTGAGCTCAAGCCTCGATACTGACACTGACACACACACACACACACTCTCTCTCTCTACCAACAAAACAGACCTTCAAATTTTGCCCAAAATTAACTAAATGCTACATAAGACTGTGAGTGCAAGCTTTCTTGCAGCAAGGTCACTGAACAGAAATGATCGTGTTCTTAATTTCTTCCTGTATGGAACTATCTTGACTGTTAAGAATTCCTTGACTTGCAGTGCTTTGGGATTTTTCCCAGTGGTCCAAGGTCAGAAACACCTTTCATGTGGTCTTAATACTCATGATTATAGCAGGGTGCTATTATTTCTATAAAGTATGCTTCCATGAGCACTGCCACGTGGGATTGCGCCATTCCCACATGGAAAGTCAGTGATTATCCAGGTTTCTAAGCAAAAAGCACTATATTTCACTTCTCAAATGTGCTCTTTGAAGCTACTTGCTAATTCTAGTCTGCAGTTTTAAACAGAGATGGCATATTAAATCGCTTTGTGAGTGATTTTTTTAACATATGCATTGGCTAGAATATTGTGATCATTTTGGCTATAGAATTCTGGCCAAAGCTTCTTTAGGAATCTTTCATATGGATTTTTTCAGACATGAGAAAGTTTCAGTGTCGTCTAGCTTCTGGGCCTTTGGAGTTAGGAGATGAGTCCTAGCTTCCTCCTGCATGCTTGTGTTGTATCTTGGGACTACATACAATAAAAACAGGGAACAGGGCCTTATCTTCCTCCAAAACATTCTGTTGAATAGAATAAAGTCTTAGGGGGACAAGAATGTGAATTGTGCAAATATCTCGTGAGACAAATAAATAAAAGCGCTAATTTAAATAAATGAGAAATATGACTTGTTTTTATGACATAAACTCAGTGGTGATTTAGAATTCATTTACCAAGGATTTTTTCACTCCGCCTCCCTGGACAACAAAAGCCATAAATGATAACTGTGTCTGCACTGGAATCTGGGGGGGACCCTGGGTCACAGGGATGAGGATGGACTGCTCAACTAGCACTTTGTTGGATGCCTGGCCTTTTTGTTCCTTATTTCCCATGGGCTACTTTTAATTAGTACCTGGTTCAAGCTGACTCAAATATCATGTATTTGCTCAATAACATGAAATAACATTGTCTTCTATCTTTGCAAGATGGGTGGCACTGCGTTGTACTTTTTAGAATATAGGACACAGAAGCCAGTCATTTAAGATACAAAATAATCTTTTTGAAACCTGCGATGGGCTATTTTTCTTGCTAAATGCTATTGTTATGACTGCTTTTGATCATTTTGCTGGTCAAAAAGAAAAACATGAAAAATGTACTTTCTGTTCATTGCAATATAAATGAGTTTTGAGAGTAACAAACACATATCTAATTGGTCTGCTCTGCTACTGGAGTATGTGTTTGCTTATTTCTTTCTTGCCTTATTGTCTATCCCTGGCTTTCTTAGTTAAAGCTGCTGTGTATATCATCATCATTATTATATTAATGACCACAAATACATATTCAGGAAGATAAAAAGGCCCAGGAAGTCTTCTGACTTTGAAATAATATTCACATACAATCTATAAATAGTAAATTAGTTCAGTATGAATAAATGAGTGTCTCCTATGTATATACATATGTAATGTATATATTCCTAACTCCAGAGATACTGAAATATATACATGTGTAAGCCTAATACTGAAGCTATCTTTTACAGTATACAGTACCTAACTCTTTTCTCATTTTTCTTCTCTTATTCTTTCATCTTTCTCTAGCCATCTTTTTCTAGTCATTTCTTTTAAGTTGATGAACAATTATCAGTAATTCTCTGGATCACAGAATACAAATTGGACTAAATTGCAGCCTAAGCCATGCAATGGCGCGTCTGAAATGCACAAACTCCAACTTTGTGAGTGGATAGGAGTATTTGCAAAACTGATCTAATTAGAAGACATGGAATTGAAGAATCTGAAGCCATTTGCTCAACCTTTTCAAGGAGAACCAAATCATGTATAGTTTAAGAATTTGTTATCTGGACTTAGATCATATTTAATGCTTTAAAACCTTCGAAGTCAAGACTTTTAAATCTGTCACTTTGTTGAATGTAAACCAAATTTATAGACCTTGAAAACATGCCCACCATCAATTTAATGGGTGATGGAACAATGAAAGATGTTTTATCAATATTAGTTTGATGCAGAGGAAATGTCTGTCAACTCAATTAGCACAGAGACAAAAAATTGACAGTAACACTGCTAGTGCATTTGCTGGAGTTATCCCTGCAATGTGGGCTTTGTTTAAATCAAATGATGCAACTGTAATCAGTTCTAGCCCATTTTAAAACACATGCATTATGATCAATCAAAACCACTTCTGTTGATGTTTCAGGGCAGAAAACACCTTGTTCCCTGAGGAAATTGCTTCCTTTACTTCAGAAACACTGCCCCAAAGCCATAAAATAGAAGACTGCATGTCTTATATTCTTACATTTCCAATGAGAAAATCGATAACAGTAGCATTCAAGTCACTAAATAGCTCTTGGTTCTGAAACTTGCCCTCTTTAATCCACTTAGAAACTCTGACCTGAGAAAGCTACAGTGATTTATTTGGTTTGAATTTTTCTTACAATGTCTCCTTGATTAAAATCACCTTACAAATCTAATAAGAAAGATGCATTAAAATCACAAGCAAGCCTGGCACCAGTGGATTATGCCTATAATCCAGAAATCTAAAGATCATGGTTTGAAGCCAGTTCAGGCAAAAGAAAATTAAGACAAAAATCTTCTTAAGATTCTTATCTTCAATTAACCCCCCAAAAGTGGAGTTGTAGCTCAAGTGGTAGAATGCTAGCCTTGAAAGCTCAGGGAAAGCACATTGTCCTGAGTTCAAGCTCCAATACCAACGCATGCAAGTGCAATAAACACACACACACACACACACACACACATCAAGAAGTTAATTATGGTTAAAATAAAATTATCTATGCAGGGGCCGGGAGTTTGGCCTAGTGGTTAAAGTGCTTGCCTAGCATGCATAAAGACCCGGGTTCGATTCCTTGGTACCACATACATAGAAAAAAGCCGGAAGTGGTGCTGAGGCTCAAGTGGTAGAGTTCTAGCCTTGAGAAAGTCCAAGGACAGTGCTCAGGCCCTGAGCTCAAGCCCAGGACTGGCAAAAAAAAATTATCTATGCAAATTATTTACCATTTGTTTCATCTTTTGATTCATTTGATTCCTCATGGGAGCATGCTCATTTTTAAAATAATATTTTTAAATGTTACATGAATCCATACATAGGTATTACCTAGAGAAAATAAATTCCTAATGACTGAAAGTTGGATAGAGATTATTAGGAACTGACTGGGTGAGGCAGCGATGAAAATTTCTGGAGGAGATGGTGCTTACAGTTGCAGAACTTCTCTGCATTATATTCTCAAATGTAGTTATACCTGTATATTTTATGTTATTATATCTGGTTATAGTATCTCATTCCTATATTTCTAGGCCCTCCTCCTAGGATTCCTGCCCTAGGCAGAAATCAGGAGGATTGTCTTTTGAGGCCAATTCAGGTATTCATATACATATATATGCATATATGCATATATACAAAGAGAGACAGACAGACTTTATCTCAACACAAAACTGTATGCAATATCCATGTGCCTAGTATCAATAAATACAAATAGAAGAATTGAAGACTTAAGATGGTAAATAGGAAATCCTAATGGGAAAACAACAAGACAACAACAAAAAAGCTTTAGGTATGACTCAAGTGAAAGAGTACCTAACAGGCAAGGACCTGAACTCCAACACTAGTATTAACCCCCCAAAAGTTAATAGTAATAATAATAAAATAACATTTTTTCTACCCTGTTCTCAAAACAGCAATACATAATTTGTGTGAAAGGAAGGTGAGTCACATATTACTTAAGTCAAAGATGATACTTTCAAAAGTATATATCCCTCTTGTTCAGTACAAACTACTTTTTATAGTAAGGTCAACTTACAGTTATTTAAAAAAATCTAGACATTTCAATGGCAAATCTTCTCAGTATTTTGATGAATTGTACAAAGTGTTCTTCTCTATTAATTTATTTGAGGTTTCTTTGTGTTCTGTTCCCTGTTCTTGAAAAGAGGCACCTTGAAGCTCAACATCAGACCAGCTCACACTTGGAAAATCTACTTGCAGAAGGAAATACTATCAGGAGAAACTCATAAAGAGAATAAAAAATGCTCTTACTGATACCTGAAATTGGAGTATTACTTTGCTCATGTGTTTAGTCTGTCTTTTACACACACACACACACACACACACACACACACACACATTCACACAGTACACACACATATGTACATTAAGAATTGGATTTCAGTAGTCACTGAGGTTTTGTCTGTTGAATTCTCTACTACTCTCTCAGTACCTAGAAGACTTCCCAGCACATATTAAATAATTACTGAAAAGAAAAATGAAGCTTGATGAGAAGTCTGATAACAGGAAGGTACCAGAATTCTCTCCAAAGATCAATATCTGGTATGTTCTTTAGCACCACTATTAATTTAGTTGAAAAGCTTCCAGCTCTTCCTTCAGCTTCCTGTCAATCAATATGTTTATAAAAGAAAATTCAGGTTTCTCTCAGTTGAAATAGTCTGCAATCTGATTCTCTTTTCCCTATGGCCTTAGAATTATAGTTTTAAAAGACAGCATCTTCTCATTGAAGTGAATATTACCAGAATGTTACCACAGAGAAAATAAAAAAATTCATCTGATATACAGAATATTAAAATATCAGTAGAAGGATTAATATAAAAGGAAATACAACTGAAGACAGGTTAAAGCAAAACAGTATTCACAAAAGAAGAATGTAGGGACAATATGATGAGAAATAAAGAAGGAAAGGTAAGAAATGTGAAAGATTCAATAAAAAGGTCAAGCATAATTGTTTTCCCAGATGAAACACACAGTGAGACCTAAGGAAGATATTCCTAAGAGTGGAAAACAAAGGTAGAAAATCTATGTGTATATGACCATATAAAAATTTAATCAAAATGAACTCCAAGAAATGGAAATAAGTATTTTTTTGCTATTTTTGTTTTCTTTTCTTTTTGTTGCATTTGTTGATCGGCCTTTGGGAAGGTAAGGAAGAGCACAGAAATTAAGGGACAAATGGTTAACAAATACAGCAATGGTGCTTACTGGATACCATGTTGAAAATGAACTATATAACTTTTAGGTGGGGATGGAAGATAATAAAAAGAGAGAGAAATAGAAGGGAGAATTGCACTCTTTACCTAAGTTATGAAACTAACCATTGTGTATATTATCTTTCTAATGACAATAAATATATTTTAAAGAAGTGAAACTGAAAGATAATTTTCCAAAGGCACATTTCTAAATAAAAGGCAACATTAAGTACCAGATTTAGAAAAAGAAAAAAATTCTAAATGTCATCTATATGATAATTACATAGAGCTTATTCTCAGCTCATCAAAATAAAACTACTAGCACCAAAGAACAGCACCATCTTACTGAAGATAACAGTGCTTTGCTTAAGCCCCAAGACCAAGCAGAAGCAACCAGAGGCAGGATGGGGAGACACTGTTAACTTGTAAATGGGTGATGAAGTGACAAGTTGAATTTCAATAAAAATCAATGTAAAGCAAGTAATAATTAAATGGCATTCTTTCAGTAACCAAAGAAAATAGCTACTAAGCTAGGAAATATGAAATGAACAATAGTACTAAAAACTTGACAATTATTATGTAGACAGAACACAACATCTAACAACTGCAGATACTTATACATGTCTAGGAGACTTTTCCAAAATGTGCCCACAATGTATATCTACAATATCTATTCTGTGCATAATACTATCATGCAACAAACCAATAATGAGGACTTTTAGACTTCTGCACTTGAGAGTTAACAAATACTCTTATAAATGACTCACAAATCAAAGGAGAAATTAAAATCACTTAGTACCAAAAGACTTTAGAACATTCGGTGTCCTGTACTGTATTTCATTTTACTATTTTCCTCCTCTGGGCATTTCTGAATAGGACCTGAAACCAGAAAGCAAAATATTACACTCAGCTGTGAGTATTCCTAGTAGGTAACTTAACATTTTCACCACATCATTCATGTCCATAAGTGACCACAAAATCATGGCAAATATTGTATCAAAGTCATTTAAGGATATCAAGTGGACAGTTTGGAAAGATGAAAACCACAAATGATAAAGATAAACTGTATGACAAAAAAAGATCTTAAGATTCTTGAAGCTAGAGAGTAAACAGCAAATTACCCCCCCCAAAAAAAATATAAGGTAGGCAACAGTGGTAAATATCAGTGAAACTAAGCACAAATAATGCTTTTCCTGAAAAGGTAAAACTTTTGGTTACTCCTTTGGGAACTGATAATATCAAGAGCATGAAAGAAAACATCACAACAGATTAGGTAGAAACAAAACATATGTTATCATAATATACATTTATGAATAAATCTATATCCAAAAAATTACAAACTTAGGTGAAATGGACCACTCTGAAACTGAGAAAAAAACAGGAGAAATTTAAAAATTGGAAGACTATCTTCCTACAGGAGACAGATTTTTTTTAAAGTTTAACAAAGTATTTTTCTCTTAGACAAAAACTCTCAGCTATGAATAAAATACAAAAGCAATTGTCTGAATCCTCTACAGATGAGCAAGAGCATCCATTCAAAAAGAGAATGGAAACCTGGAGGAAAATTATCAACATGGGAAAGCCTCCTATTTTTTTCTGGACTTACCCTGTGGGCAACTAGAATTGTGGTGACAGTGACAAAACCCTAGTAGAAAATCTTCAACTTCTCAGGTACAAGAGAGAGATAAGTAATCAGGACTGTAAGAAGGTGAGAAGGAAGGGATTTTTTTAAAGGAGTAAGGCAAGAGCAAGTCTGTATATAAACTCTACCCAAACATATATCTGGCCTTTGTTTCTTGAATCTATAAATCAGCTTTAAAAAAGACCTAGCATAGACCTGAGCAATCTTCAGGTAGTATAGCACACTTTCCACCTGAACTAGCTAAACTAATTTCCTAGTTAAAATAGGTCCAGACACAAACCATACAAGAGGATCATACAAGGAATAGAACCATTAGTTTGACCTAGTGGTAAAGTACTTGCCTAACATGCACAAAGACCCAGGCTCAATTCCACGGTACCACATACATAGAAAAAGCCAGAAGTGGTGCTATGGCTCAAGTGCTAGAAGCTCTATCCTTGAGAAAGTCCAATAACTGTTCTCTGGCCCTGAGTCCAAGCCCCAGGACTGGCAAGAAAAAGAAAAGAACCCATTATTAATAATGTCAAGACAGCTAATGCCAACTCTGAGCTAAATAAAAGAGACAGATGCTAGTAATTTCCAAAGGAATTAAGTCCAGAGTTTGTGACATGGAATATTCATTACCATACCTTTGAGCATTACTAAGAAAGAAAACGTAATAATATTTATCTCACTTGACTCATGTTGAATGATAAAATATCACATCAAGTTCACCATGAAGAATGACACAGGCTTTCAAAAATTAGCTTATAATTTTAAAATAACCTATTAAATAAACTAGGAATAGATTGAAATGTGGGATTTTATAGAACATTACTAACTTCCTTTCCTTCCTTTGTTTTCTTTCCTTTTTTTTTCTTTCTTTCCTTGTGTATTTGCTGATTCTAGGGGTTGAACTCAGGACTTTACACTCTCTCTTATCTTTTTCTTTTCTTTTTTTGTCAGTCCTGGGCTTGGGCTCAGGGCCTGAGCTTTGTCCTTGGGCTTTCTCAAGGCTAGAGCTCTACCACTTGAGACACAATATCACTTCTGGCATTTTTTCTATGTATGTGGTTCCGAGGAATCGAACCCGGGTTTTTGTGCGTGCTAGGCAAGCACTCTACCACCAGGCCAAACTCCAGGCCCTTTTTCTTTTTTTATGGGTACATTTTTATTGTAATTAATAGAAGGTTACAGTATACTCGCCAGATAGAAGGTCCATTTCTTCACAAACTTTCTTGTTTTTTCAAGGCTGGTGCTCTACTGCTTAAGTCACAGGTTCACTTCTGACTTTTTGCTGGTTAATTGGTCCTATGAGTATCTCATATTTTTCTTCCTGGGCTCTCTTCAAACTTGAATCCTCAGATCTCAGCCTCCTGAATATCTAGCATTACAGGCATGAGCCACTCACACCTAGCTATGGCCTGATTTTTTTAATAGCAACAACAGTAAGATAAGGAGCCAAGGAAGCATGCAGGAACCCCACATGTGACTCTAAGGAAGCTAGCAACATCTGTGCAGGGATAAGATGTCCAGTTGGGTAACCTTTATGTTGTACAACCCCAAGGGACAAAAGTGCACTTTTGTAAATGGATAAATGAAATTAGAGATGAAATACATTGTTCTCAATAAATGAAACAAATACACAGGTTAATGCTAGACATTTTTTTAAATTTAAGTGAAAATAATGAAACAAATTAGATACCCGTTTTTAACTATAAAAACAGAAAATAAAAAGCACTGACAAATTTGTGCTGAGATAGACACCAGTTAATCTGATGGCATGTCAGAGCATAAGTTAGTCTGCTTCCTCCAGAAAAAAATTTGGCCACTAAAAGATGTGTGACTTTAAACAAGAGAATTTCCCTTCTTTATATGTGGGAGTTTTCCTTGCAATCCCTCAAGACTGAAATACTGAAATATGCATGAAAGAAAAATTAGAAACTATAAATATAAAAATGGCCACATTGACAGATTATTAAAATACATTGTTATCTTTGCTGTATGGAATAAACAAAGTTTAATGGCATGAGAAATGGTGCACCCTATGATATGTAAAATCATGGGCTTGATTTTTTAAAGCTATGTACAATATGATACCAGTTAGCACACTGAATAGCTGGTAGCAGAACTGAGAGCTTGTGAGAAATGGTGGGAATAGTACTTTTACTTGCATAAAGAAGCAGAGAAAACCATTTGTCAGAAGAAACAAAGAGACCTCTTGGGTTACTCCCAGTTCGAATCTCTTCCTGAGTACCAACAACAGATTTTTCCCTCTGCTCCAAGAAATATATTTTCTCATAGAAAATGAATCAGAAAGAGTAAAGAAGAAAGCAGGAAGGAGAAAGGAAGAAGGGGAAGTGGAGGCGGGAAAGGGACAAAATGCTTGCAATAGATGCTGTCAAGAAGACACATGGAGCCAGCTAAAAAATATGCTTATGAATTGGGTATTTCCCAAATCAGATGCTCCCTCACCTTCCCACCCCCCAATTCAGTCTCTACTTGAATGACTCAGATAAATTATTACAGACCTTTCCCTTCTTGCATACATCTCTTTTTGGAGCACCTGGATGAATAGAGAATTATAATTTATGTGAGCCAAGGGGTAAGGGCAGGAAAAAGTCCACAACACACTCTCTAGGCATCCTGTATATCTGAATTACAGCACTTGGAAATGAAGTAAATGATGGGCCACTGGCCACTGTCTGGATATCCCTGAATACCTCACTGATTTGATGTGAACTCAGAGCTTTGCTCAGCTGTGAGTCCTGAAGAATTCCATCAACCCACAGTGCATGGGAGAAATTGCTGTACCACAGTCTCTTTCCCATGGTCCTGGATTTTTTTTTTTTTTGCCCGTACTGGAAAGAAACATCACTTTGCCTCCTAGGTCTTAATACCCTCATCTCTAAAATGAGCAATTGAGACATTTTGAGAAATGACCTAAGAGGCCTTCAGTATTCTCAGAGGAGAGAATGGCTCTTCTTTCTGTACAGACTATTCCTTGCTCTTGTGTTCCCTCCCTTGCAGGTCCTGCCAGCCAGCTGCTTGAAACTCACTCTACCATTTATGGCTAGTACTTCACTCCCTAGGCCACCAGACTTCTCTTACATTTGGGAAGAAAGCTCCCCACAATTAAAAATATTCCCTTTTTGTCTTCTTCAGAGTTGTCCTGCAGATCTATTTACCTTTATGACTTTGCATGATGAAATGATTGATAGAATAGAAAATTGAAGTGACTGGATCCTCTGGCCAAATTGTTCATACTGCTAAATGAACAGAGCACAGTGTATCTTTCCCGGTAATTGACTGCACTTTTTTCTCTCATGCACCATCACTGGAGGAGATGGTTAGGATTCAGGTGTGGGCTCCCTGGCCTCCCACATACTAAGTGCAGGGTGGTCCATTTGCACTCATTCATTCCCACCTCCTACCAGCTCAATGACCTGGGGAGCAACCTCGCCTCTCCTGCCTGCCATTCCTGATTTGTAAAATGAGGTGAGTGAACTCTATAGTGTTTCTATTGGGAAGCCTGTAATCCTTCTTGTTTTTGTAAATGAAGCCCAGCTGGAGCGTGGCCCTGGGGAGCTATTAAAGCACAGAGCAGGTGTGGAGGCTGAGAGAAGAGATGAAATTTCACAAAGAACAAGGGCTGCCCACCAGGAACACTGCCGTAATTGCTGCATAGAATTGAACTCTCAACTCCAGCGCCCTGGTTTTGGATGGAAGGTCTGAGTCCCAGAGGAATGTCTAAGCAAGTGGCAGGCTGTCTGAGCATGGTTAGAATTCCCACTGGGGGCTGCAGCTTGGAAGGAACATTTCCCAGCATCTGCAGCTTTGGGTGGTAACCCACGGCAGGTTTGTTTCACTGGGGACGCTATCTGTGTATGGGGGTTGCATACATTCATTTCCATTTGCCTGTTGCCGCCATGTCTATTGCCTTTCTGGGTCATCTTGTCAATACTGGTCTTGCTACCTCTATTGCTTTCCTTCACTTTGTTTAGCTTGTGAAGTGTTTTGCCTGTGTCTTGTGTCCTTGACCAATGCACTGTTTTCTCTCTGTTCTTGGTCCTGCCAGTACACTATCTCATTTCAACTCAGCAGAGCCAAGGCGAATGGAAAGACACTTGGCACAAGATCCTACAGATCTACAGCACAGCCAACTCATTACCAGCAGGCTTTGAGTTCTCTCTGTCTGTGGAAAGCAGTCCAGGAACACCACAAAGGATCCTGAGAGAGATGGTGAGGCTCAGATTGAACCCCAGCCTCTTATTTCATGAGTCTAAAGCCTGCTTACTAGCTGGTGCCAGGCTAGCGGACGATGTGCCAGACAACACATTGCTTTTATTGGCCACGCTTTGAGATTTGCAGATGGGGACGATTAACACAGAAGTAAAATCTCAAAAGATCTTGGCCCTGACTGCCACTGTCCCCAACAACAGGAAGTGGCTGTACATTCTGTTTTAATGTCAGGACAGAGGGAGGGTATTTGGGGAAAGAAGACACTAGTAACTTACTTACCATACATTCACATTTGTGAGATCCAATGACCCTTTCTTGTCATGTCATCCGGGAGGCAGTTACAGCCAAACAAACCAAACTCTAATCTTACTTTCTAATCTCCTTTCTACAAAGTATTGCCCCTAAAATGGATTGTTGTTCATTTTAATTAAACAATATTCAAAATCTTTAAGAGACAGAACAGGCACGGCTCACATGCCTATAATTCCAGTTACAGGGTAGGAATTTTTCTGATAATTGTTCTCCAAAGAAGCCTTGGAGAGAAACTCAAGACCTGGAAAATAACAAAGCAAAAATGTTTGAGGACTCAAGCAGTAGTGCTCCTGCTTAGACAGCACAGGGGTCAGAGCCCAAACCCCAGTACCACATGCACAAAAAGGGGGCTAGGCACAAATGACTGAAGAATCCTGATATTGGAAGAGTGTGTGTGTGTGTGTGTGTGTGTGTGTGTGTGTGTGTGTGTATCTTTAAGAAATAGAATAGTTAATTTAGGTTGACTTTGAATAATTTTTAAAAATGTATAAAATGTGTCCCACCAAGTTCCATTTTTCTTGCCAGCCCTGGGGCTTGAACTCAGTGCCTGAGCACTGTCCTTGGGCTTTCTCAAGGCTAGAGCTCTACCACTTGAGCCACAGTACCACTTCCACCTTTTTCTATGTATGCGGTACTGAGGAATCGAACCTAGGTCTTCGTGCATGCATGCTAGGCAAGCATTCTATCACTAGGCCAAACTATTGGCCCCCAAGTTTCATTTTCTTGAGCTTAAATCCCAGTTGTTTGTAGCTATTGATGACCCAGTATTGGATAAATGATAAATGTGTATAACATTTTAAATTCCTGTTTCCTGAAAGTACTTACTACAAAGAAGTTATAGGGGAGCTCATCTGGTCTCTGTCTGTAGCTTGGCATGGCTGCGGGAGGAGGCTTGGGGGTGAGTACTTTTCCTTCTCGCCTGTGGAACAGCTACAGATGCTCAGGTGCCAGGAGCACTTTTGTGTCCTGCTTATTTTCCTATGCTTTCACCTTTTACATTTAGTCCACTGTCTACCCAGCAATTGCTTGTAGGGCAGTCAATGAGATACTCTGCCCCGTCAGTGCCTCCTTTTGCTGCTAAGTCGGTCTACTTCAGTGGACACTAGGTTCATCTCTGAGCTGCAGTGAGCCCTCGGGTGGTACATCCCTCATCTCTCTTGTTTAGGGTTACAATGATCCTTATTCTGGGTGCTGGAATAGTAGGCCTCACTGCAGTGACAGCCAGCTCCTTGGGATCTAGGGTGGTGCAGTGCCACAGCAGCTGACATGTCCCTCTGATTTTTTAGGAAAGGTATTGTCTACAAACACTGGCAATGTCAGGATACATGTGAAGAGTTAGGTGAGCCCTAACCATCTCCATTTGTCTACTGGGATCAGGTCCTGCTGAGCTATCAAGAAGCTGGTCACACAATGGTGAGCATCAGAGGCTTGATCCTTAGGCCTGGCTTTGTTGTGAGTGCCTACCTGAGTGGGTAGATCTTGGAAAAATTATAGACCTGCCTAAGCCTCAGCTACCTTATCTGTAATATAGGCATTAATAAAATCCTCTGATTTTATAACATGGTTGCAAGCATTATGAAGGATAGTACATAGAAAGTGTACTTAGGCAGGTGCTGGTGGCTCACACCTGTAAGCCTAACCATTCAGGAGTCTGAGAACTGAGGAACTCCAACCAGGCAGGAAAGTCCATGAGACTTTTATCTCCAATTAAGCACTAAAACTGCTGGAAATGGGGCTGTAGCTCAAGGAGTAGAGCACTATCCTTAAGTATGAAAGCTCAGGATTAGCACCCAGGGCCAGAAAGCAAGCAAGCAAGCAAGGAAGGAAGGAAGGAAGGAAGAAAGAAAGAGAGAAAGAAGAAAGAAAGGAAGGAAGGAGATAGAGAGAAGGAGGGAGGAATGAAGGGACGGAGGGAGAGAGGAAGAAAAAAGTAATCATCATAATCATCATAGTCATTAAATAGACACATGTAGTCATCATCAGCTTGAGAACAGAGCTATGTTTCACTACCCTGTGGGCTCTCAGAACTCTAGCACAAAATTTGCTATATGAAAAGAACTCCCTAAATGGTACATATAGAAGTCTGTTCTAGCAAAATAAATTTGGGTATTCTTTCACTGGGAGTATAGACTGTAGGCAGTTCTATAAGTTGCCATAGATGCTAAGGTGTTCTTTCTAGACTGCCAGGTTTCCTTATCTTTTTAGGGGCTGCAGGGAAGCTACACTCCCACTAGAGAAGCCAAATGATAGGAAAATGTAAATGTGCTTTGGGCCTCTGCCTACCTGGACTCAGATAGAAGGTGTGCATGCACTCTATCTGCGCAGATGGGCCCAGCAGGGATAATTCACCTCTTTCTTTGGCGTAATTATCCACAGTGACTTATGCACAGACTCAAGGATCCTCTGCCAACCTGCCACACTCCAACAAGAAGCACAAAAAGACACATATGGAGTATGAATTAAAAAAAACAGGCTCTAAACCATGTACCTGGAAATTCAAGCCACTCAGGAGGCTGAGATCTGAGGATTGTGGTTCAGTGCCATCTTAAACAGAAAAGTCATGAAATTCTATTCTCCAAATAGCCACTAAAAGAAAGTGAAGCCTTGGCTTAAGTGGTAGAGTACAAAAAGCTCCAGGATAGCACCTGAGTTCAAACCCTAGGAGAGGCACAGACTGTCTTCAAGCTGATGTGCACACACTGGGTAAGCCCAGGACCAATGCACTCTACCTTCATTTCCCATACCCTTGTCTCAGCAAACTGAACTTGCTACTGATCTGTGGTGAGATCCTGAACTGAAGCTATTCCAGGGGATCCAATGCTCAGTAGGCCTTCCCTTATTGCCTCAAGTGGGAGGTTGGGAATCAAACCCTCCAATTTCAAGGAATTCACCCTCCCAGGATTTACTATGTAGTGGAAAGCCAAAGCTGTGGATCCTCTTCCATGCACACACACTAGACAAGCTACTGCAGGTACCATGGCAAGGACAGCCAGCATGGAAAGAATACACACACAATTTCACCAACCAACGGATGGGCTGCTGAGAGCCGAGACTCAAGGACTGCCAAGGCATAATGGTTATGCCTCAGGTAGCACTGAAGATAAGACTGGAAGGGCTTCCTTTCTGAGAGGGAACAGAAATGGGTTTAACTAGACTGAGCTGCATTAGACTGACCTAAATAACTAAACATTGTCCAAAGCTGTGAGCTCTTCCAGAGACTAAAGATTGAGAAATAGAGTTAGGAAATGGCTGGAAACAGTGGGGGGTGGGGTAGAAAAATGAATTCATTCCCTGTGTATAACCCATCAAATATACATGCATGAATACCAAGAATCTAGCAAGCCTGAGTCTCTCATAAGCAACTGATTTCAGAATATGTTGAGGCTCTGAAATTTCTCACTTAGCTTACTGTAAGATGAAATAACAAATGTCTTGCTTTTCTGGCAGACAAGCTACTATTTTTAGTACTGTTCAACTATTAGGGAGAGAATATGTACAATTCTTTCTTAAGTGATTTCCCTACTAAAGTTCAAACATTTAGTTATATCAGTTCAGGAGTTTGTCATTTGATTAATAATTAATATGTTTTTGGAAGATATTATAGTTACTATGTTCTAACACATTAAAAATAATCACATTTGATGATTCACTGAATTCTTCATAAGTCTACATGTTTTTAGTATATTACTGTACTTTTCAAAGATTCTAAAATATTGTCATTAAAAGTAAAGAAGATACTCAAAAGTTGAAAAGATAGCTGTATTCATACAAACAGCAAAAATGTCAAGATTAAATGTAATGGGTATTTTGGGTTTAAGGTATGACTCAAGTGGTAAAATACCTGCTTAGTAGTGCAAAGTCCTGAATTCAACATAAATAGCATCAAAAATTGGTAACTGATGTTGTCAGACTTTGCCTGAGTGTCCTCACTTATTTTTTTTTTTTTTTTGCTAGTCATGGAGCTTAAACTCAGGGCCTGAGCACTGTCCTTGGGCTTTTCTCAAGGTTAGCACTCTGCCACTTGAGCCACTTCACCACTTCCAGCTTTTTCTATGCATGTGGTACCGAGGAATCGAATCGGAGTCTTCGTGCATGCTAGGCAAGCACCACTAGGCTAAACTCCCGGCCCTGTCCTCACTTATTCTAAAGAGATGAGATGATGTTATTAGAAAGAGCTGCTGTGATGCCTGATTTATATTCAGTCAAATAGTCCAAGAAGGATCACATCTAAATATTAATATAAAGTGGTATGGAGAGGTTGTTATTAACAAAGTTTCTAGATTTATGAATATTTATCTATTCAGAAGAGTATGGATTATATCATGGTGGCTGCTAAAAACGAACTTTGCAGATCTGACTAGTAAATTGTCTATGGAGATAAATTCCTCAAAGTAAGTTAATCATTCTGCAAACTTTGACAGTGAAGACTTTATTTTGACCCTAGTGTCTTATTCTAACAGATCTGCAACTTTGCATATTCTCTGAAGTTCCAAATGTGGCTGACCCAAGTCAAAAACAGGTTTGTTCCATAAAGAAAACTGGCGATCCTCAAACAAACTATCATAGAATGACCATAAAACTTGGGACCAGAAGCATGGCCTAGCCATAGGGTGCTTGCCAAGCATGCACAAAGCCCTGGGTTTGAGTCCTCCGTACCATGTACATAGAAAAGCGCGGAAGTGATGCTCTTGCTTAAGTGGTAAAGCTCTAGTCTTGAGAAAGCCTAAGAACAGTAGTGCCCAGTCCCTGAATTCAAGCCCCAGAACTGGCAGGAAAAAAAGAAGAAAGAAAGCATTTCAAAGAACCACCTTAAAACTTTTATTTCATTTTTATTTCCAAGAGTGGTAATGTCACTGCTAAATTAGTTTACCTTTTATCCCACCATTTCTACCCTTCCCCCATCTTTCCCCAAATTAGATAAACTTACATACAAAACAAAGGGTACAGAATTAATAATAATTTTTTAAATGACCAAAGGGAAAACAGGAAAAAAAGACCACAAACAGTACAATAAAATAAAATACCACTTCTTTCCATTTCTCAAAGATCATTTCAATAAGCATCATTTTATATGATTGTATGAGCATAGCTTTGACTCTTGTGATCCTCTCCTAAGAATTTCTTCCTTTGGTCTCACTGTGGGAATATTTAGATCCTGTTTATAAAGTCCAAATATAATTTTTCATCTTGTACTTTCCATTGGTTTTACTTGTAGATTTAGAAGTATATTCAAATTATTACAAATGAGGGAAACTGGCAACCTGTGTTTCTTAAAATATTTTTTCCAAGTCTTTCCATTTCATTATGAATGGGGCAGTGGTGGCATTCTTTCTGATGAAAGCATAAATTCTATTGTGTTTATGTACCACATTTTCTTGAACCATTCATTCACTAAGGGACATCAGGGATGATTCCATTTCTTGGCTCTGGTAAACAGTCTTGCAATGAACAACCCCCTCAAAAACAAATCTTCAAGGAAACAACAACCCGATTAATAAATTGAATAAAGAACTGAATAGATAATGATCATAAGAAGAAGCAAGAATGGCCAATGAAGATATATTCAATATCTCTGGCCATGAAAAGAAATGCAAATCAAAACAATGTTGAGATTCTACCTCACCTAGTTAGAATGGCCATTATCGAGAAAATGAACAATAGCAAATGCTGTTGGGGATTTGCCAAAAGATAATGTACCACATTGTTGGTAGGATTGTAAACTTGTTCAACCACTCTGGAAAGCAGTATGGAGGCTAAACATAGAGCTTCTCTAAGACCTAGCGATCCCACTCCTGGGCATTTATCAAATTGACACATCCGGAGCACATTAAAACTTTTTGAAGGACTCTTTCTTTGGCCTCTATTTTACCACAAGGATCTGCAAGGATTCAAAGTTATTGCAGCAAAATACATGTGTAGAAAGCATAATGACCACCTGTCACTTTTCACCCCCGACTGCTGCACTGTGCATGTGTGAGCTTTCATTTCCATGATGTGTATATATGGGTCTAATCCAAAGTAAAGCATGCACAAAAATCAGAGAATCTGTTAAAACAATTCCTTGCCTCTTCTATCTAGTGTTACATTCTGTTCTGTAAAGTGGTGCTTGAGAGTTTGCATTTCCTAAAAGTTTCCAATGTCCTGTAGCTACTGTTTGCACCTTAGATAATCCATGAATTTCAAAAAAGTTCTATTATATTTAGGAAATGAAAACACTTGAGGGCCAGGGTAAAGGGAAAGGACAAAAAGAATGGTTTGATTGAGACCAGTGGATCTCTACTATGACAAACCACCAGGGAATGTGTAAAAAAAATAATAATAACTAAATTAGTTAAACTAATTAATAGGTAAAAACTTAGACTTAATGTCTGCTCTCAAGAATCTCTGTCTTAACTGCTTTGAATGAAGCTTGAGTGTAAGTAAGTAGTATTTCAATCCCTTATAATTTTAGTGTGCATCCTTCTATGTAAGGTAGAAATGCTCTGTGATAACTACATTCTTTGTGTATGTGCATATATGCATGTCTTGAGGGCGAAATTTGAGGTGGCTGACCTGAACTTTTGTTCATTTATAATGCAAGCAAGAGACTGTCATAGAAATCGGACATCTGCTATTAGATTTAAGTAATTCTTAAGGAAAGATGTTTCCCAAGATCTTGCATGTCCATGTTCTGCATATTGTTGTAGACTAAGTATTTGTACACTTCTAAATGTCATAAGTTGTAAGCAAACCTCTCATGTAATGCCAAGATGAAATGGGGCTGTTGAGAGGCCTTTAGGGTATGACAGTGGAGCCCTCGTTACCTATATCATGGACTATATAAAAGAGATCTCCACCAGTTCTCTTACCACTCTCTTCCCCTGGTGAGGACACAGCTAAGACTCACTTATGAACCAGGAAATGGGCCTTTGCCAGGTAGTGAATCTATTTTTGCCTTGATCTTGTACTTCCAAATCTCTCGAATTATGAAAAATAAATTTCTCTTGTTTATAAGCCACCTACTCTATGGTATTTTTGTCAAATACCAACTCAAGTACAATGCTTGAGTGGAAAATAAGACTACTAAATTATTAAGATGTTATTAAGAACAGTGAATGATTAATTTAAATAATAGAGACTAATTTAAACAATATTGAAATAACTGGCAATATCTGTAAGATCAATAAACTTTGATTTGAATATTTGTAACCAATACTTATATATTATTTGAGTGTTAGAACCTACCCTTACTAATATATACTCCCTGATTTACACTTTTCAGTAGCTTCTAAAGAAGATGCTAACTTTATTATTAGCTATTTATAGAGATGTCACTCACTGAACCTAAGTTCATTCTGCCAGGAGCTGGAGAGCTAGAATCTCAACTCTGAGATTTAGAGTCATATAATATTATTCAATTTAACAATTGAATATTTAACTAAATATGTAAAATATTAAAGTTTTAACAATTCATATGCTTAACATATTTTTCAACCAAAAAAATAAGCTGCCAGTCTTAAAGAATCTCATCTGTTAACCCCCCTCTCTGCTTTGGTTTATTCTTCATCTCATTTATCTTCTCTGCACCTCTCAAACTCTTGAGACCCCTTACCTAGTATCAGGATCATTGATGAGAAAGCTTCTCAGGCCTTAGAGAGAAAAGTCCCCTACAAACAGCTTAGAATTTCCTAATTGATGAAAGCATCAAGAGATGTAAGAGAACCTAGCTGGTGTCTGTCAGAAATGTGCCATGACTAATACAATTAAGCATTTTCTTGAATCCACAGTTTTACATCAAGACTGATAACTTTCTCACCACCAGTATATTTAGTGTCACACATAGAGGCTTAATTTCAGATTCAAGATGGCTTATCTATCTTGAACATTTTGTTTCTGAACATCCATGTCACTATGTAGAGAGAGAAGTTATGAATGGGATTAAATAAAATCATAAGATTAAATGAAAATGTGCATGAAGAGGCTGATATGTAGCAAGTGCTCGGGAAGGGCCAAGATTGTCATTTGCATATAAATCTCTGAGGAGAAGTGCTGTTTAATTCTCTGGCATGTTTCTGTTGGCAGTGTTTGGCAGAGAACATATTCTTGATATTTTTAATGAATTCATAAGTGGTTGAGACAAATGACTAGGCTTCCAGTATTAGCTCATTCAAAAAAATTCAAGGAACCTAGACCGTAATAGACATTTCCCAAAAGCAGATATAAAAATGACCAATAGATACTTGGGGAAGAAAATATTTAATATCACTGAATACCAAAGAGCTATAAATTAAAATCACAATGAGATAATATCGTATATCTATCAAAAACATCTATCATATAAAATAGATAAAGAAACTGTGTATCAGTGGTTCATGTCTGTAATCCTAGCTACTCAGAAGCCTGAGATCTGAAGATTGCAATTCAAAGCCAACCGGGGCACAAAAGTCTGTGTGAGTCTTATCTCCAATTAACCATCAGAAAAGTGGAAGAGGTACTGTGGCCTTGAGATGAAGTACTCAGAGACAATGCCTAGGCCCAGAGTTCAAGCCCCATAATTAACGACAAGAAAGATAAGGGATAAGAACTATCGGTCAATATAAAGACACTTCCAAAAGTAATACTACCAAGGGGTAGTATTATATAATCCTATATGTCAAAAGGGACATATGTCAAGGGACATATGTCAAAAGAATATGAAATAAGCTAGGAAAATACCTGAACTCCTATATTTATTGCTTATTAAAAATATCTATCAAATTAAGTTTTTATCAGTAATTGAATGGATAAAGAAAATAGACATATAGACCTATGGTGGCATTTAAACTTCACAAGAAAGAAGAATCAAAATAACAACAGAGAGACTATATTCAGGAATCCATAAAGACATGACAAAATAAAAAAGACAGTTTGAAGACAAGGGAGAAACAAATTAATGCAGGCAAAGCAGGAAACCATGTGCAATTCCAATCCAGGCTTCCAGGAGAAAGGGAATCTCAAAATTGCAATCACAAGCAGTTTATTTTCTCTTCCCTGAGCAATTTCTGGGATTTAGCCTAAAAGGAAAGCTTTTCATGAAGAAGACACTCCTAGGAGATTAAAAGATATTTATCTCAACAGATGTACAAGTTGCAAGATAGAAATATAAACATGAGAAAGGGTATCAATGTATGTGAGGTAATGCACCTTCTATCTGGTGAATATAATGTAACCCTTCTATTAATTACAATAAAAAATACATGAAAAAAACAAGCCAATATAATTCCTCTACAAGCTTATCATTCTTCAATAACCAAGTCAAAAGACATGGAAATCAGGCATGATGGCTCATGCCTATAATCTTAGCTATTTAGGAGACTGGGATCTAAGAATTATAGCTCAAAACCATCCCAAGAAAGAAAGCTCAGGAGATGCTTATCTTCAATGAACAAAAGGCCAGAAGTGGTGGTATGGCCCAAGTGATAGCCTTGAGTCGAAAGACTAAGAGACAACACCCAGGTCCTGAGTTCAAGCCCCAGTGTGGGTACAAAACACAGATAGATAGATAGATAGATAGATAGATAGATAGATAGATAGATAGATAGATAGATAGATACATACATACATACATACATACATACATACATACATTCATAGACAGATAGATAGAATACCAGATAAAGCATTTAAAAAGCCTAATTTTTAAAACAATCAAAAACCTAAAAGAGGTTTCAAATAATGGATAAAGAAATCAATTCAGATAATTGTAGAAGGCTGCATCATTAGTAAGAAACTGAACAACTTGGGTAAGAAATCCAGTAAGAGACAGAATTCAAAAAATTGTACACACAAAGCATACATAAAAATATTGAAATGAAAAGTAAAATAAGTCAAATGAAAAACTGAGCCCAAAGTATCACTAGATGACACTAGATGGAAAAAATGTCAGAGATGAAAACAAGTTAAAGGATTAGTTACATTCAGATATCAATAAGGAAACAAAAGTAATCATGACAATACTCAAGACTCAGGACATGGTTAGATAAACCTTGGAAGCTGTGATGTAGGAAAGGGAACCAAGGTATAGAATAAGGGAAATAGAAAGCTCAGTCAACTGAATAGAAAATTTATTCATAAAATCTTTATTCAAGGGGACCGGGAGTTTGGCCTAGTGGTAGAGTGTTTGCCTAGCATGCACGAAGACTCGGGTTCAATTCCTCAGTACCACATACATAACAAAAAGCTATGTGGTGCTGAGGCTCGAGTGGTAGAGCTCTAGCCTTGAGAAAGTCCAAGGACAGCGCTCAGGCCCTGAGCTCAAGCCTCATGACTGGCAAAAAAAAAATCTTTATTCAATAAAGGAATAGAAACCTTTATTCAAACTTATTCAAAACTTTATTCAATTCAAAATTTCTCATATACAGGGAAAAAATGGACATCAAAAATCAGGAGACAGAGTCTCAAATAGATTTAAACAATAAGCAATCTCTCCATACCTTATTATTAGTAAAATGTCAAAAGTAGAGGAGAGAGAAATAATAAAAGCTTCAAGAGAGAAATGCAAAGCAGCACTCAAAAGAAAAATGTTTCAGAATAGCAGCAGGTTTTTCTGCAGAAATCCTCACGGCCAGGAAAGTGTGGATTGGAACAAAATAACTGGAATTGAGATAGCTATCTCCAATCAAGTCATTTTTAAAACAAATAGAGAAATAAAGGCCTTATATAATAAGTATATACTAAAATAACTCAGGTCCACTAAGTTAGCATTATTGAGGACACTTAAAGAAATAGAGAGGAAGAAAGATAAAAACAAGGACCAGACCTCAGAAAAAAGGAAGCCTCACAAGAATACATAATCAAATGAGAAATGAGAAAGAACCAAACATTATTAACTCAGTAAACAATTAACTTCAGAAATGAATATGGAAGAAATTAGCACATGCCTTTCAATAGCAAACCTAAATGTAAATTGTTCTCACTCTAAATTCAAAAGATATAGACTGGCCAAATGAACTAAAAATTAAAAAAAGAAAAAGAAACTCCTTGATATATTCAAGAGATACATTTCAGTGGTAAAGATATAAATGGATTAAAAATGAAAACATGGGCATTCTATCAATGTAAATGAAATCTAAAAGTAAGCCTACTGCTAGACAGTCAGCCAAGCTAAACTTAGAAGAGACAAATGAGGTCACTACACACTAAGAAATGAAATAATCCATCATGATACCATAACAATTGTAAATGCATACACACCAAATGATGGTACACTGAATTTCCTTAAACAAACTTCACAGGACATGACAGGATGGATGAGTCCAGATACAACAATAGCAAATAGTTTTCAACATATTGATCTCATCTTAAGTGATAAGTGGTATACTTATGAGGATAAAAAACAACAACCTAAAATAAGAGAGAGAGAGAGAGAGAAAGAAAGAAAGAAAGAAAGAAAGAAAGAAAGAAAGAAAGAAAGAAAGAAAAAATTTTCAGCTAAGGGTACAATGCATCAAATGGGTTGACAGCAGAATATTCAACCCAACAATTATAAAGAACACATTCTTCTCAGGAAAGCATTGGGCATTTTCCAAAATTTATTACATTTCAGAGGATAAAGCAAATCTTAACAACTACCAAAACTTGAAACAATTTATTGTATCTAGCCCGGCTATTAATAGAATAAAACTAGAAATCCATAACAAAAGAAAGTGCAGAAATTAAACATGAGATTAAGCAATATACTTTTGAATGAATAGTAAGAATCACTGAAGAAATGAGGAGAGGATATTGTAAAATTTCTTGAATAAAATGAAAATAAAAAACCAAAACTTACCAGGAACTTTGGAACATAGAGAAGTCTGTTCTGAAAAGAATTCTTAGTTATGGATTTTTACCCCAAAAAGTCTGAGGGAGTGGGAGACTCATGACTCCCGCCTGTAATCTTAGCTACTCATGAGGCTTAGATCTGAGGATCGCTGTTCAAAGGCAGCACTGTCAGTGAAGTTCATGAGACTTCTCTACAGTGAACCATCAGAATTCCAGAAGGATAGCTGTAGCTCAATGTGGTAGAGTACCAGTCTTGAGTAAAAGAAAGAAAAGAGCCCCCTCACTGCTCCAGGCCCTGAGCTCAAGCTCTATGCCTGACAAAGAGAAAAAAGAAGTGGGAAAGAGCCAAGTGCTAGTGGCTGAGTCTTACAATGCCAAATATTCAGGGGGCTGAGAACTGAGGATCATGGTTGGAAGTCATCTGGACAGAAAAGTCTATGTGACTCTTATCTCCAGTTAGCCAACCAAAACTGGTTCAAATGAGAAGGCTAGCCTGAAGTGAAAAAGCTAAGGCATAGTGCTCAGGTCCCAAGTTCAAGGGCAGCATATTGAAGAGATTGCAAATAAATGATGTAGTCAAGGTCTTATGTCCACAAAAAAAGAAGCTATATCCAAAACTAGTAGACAGAAAGTAATAATAAACAGCAAGATGAAATGAATATTGAAAGAACAACACAAAGAATCAATGAAGCAGAGGGCTGGTTCTTTGCAAAGATAAATAACATTGACAAACTCTAAGCCAACCTAACCAAAAGAGAGAAGAAAATCTGATTAACTAAAATCAGAGATTAAAGGAGTTTGTTATAACAGATTGCACTGGAATTCAGAGCATCACTATGTGATGTTTTAAAATTTTATATTCCACTAAATCACTAGATATAGAAGGGATGAATACATTTCCATGCACAGATGGCGCACCCAAATTGAACCAATAAGATTAAAATAACCTAAATAAATCAGTGATGAGCAACAAAATTGAAGCAGTAATCAAGAAAAACCAAAGGCTAGAGTCACTTCTTAACTCTATCAACCTTTAAATTCAAACTAACACCAATATTCCTCAAACATGAAACAGAAAGGAAAGAATGCTACCAAGTTTCTTATACAAAGTCAGTATTATCCTAGTATTAAAATCAGTTAAGGAGACAAAAATAAAAGGAAACTGGCCATGCATAGTGGCTCACGCCTATAATTCTAGCTACTCAGGAGGCTGAGATCTGAGGATCAAGGTTCAAAGCCAGCCCTGGCACAAAAGAACCAGAGACTCTTATCTCCAATTAACCTTTAGAAAATGGAAAGTGGGGCTGATGCTCAAGGGCTAGGGTAGTAGCCTGAGCTGAAGAGCTCAGGAAGAGCGCCCAGGCCTAGTTCAAGCCCCATGACCCACAAAAAATAAATAAATACAATAAATAAATAAAAGGAAACTGTAGACCAATTTTCTGGATGAATATAGGTGCAAGATATGTTTAATCAGATATTTGCAAGCTGAATTCAACAGCATATTAAAAAGATCATACATCAAGAGCAAATTTATCTCAGTTCAGTGATTCAAGGATAGTTCATCATAAACAAATCAATAAATATAATACAGTACCTAGACTCAGGACAAAAATTCATAATCATTTCAAAAGATGTAGAAAAAATCTGTGACAAAATTGAGTGTTTTTCTTTACATTAAAAACTCTGAAGAAGTTATAGAAGTATCATACCTCAATACATTAAAGGCTATGTATGACAGTGATAGTCAACATTAAATTAGATTAGGATGAGGAGAACTGAGAATATTTTCTCTAAAATCAAGAACAATATTGTCTATATTTCTACTCAATATATTTCTTGAATTTTTTAGCCAGAGCAATAGGCCAAAAAAAGGGGGAGGGGATACAAATAGAAAAAGAAGTCAAATCATTCCTATATATAAATTTTATAATCCTATACTTACAATGCCTAATGATTACAACAAAAAACACTTAGGTCTAATTAATAAACACTTTCTATAAATTATTAGGATATAAAATCAGGATACAAAAATCAGCAGCTACTCTATATGCTAAAAATGAGCATACTAAGAAATAAACCAAGAAAGCAATTTAAATTGTCTCAAAAGTAAAATAAAACAACATACCTAAAACTAAATGTAACCAAGGAAAGAAAAGACTTCTGAGTTAACTATGAACTAATAAAAGAAAAAAAGGGAACAAAATACTAAAAGATAGAAAAATCTCTATGTTCTAGGATTAGCAGCATTAATATTGTAAATGGGCCCTATTCCAAAAGACTTCTACTGAATCAATGTAATCTCAATCAACTTTTTAATGGTATTGTTCACAAAACAGGAAAAATTCCTAAAACTCGTGTGGAAAACAAAATACTCTGAATAGTCATAATAATCTTGTACTAAAAGAATAATGCTAGAAATATCACAATACTTGATTTCAAAGTATACTTAGAGAGTCATAGTAACAAAAGCAGACATATACTGACACAAAAACAGAGATGTAGAATAATGGAATAGAGGACCTAGAAATAAATCCATATAGCTACCACCATCTGATTCTCAACAAAGGTACCAAAAATATACATTTGAGAAAAAAATAGCCTCTTTAACAAGAGTGTCTCAGAAAACTGAACATCCACATGTAGAAGACTAAAAATAGATCCTGTCTCTCATTCCAGACAAAAAAAATCAAATCAATGTGAATCAAATACATTAATTTAAAACCTAACACTGAGAAATCATATGCACAGGCAATGATTATTTGTCTAGGACTCCAGTAGTTCAGGAAATAAGAATAGGAATTGACTAAAAGTATATCATGAAATTTAAAAGCTGCTGTGCAGTAAAGGAAACAATTAGCCGAATCAGAAGACAAACCACAGAATGGGAAAAAATATTTGCTAGCTAATCATCTAATGGAAGACTAATATTAAAAATATATAAATAATAACAAAATTAAACCTCCAAAGAACAACTAGACCATTGATAAATGGGCAAATGTACTGAACAGGCAATATATGCGCTAAAAATGTTCAGCCTCCTTTGTTATAAAAAAAATGCAAAATCAACTATATTAAGATTCCATCTGAACCCAGTCAGAATGGCTAGCATGGATAAAAACAAACATAACAAACATATAATGCTGACAAGGATGTGCGAATAAAATTACCAATGCCACTACAGAAATCAAAATGGAGGTTCCTGAAAAACGAATGAGTAATATAATTCAGCTATATAACACCTGGTAAGTTTGAATATATCAGTGTCAATATACAATAAAGAACTTACACATTCATGTACTATTTTATATAGCCAAGTTATGGGATTGGCCTAATAGGTGACCTTTAATAGGTGAATGCATAAAGATACGTGATATATATTTAAGGCTGGGCATTACTTGGCCATAAAGAAGAATGAAATCATCTTACTTTCAGGAAAATGGATGGAAATATAAAGATCATCTTGTCTAACCAAATTAGCCAGACAGGAAAATAATTATTGGATATTTTCTCTTATATGCAGAGTTAAGATTTTTAAAAGAAGACCAACATAAATATAGATGGGAGATTATTTGAAAAAGTGAAGAAGATTAGTGAAAGGAGCAAGCGAGTAATAGAAGGTACTATGTTCAAAGTATCATGTAAATGTAATTATAAAAAATAATCTAAACAAAATTATTATTTTGTTAAGCTAATATACACTCAACATTATTTTAAAAAAATAAACTAAAGGCCATTGGGGAGGAAAGGAGACAGAAAAGGAAATCCTGTCATTTGCAATACCACACATAAACCTGGAAAGCACAATGCTAAGTGAAACAATACAGTCACCAAAAGACATACTAACTAGTCAGGCACCCATAGATCACACCTGTATTCCTAAATACTTAGAAAACTGAAACTTGGAGAATTATGATTCAAAGCTACTCTGGCCAATATAGTCTCTGAGATACTTTGTTTCCAATGAAACACTAAAAGAGCTGGACCAGAAAGAAATGTAGCTCAAGTGGTACCAGGGTTCAGGCTGTGAGCAGAAAAAAATGTAAGAGCTTTTAAAAAAATGTAGGCCTGGATATTAACACTAAATAAATAAATAGATAGATAAATAAATAAATAAGATATTAGATACCTAATTTCATTTAAATGCAGAATGGAAAGAAAGAAAGAAAGAAAGAAAGAGGGGGAGAGGAAGGGAGGAAGGAAGAAAGGGAAGGAGGGAGAACAGGAGGAAGGAGGAAGGGAGAGAGGAAGGAAAGAAAACTGAACTTAAAAAATAGAAAATAGGGGGCTGGGAGTTTGGCCTAGTGGTGGAGTGCTTGCCTAGCATTCACGAAGACCCTGGTTCGATTCCTTGGTACCCGACATACATAGCAAAAAGCCAGAAGTGGTGCTAAGGCTCAAGTGGTAGAGTGCTAGCCTTGAGAAAGTCCAAGGACAGTGCTCAAGCTCTGAGCCAAGCCCAGGACTGGCAAAAAAAAAAAAAAAAAAAAAAGAAAATAGGACCGGGAAAGTGGCCTAGTGATAGAGTGCTTACCTAGCATTCACAAAGCCCTGGGTTCTATTCCTTGGTACCACATACATAGAAAAAGCTAGAAGTGGTGCTGTGGCTCAAGTGGTAGAGCTCTAGCCTTGAAAAAGGCCAAGGACAGTGCCCAGGCCCTGAATTCAAGCCCCAGGACTGGCAAAAAAAATGAAAAGAAAAGAAAATGAGGTCATCAGAGCCTGGAGAGTGATTATGATTAGAGTGATTTAGTCAAAGGATACAAAATTTCAGTTAGACAAAGAAGCATAAGTGCAATAGATGTATTATACACCACAGTAACATTGTGTTCTTCAAAAATGCTTTTCAAGTAGATTTGTAAGTGGTTTTTACAATAATACAAATGCTGTATGAGGTTATGCATGAGTTTAGTACCTTGATTTACCTATTCTACAATGTAGATATATGTATATATATAATATACTTATTCTGCAGTTTAAGAAATTTTGAGTTTTTACTTGTCAATTAAAGTTAAAATTTTAATTTAATTAGTTAAAATTGAATCACGAAAAAGAAATCTTGGTGGGGGGGTGGAGAGATGAAGACAAATACCAAAAAGATTTCAGGGAGCCAGATATGCCACTTACCTTTGAATCCCTCAGACTATACTTTCTAAGAGAAGAAAGGTTTGTTTTGTTTTAATTCATATCCTCTCATATTATACTTCTGTAGATTTTTTTCCAGACAGGTGACTCCTCCTTTTCCCAATGGCTTCTCTTTTTTGTTCTAACGCATTTCATTCCTCAGCTCACTGTTTTAGCAACAAGCCTTGCTTTGCCTAGAATTTCATAGTTTTGGTGCTGAAATCCTGTGTGCAAAACAATAACAACAAACTTTTGTCATCCTACCTGGCATTCAGACATCTACAAACTGTACAAATTTAACATTTGAGTGCAAATCATTCCAATACCAAATGTCTCCAATGAATTCATTCTTTCTCTTTTTGGTTATGATCCCAAGAGTGAAAAGATAAACAGGAGAGTAAATGTCACACTTATGAAAAATAAATGCTATATTTTTTATTGTAGAAGTCAAATTAGAAGTAAATATAAAAGGAATGACTCATATCAAGAATTTACTTTCATACTAGATATCTAAGCAGAATAAAATGTGGCAGAATCTTTATTAATAAGTCAAATAGCACTGAGTTCATATAAAAATGTAATGGCATGGTTTCAGTTCAGTGCACATCCAAGTTTTACTGAAAATATGATTACAGAATTTCCCAGAATTAGATTTTATAGCCATGTGCCTAATTAAAAAGATGGTAAAAATTTGTCATATAGGAGAAAAATAATATTTCTCATCTAATTCTTGGAGGGCTGGTTCCTCACATGCAAGTGGACATGGTTCTTAGTAAGAATTAATTCAGAAGCACTCTTGCCTTTGATATGCTTTTATTTCATGAATCATTCTGCCTTGATGTTCATTTCTGGGGATACAGTGATGCAGCTAAACACATACACAACATTTGTCAACTGACAACAGTGATTCTTTTTGTAGTGTACCTGCTAAAATCAGATTATTATCAGTTAGAGCCATTCCAAGATACAACACTGCACTGCTTCTGAAAAATGTAGCCAGACACCAAAGCAGAAGATGGACAAATATTTCTATATTATAGCAGGTGTTCTCCATATGATTCCAACCGCTGTATCCAGATCAACAAGAAGAACTTTCATACATTTTAATTATTTCCCAAATGGAAATTCTCATTGCCTCACTTATAGCCTCTGCAGATCTTGTTTTGTGATGTCTTTGCTACAAAGATGTGAATTGTACAATGGACAGAAAACCAGTGATTGTAATTAAGAGCCATTTACCTTATATCCATCTACCACCTTCGCTATTCTTCCTCCCCTGGGGTTCAGGAGAAAGGTTCTGTCCAGAATGGCTTGCATGATTGCCTGTGCAGAGCAACTGATTTTGATTGAGAAAGTCAGCGTGAAGAAGTCTGATTATTCATCATTCTAAATATTACTGATTGTTAGAAATAACTAAGTTTCATTACAAATCCTACAATGGACAAGAAGGTGAAAATGGAGAAGTTAATCCTTCCCACTCAGGTTAAAGAAACTGAGCTGTATGCAAAATTAAATTTAAGGGCCAAAGTTCTAGTTAGAAATTTTCAAGTGTCTGAAAACTTTACAAGAAGGAATAGGAGATACACTAGGCCTCCTTGGCACAGGTCAAAACTTTCTTAGTAAGAATCAAAAATCACAACAAATCAGAGAAAGGATGGATAAGTGGGACTGCATTAAACTGCAGAGCTTTTGTATGGCAAAGGATATTGCTAGTAAACTAATCAGGAAGCCTACAGAGTGGGAGAAGATCTTCACCAACCAAACAACGGACAAAGGCCTCATATCTAAAATATACCAACAGCTCGAAAAATTGAATCACTCCAAAACTAATCTCCAAAGAAACAACCATCCCATTAAAAGATGGGCCAAAGATTTAGAGAGTCTTCTCTGAAGAAGAAAAAACAATGGCCTATAGACACATGAAGAAATGCTCAACATCTCTGGTCATAAAAGAAATGCAAATCAAAACAACTCTAAGATTCCACCTCACTCCAGTTAGAATGGCCAGGATCAGGAAAACGAATAATAACAGATGCTGGAGGGGATGTGGCCAGGAGGGATCACGACTACACTGTTGGTGGGAGTGTAAACTCCTTCAACCACTATGGAAAACAGTATGGCAGTGCCTCAAAAGGCTAAACATAGAACTCCCCTATGACCCAGCAATTCCACTACTTGGCATTTACCCAATGGTCCAGAAACAAGGACATACTAAATCCACTAGCACAACAATGTTCATTGCAGCATTATTCACCATAGCAAAGATATGGAACCAACCTAGATGTCCCTCAGTTGATGAGTGGATCAACAAGTTGTGGTATTTGTACACAATGGAATTCTATGCTGCTGTCAGAAAAAACGACATCGACCCATTTGTTAGGAAATGGAAAAAATCTATTAAGTGAAGTAAGCCAGACTCAAAGGAACTTAGGCTCAATGGTTTCCCTCATTTGTCATAACCAGTAGAAACCTTGGGCTCTACTAGCAGAGATCTGCAATAAAGCAAAACCTTGATACATAAGGCCATAGAGTATGAAGCTAATTGAAAGGACCTCCAGGATATTGAAACAAAAGCCATATAACGAACGATTGTTGTCCTTAATGTACTATGTTATTGCTCATCTCCTTTGCTGTCCCTTGGGTATCTCATATTGTTACAGTACCTCACTTTGTTATCTGATATATTGAATTTATTTGTATTTAATTATTTGAAATTTGATAGGGAAGGGGGGAAAACCAAGATGGGGGAGGGGGGGCGGTGGGTGGGAGGGTAAAGGGTACCAAGACATGTGAAAGGGTATCAATGTATGTGAATTAATGCACCTTCTATATGGCAAATATCATGTAACCCTTTTATTAATTACAATTAAATAAATAAATAAATAATGAAAAAAGAAATTTTTCAAGTGTCTTCAGAATCTGAAATGTTTTGTTTACTTTTTTATTTGTAAGAGACAGACCTCACTATGTTCCCTGGACTGATTTCAAGCTGCTTATTTCAAGTGAGCCTTCTGCCTCACTTTCCTCAACAGTTGGGTTTATAGGTGTATGCCACGGCATCAGCAAGATTTTTCAGCTTTAAAAATGTGTAATGTCATATGTTGTGATCCAATAATGAAGTCACTCACCAAAAATATAATCCCTATTAATACCTGTGATCAATACATTGTGTACTGACTTTCCTTTTAAAAGTGATTTATTGGCCAAGCACTGATGGCTCACGACTGCAATCCTAGTTATACAGGAGGCTGAGATCTCAGGATCATGGTTTGAAGCCAGCTCGTACAAGAAAGTTCATGAATCTCTTATTTCCAATTAACTACCAAAAAAGTTGGAAATGGGGCCGAGGCTCAAGTCTTAGTGTGCTAGCCTGGAGCAAAGGAAGCTTAGGGATAGTGCCCAGGCCTTGAGTTCAAGCCTTAGAACTGGCACTTACAAGTGCACATGCATACACACACAGAGTAACTTGTTATTCACTAGTTGATTCTACCTCAAGAAGAGCCAGAAGGTATTTTAAGGTGATTATATTAACATCTTCAGCTTTTATTTTTTGTTTCTGGATCATATTAATTCTCTCAGTGAGCATCTGTGCTAAATGGGTGATTACATTCACTAGCATTAAAGTTAGGATTACCCTGTATCTGTAATTAGAAATCCAAACTTTATGGGGTTTTTTCCCTTCTTGAAGAGATTACTGGAATGAATTCAGAAATCAGGAAATAAGATTTTGTAGGGATAATATTATAAGTCAATGGTTACATTGACTTATAAGCAGTGAATGTTGCTTTTTCCCCATGTGCCTCCTGAGCAATTGCTAACCAGGAGATAGCTCCCTCTGGAAAAGGAGATACATCCTGGGAATTATAATGGCAGCATGAGAATTACTCATGGGCTGAGTTGAAGCTGAATCCCATTAATACTAATTAATTATTTTGCCCTAGGAGGTACTGTCCTGCTAAGTGGTTCAAACCATTGGAGGTTGTGCAAAGAGCCTGAAATTCACACTACAGTTTGCAGAATTCATTTTTCCCTCACCGATTTTTTCCCTGTAATTGAACTACCTCCCATGCTTTTGTTCCTTTCCTGTAAAATTGGCACCTATGATGGGAATTTGGTTTTTAATCCCTTTGGAGTTGAAATTATTTCACTGAGATTTTAGGGTAATTCAGGGAATCTCCACTTGTAAATCCTAACAAGTTCAGATCACTGAACAAGACTGTCAAGGATTTTACCTCATAATAAAAAATGTGTGGTTTTTAGCCCTTTTCCCAAGATTGAATAGATGCAAATAGTGGTTAATCATCATTAATAACAATGATGCACAAGAGATAGAGCAAATTTTAAACCTGTATTTCTTATTTTAATTTTTAAAGCTACAGAATACTTCTAAAATACATGTCTTGAATTTCTGCATCTCCTAAGGCTGTTCCAGGAAGTCACTTGATCTGACTGCCTCCATCTTGACCACCATTACTCACCACGAAACCCTGGTCTGTTTTCCCTATATAGTTTTCCAACATAGTAAAAGTAAACACAACTATCAGAGCAGTAGATGTAACTTTTCAACCAGAACCTGATGCCATCAAAGAATGTGCCTGACATCTTAGACATTAGCTTGAGATTAGCCAGGTACGTTTTGATTTTGATAAAGTCATGTTTGCCCTTACCATTCTATAAGACTCCTCTGATGAAGCCAAATCACAAAGATCCACTGATAATGTTGTTATGCATTGTTATACTTTGGTCAGTAAATCCTTAATGAATTGCAATTGTGTAACCCTGTGTCTTCTGAATCTTTGTTTGGCCTCACAGCCCTTTCCCCCTACGGCAGCAGGTTCATTTGCACAAGATTTTTCCCAAACAACTGTCAATGAGAATGGTTCATCAAAGAAAGTTAGAAAGAAAATGCTTTACTCATTCGATGAGTTCCTCCTTTTCCTGCCTTTCATGCTCCTCTGAAGATCCATGAGTGTTAACCACACTCTAGTAGGATTCTCTACTTATTCATCTCTGTCAATACCAAATTATAAGCAACTTGAGCTCAGACACTACACTATATAATTTACTCATTATGCATCTAGTGCCTAACTGATGGCCTGACACATTTTAGGTGCCTTCAGTGTATTTAGCTGAATTGAGGTTAGTAGATTCGATGGCATCCTAAGGTGTGAAATGCTGAAAGGAGATATATCTTTAGTACAAAATGCAGTATTCACAGCATTTACATTTTAGGACAAGTGGAGAATGTCTAACCTGCAGTCTTAGAAGGCACAAAAAGTCATTTGGCCTGGACTTGTCAGGAAGGATTCGAAATACAATAAATCTAGATGCATCTTTATAGGAAGATAAATTTATATTAATCAAATTGTACTAATAGTGATTTTAAGAGATAAGCAAGGCTGGGAACTGGTGACTCATACCTGCAATCTTAGCTATTCGGAAAGCTGAGATCTGAGGACTGCAGTCCAAAGCCAGCCTGGGCAAGAAAGTCCATGAAACTCTGATCTGCAATTAATTACTGTTGTACCAGAACTTGGTTGTGAGAAACAGAGAAGCCATATTTTGAGAGGTGAAATTGGGAGACATTATTGGAAGGTGAGCAGACTCTTGTCACAAAGATCTGCAGCCCCTTGAATACACTTACCACTATTAGAAAACTGAGCCATGACAGGAGTAAATCAAAGAAAGAACAGAAAACAATACCAACGAACCAGATCAGCTCCAATTGAGAGCTGAAGTGGCATGCGAGGGGGTAAGAAACACAAGGCACTAGGTAAGGCACAATGGTTCCTGAGCTGGTCTAAGCCTAAATAGGGTCAGAGTCACAGAAAATTCCAGTCTCCAGCATTCCAAGATCAGGACTAACAGGTTCAGTAGTCTATTGTCCAAGTCCCAATCCTGCCTCTAGGAATTCAGGCACCGTGTCACCTTGGGGTGGAACTTCCCTACCTTTACCATAAAGACAAGATGGTACCAGTTCAGCCCAATCCCTGCCATCCAACACATGGCCATGATGACACCAGTTAGATTCAGTATCTTTATTTCACTACCAAAAAGCTGGAAATGAAGCTATAAGCAGAACAGCACTATCCTTGAGCAAAAAAAAAAAGAAGAAGAATTGTTCAGGGAGAGTTCAGGCCCCGAGTTCATGTCCTAGAATCTGTGTGCACGCGCACGCACACACACACACACACACACACACACACACACACACACGCACACACAGATAAGCAAGTAAGGAACATCCATTACATAATAGACAAAGCACTAAAGAGTCTACAAGATATTTTCAGTTTTCCTCTCTAGTTTGTGACACATATAAACACATGATAGGACTGACACGTGTGCTTCTCGTTGGCTGCCTGAGGTCCATCTGCCTATATTGTGATGACTCAGAGGATAATCAGTGCCAGGGAAGCTGGGAGTGTACAAAATGTGAAAGTGTTAACATACTATGGGGAAACTACAATAATCCTGTGATGAGATAAACTGTGGTATGATGATTCTACACCATTTTAATGACAGTGCAATAGTCAACAGTGTTTATAGCTTCTGTTTGAAACAAGCTATAGCCCTACTCCATCTTGTTTATTTTACTTCTTTTTTCCTTATTATCTTTAAGTAGCTGTACAAAGGAGTTGCCATTTAACAAAGCAGTTTATGGATACAATGCACCTTGATCAGCGTCATTTCTTTCAACCTTCTCGCACATCCTTCCCAATCTACCCCTTTCCTCACTCTTCTTCATTTTGTAGGGTATACACTGGATTTCTAACTATATTTTCCCCTTCTCTTCATTTGTCTGCCATTTTATCCTTTACTCTACTTCACCCTTTGTGGTACCTGCCTGGTGTTTTATTTTGTTGAACTTTAAATTTGTCTTTGTAAGGAATTACACCATTTGAGATCTCCCTTGAATCTGTCAGTGAGATCTAATCTCAGATCTAAAGAAAAGAACTAATCCAATCTTATCCTTATGTCCATAATCAATAATATTTACAAAATCTGAATCTGAGATGAAAATGAAAGAAATTACAGTATAAGAAAAGACTTCAAGATCCAATGATGTGTTAGATATCTAACATACCCAATTAAACAGTGATGAACAAAATAAAATCATGTTACGGGTGACATATACACAGACACACAGAAATATACATACACATACAGACATATATACACCGGATCATTATTAAAACTGAAGTGATCACAATGAAATTTTACTCATGTATTAGAAGTAATGATACTATATCATTCCTCAATGAAAAAAAAACTGGAAAAAAATATGCTAAGTGAAAGAAGTCAGAAAGAGAAAGGATGCATGTTTCCCCCTATGTGGAAGCTAGTTTTAGCTTATAAATTTATAATATATTAAGTGGTATGGAAACGAATATATATTAACTGAAATGATGATTCAAGGGAAAACTCAAATAGTGTAATTCCTTAAAATGGTAGAGTCAAAGTTCAACAAAATAAAACACCAGGAAGCAGGTATTTCAAAGTGGTGAAGTACGATGAGGTCAAGGGGAAAAGGGTGGACAAATGGAAAGGAGAAGGGAAGAATGCAGTCAAGAATTCAATGTATATCCTACAAATCTAAGAAGAATGAGGGAGAAAGAGTAGTAGGAGTGGAAGAGGTGAGAGGGATAACATTCATCAAGATGCATTGTATTCATAAACTGCTTTGTTAAATGGCAACTCCTTTGTGCAACTACTTAAAGATTATTTAAAAACTGCAAAAAAGAAAACCCTTAAGTAGTATGACATTCTACGAATGGAGACTACAAAAAAAATTAGTATAGCCTAACAATCTCTCCAAGAGAAATGGACAAATGATTTTTTGTCATTGTTGATGTCAAAGGAAAACCTGTGTGTCTGGTTTATAATGATGCCTTAGCTGTATTTTTAATGGAATTCCAATCTAGAGCATCATTACAGCTCAAAACATGCTAAACTCATTAATTGGGAAGTCAAATGCATCTGAATAAAATCAATGCTCTTCAGCACAGTTGGAATCACAACATGGCAATTTCACTAGGCCTCATCATGACAAAGATATTCAGATGAATTATATAGTGAATGAGCTAATTGCTAACAAGCTGAGAAGCCTCATTACAGGGAAGGTTTTTGGAAATCTAAATGGTTCTGAAATACAAGATACTGGGTCTAATCTGTACCATCTAGGCCATGTGGTGGATATGGACTTGGGTTTAACTGGCACCATTTTATCTTCATGGTGGAGGAAGGTGAGATCCCACCCGCAGGTGATTGAATGTGTGCCTGAATACCTAGAGTCAGGAGTGGAAACTTAGACAATAGGTGACTGGATCTGCCAATCCTGCACCATGAACTCACAGGATTACCTAAGTTCTCTGTAACCTCGCCCTCTTACCAGGACCCTATTTAGGCCCCAACCAGCTTCGGTGCCATTTTGTGCCATGCTTCATGTCTGCTGACTCCCCTCTCAGGCCCCTATCATGTCTCACTTCAGCTCTTCATTGGAGTTGATCTGATCTCTCTTCTGCTCTTTCTTTGCTCTCCTAACCTCATGGCCAAATTTTCTAACAGTATTAAGTGTATTGAAGGCTGCAAATTTTCTGGGGACCTATGTCTACCTGCAATTGCTTCCTTTTCTAATAAAGACTCCTGATTCAATCTCTCAAAATGGAACTTCTCTGTATTTCACGATTGAATTCCCATATAACAATGGCAGCTATGGAGTTGTTAATACTAGACAAAGTAAAATTGTTCTAAGTTGTTAGTTTGTCTCTGAGAATTGTGTCAGGTTGGATTACTGACAGCATAAGATATTGAGAAAACATTGAAGAATTCTGCAAGAAATTTCCAAATTTTTACTCTGAGTTGTGACAAGAAAAGATAGATATAGGAAATATTGCTCAAATGGCCATTTTCATCCCCAAGATAACCATAGGTTACAGGTGAGAGGAACTGGTGTCACTGGAAGCCATGTAGGATGAGGACTTGTTTTAGAAACTTATTTCATAAATGAAAAGAAAAACACTTAAAATAACATTTGAAAAGTTAAGTAGATTAACTGCAATTAGAGTTCAACCTAAAAGAGGTTAAGTGCCTTTGTCAAGAGAGAACTGGTTTATCTTAGCATTGATCCATGTGATTTAATTATATACCACTTCAACACACATCCAGAAAATCTCTATAAACAATCATTATAGCTCAACAATGTGATGTCAACAGTAAAGTCATGTGTAAATTTTTGTCAAAAGGACTGGGCTTAACAAACACCAGTTTAAAAAGTTACTGAACAGTTTTGACTTTGAATATAATGATTAATTTTGTTTACCGCTGTGAAGTATGGTGTCTGAGTCTCAGCAACATAGACCCTCTCACAAGGGTCTATGAATTGAAGGATGAAGTCAAACATGGAGATGAATGGGGAATCTGTCAGGGTACTCAATGCAAGCAAATGGCTGTGTGATCTCACTTCATGATAGACATTACCAAGTACCCCTCCGAGCTAAATGTCAAACTAGCTGTCCCCAACCACTTTCTCAGCTCCCTGCTTTCAAATGTGAAGTTATTTGTTATTCAATTAAAGCCATAGGACATAAAATTTGAAAGAAATAACAGTGCATTCCCTTACTCTGGAAGGACAAAAAATAATTTTATAGCATTTGAATATGCAGAGGAATATGTGGAACTAATTGAGGCATTCAATAAAAGACTCAAGGACATGAAACATAAATAAATATCGTTGAACATCTTTGTTACACCATTTAATATAGATCTAGCTAATGTGCCTGATAACATACAGCATAGCATCATTTAGCTGAAAAGTGATGATGAGCTGAAAGCTAAGTACAACAACCTTCCACTGCTGTGTTCTATAAACATTACATAAACACTGATGAAATTTGCACTGTGAGAAGACATACATTGAAATAGGTATCTGTGTCTGGAACAAGTTACTACTGCACACAGTTCTCTGCAAAGTGTACCGTGGAAAAAAATTGATCATGCTTTAGACTGACTGATACAAACCTGGAAATGCAATTGTGAGTACCAACATTATTGATATTAGCCCAGATCACATATCCAACCAAAGAGTAACTATTCCAAAGAGAATAAGAACTCTAACTGGAGTAAGAGCTCCAACCCAATAGGGGTGAGTTAATTAAAGAACAACTTTTAAGTTAATAATTTTCTATGTTCCTCAAATGATGCTATACATATCCAAATGGCCCTTGGAAAAAATAAAAATGTTCCCTACCCTTGTTGAAGAAGATAAAATACCAGAGCATTTAAAAAAGCTACTCAGGATGAGATTCTTTTTTTTTTTTCCTGAGCTCTGTCCCTGAGCTCTTCAACTCAACGCTATTACCCTATCCTAGAGTCAAATCCCTCTTCCTGTTTTCTATAGGTTAATTGGAGATAAAACGCTTAGGTCCTTTTGTGCCCCTGCTGGCTTTGAACTTTGATCCTCAGATCTTAGCCTCCTGAATAGCTAGGATTACAGGCGTGAGCCACTGCCACCGAGGCTCTTTTGTGGTTTTTTTTTCATATATTTTATTGTAATTAATAAAAGGGTTACATTATATTCACCAGATAGAAGGTGCATTACTTCACATACTGATACCCTTTCTCATGTCTTGGTCCCCATTTCCCTCTCCCCACCCCCGCCCTCAGGATGAGATTTTTATCTCCAATTAACCACCAGGAACCTTGAAAATATTGAAGGAAGAGATAGGGGATACACTAGGGCTCCTTGGCACATGTCAAAACCTCCTTAGATCCAGACATACAACAAATCAAAGAAAGAATCAATAAATAGTATTGCATTAAACTGAAGAGTTTCTGTGCTGTAAAGGGCATAGCTAGCAGGATAAATAGAAAACCCAAAGAGTAGGAGAAGATCCTCACTAGCTATACACCACACAAGGGCCTCATATAAAAAATATACTCAGAGCTCAACCCCCCCTGAAAATAAATCCCCCCTGAAAATAAATCCTCAAAGAAACAACAACCCCATCAATAAGTGGTCTAAGGACCTCTACTACACTGTTGGTGGGAGTGTTAATTAGTTCAACCACTATGGAAAGCAGTATGTGGGCTCCTCCGAAGACTAAACATAGAGCTCCCCTATGACCCAGCAATTCCACTACGTGGCATTTACCCAATCATCCAGAAACAAGGACAAACTAAATCCACTAGCACAATGCTGTTCGTTGCAGCACTATTTACTGTAGCAAAGATATGGAATCAACCCAGATGTCCCTCAGTAGAAGATTGGATCAGGAAGGTGTGGTGTTTATACACAATGAAATTTGATTCTGCCATCAGAAAGAATGGCATTGCTCCATTTGCAAGGAAATGGAAAGACTTGGGAAAAAATCATATTAAATGAAGTAAGCCAGACCCAAAGGAACATAGACTCAATGGTTTCCCTCATTTGTAATAATTAGTACAAACTATGTGAAGTAATGCACCTTCTATCTGGTGAATATAATGTAACCCTTCTATTAATTACAATAAAAATATATGAGAAAAAATTATTAGTACAAACCTAGGACTCTCCTAGCAGAGGACTACAATAGCTCCAAACCTAGATAAATAAGGCCATATAGGATGAGGCTAAATGAAAGGAACTTCAGAATGTGGAAACTAGAGCTTTGTATTATGTAATTGTTGTTCTTAATGTACTATGTTATTTCTTTTCTCTTTTGTTGCCCTTGGTTAATCTAATATAGTTATGTATCTGACTTTGTTAACTGGTATACTGTATAACATTTATTTGTTTATTTGAAATAGGAAAGGGAAGGAGGGAAAACAAGATGATTGGGAGGGCGTCGGGGGAGGGAAAAAACATGAGAGTGGGTGTCAATGTGTGAGAAGTGATATACTCTCTGTCTGAAGAATATAACTGTGACCCCTCTATACATTACAATAAAAAAGACAAAAAAAGAAATTCAAATCAAAATCTCGTTACAGCTAGAATGACCATTATCAAGAAATCTAATAATAACAGATGCTAACAGGGATGTGGCCAAAAGGGAACGCTACTACATTGTTGGTGGGAATATAAACTTGTTCAGACACTCTGAAAAGCAGTATTGAAGTTCCTCAAAAGACTAAACATAGAGCTATGACCTAGTAATCCCATTCTTGGGCATTTTCCCAAATAACCACAAACAAGGCCATACTAAAGCTACCAACAGAACCATGTTCATTGCAGCATTATTTACCATAGTTAAGATTTAGAATTAACCTAGATGCCCCTCAGTAGATGCATGGATCAAGAAAATGTGATATTTATACATAATGGAATTATATGCTTCCATTAAAAAGAATGACATTGCCCTATTTGTATGGTAATGGAAAGACTAGGAAAAAAAATTATGTTAAGAGAAGTCAAACCTGAAGAAATATAGGCTGCATGGTTTCCCTTATTGATAATATCTAGAATATGTCTAGGATTTTTAAATTTTTTATTTGATTATCAGAGTGATGTAGAATGCAATTACATTTATAAGGTAGTGAGTACATTATTTCTTGAACATTGTTACCCCTTTTCATGTTTTCCTCCCACTTTTCCTTCCCCACCCCCTCCCAATATGTAAAGCTCATTTCTCAACATATTGCCCTGTGAATATCATTGTTACACTGGTTTACCCTTTGTCCTTTGTCTTCTCGTCTTGTTTTCCCCCTTTCTTTCCCTGATTCAGATAGACAAAAAAATGTATATGCATTATACCAGGTACCAAAGTCAGATATGAAAATAACAGGGGATAAAACCTAAGGGAAAACAACATCAGAAGAAGAAGAAGAGAAAAGAAATAACTTCACAAGCTGAGCACCAGTGGCTAACACCTGTAATCCTAGCTAGTCAGGAGGCGGAAATCTGAAGATTGTGTTTCAAAGCCAGGCACAAAAGTCTGTGAGATTCTTGTCTCTAATTATCCACCAGTAAAAGAGAAGTGGTGCTGTGGCTCAAGCGGTAGAGCACTAGCCTTGGGCTGAAGAGCTCAGAGACAGAGCCTAGACCAAGGATTCAAGCCCCACTACCAACAAAAGTAAAATAGAATAAAAATAAATATGAATAATTTCACATAGTACAAAGGAAACAACAAACACAGGGATAAATCTCTTGTTTTCCTGTCCTGGAGTTCATTTTGTTTAGCCTCACCTTATATGGCCATATGCACATATTTTTTCAGCTATTGCCATCCTCTGCCAGGAGAATCCTAGACGTATACTGATTATTACAAATGAGGGAAACCATGGAGCTTATGTTCCTTTAGGTCCAGCTTACTTCACTTAATTATGATTTTTTTCAAGTCTTCCCATTTCCTTATGAATGGGGCGATGTCATACTTTCTGATGGCAGCATAGAATTCAATTGTGTATAAACACTACAAAACTTTGTCCATTCATCTACTGAGGGGCATCTGGATTGGTTCCATATCTTAGCTATGGTAAATAATGCTGCAGTGAACGTGATTGTACTAGTAAGTTTAGTATGGCCTTGTTTGTGGACATATGGGTAAATGCCCAGGAGTGGGACTGCTGGGATATAGGGGTGCTTTATGTTTTGTCTTTTGAGGAATAGCAACACTGCTTTTCAGAGTGATAAATTTATATCCCCACCAACAGTGTAGTAGTAATCGCTTCTGGCTGCATCCTGGCCAACATCTGTTGTTATTAGATTTCCTGATAATGGCCATTCTAACTGGAGTGAGGTGAAATCTCAAACTTGTTTTGATTTGCATTTCTTTTCATGATAGAGATGTCAAACATTTCTTCATGTGTCTATTGGCCATTCTTATTTTCTCTATAGAGAAGTCTCTCTTTAATCTTTAGCCCATCTTTTTTTCATATATTTTTATTGTACTTAATTGAAGGGTTACATAATATTCACCAGATAGAAAGTGCATTACTTCACATACATTGATACCCTTTCTCATGTCTTGGTCCCCATTTCCCTCTGCCCACCCTCGCCCCTCATCTTGTTTTCCTCCCTTCCCTATTTGACTTATTTGACACAAAACTTGGAAAACAATAGAGAAAATGGCAAGAGAGGGGAAAACCCACAAACAATATTAATATTTTTTGTAGCGTTCAAAGTTTGTTTTTATTAGAATTGTGTTTTAGAAAAGTCAATGAGGACAGCTATTTTTATATGATAGATATAAGGAAGGTCAACAAAGGCTACGTCTGTGCTTTTGTTTCAAAATTCAGATTGAAAATTTATTTTTCATAGTCTAAGGTTGTAATGACTATCTTTTATTTAAAAGATTATTTGCTGAAGTAATAGAGCAACCATGAGCTACATGCCCAAATATACACAGATAGTAACTGTCTTCAGTGATATTTTCTGCTAGGTCCTGAGGACCCAAATTTTGTGCTAGCTTGTGATGATTGATCCAAACCAGTCAGCCCTGTAGCAGAGATTGAACTCTACTAAGCTGTTTACTTGTGCTGAAATCAAGGGGTCAAATCACCATATGTACACATAAAAAGGCAGGTTTGCCCTTTGTCTACAATATTTCTGTTACTGCTCTGAGTAAAATATTATTTCTAAACTAGCATCTACAATCTTGTTTATGAAGTAATGAAATCAGTTCTGTTTCTCCTTGTCCATTCTTAGAAATCAGACCCTCTTCTCCATACAGCTCCATTGTCAGTAGAATCCCAATTTTTCTCATTCTAATGAAGCCATAAAATTACAGTTCTGCTAGATACCTTCCTATAGAATAGAGAAATACTGTGAGAGTACAATGTGGTTTTCAGAGATTTCAGCCATAATTACTCAAGATTTTTCACATCTACTAATAAGGATTCTGGCTTTTGGCTTTTGTATCACATTCCATTGGTGCCTATTTTGTTTTGTTTTGTTTTTTGCTATGTGAAAGTGAATATCTTAGTTTAGAGAGTAAGAATCTTTTGCTAGTACTTAATCTGTAACCCTGTGATAGAAAGCAAGACATTATCTAGTAAGAGACTTGCATCATTTGGAAGACTCTAAATCTACAATGAGTATAAAGGAATTTCTAGCCCCAGGCTAGTCTTGGAGAAGAGAAGGCAGAATCCCAAGTATTGATTTTAAAGTTTCTTACAGTATACTGTGTCGAAGTGTCTGTCTATCTAACGTAACTGCTTCTCAGAAGCTAGCACTGGGTTTCTGTTGTTTACTCACTGTATTCATAACTGCAAGAAGCATAGTGAACAATGCTAATTTGAAGTGACTCAGGAACAGTAGGACATTGAAATCTGTTCATCCACAGTCTTATTTATGAGTAGAAAGAGAGGTCACATTTCTGTACATCCTCATACACCAGCCCCACCTCCATGCCTTCAGACTAAGTTCCTTCCCAGGTGGGCCTTACCTTTAACAAAGCCAAATCTGTGATTCTAAAGGTCTGCAAAAACTTAACAGCTGGAGGAAAACAGAGTTCTCCTATTGTCAGTTGAATTCTTGTCTTGGCAGTGATTTGAAACCTTTAAGTCTGTGAGTAGGCTAGAATATACCCACATTCTATCCCAATGTTCGAATTATGATCATAAAAGGAGAAGTAGGAAGTTTCAAACTTATTGCTAAGAGCATTCCTATTCAGAGATAAACAAAAGTTCAAGTGCAAATGACTTTTTTTCAAGAAACTCAGCTGTAAAAATTGGCACTGGCTAAATTCACCTTTGATGTTAGGAAAACAGGTTGTTCACGAAGTTTGGTCAGTATAATAAAGAGATTTAATTCATAGGCTGTTATGTTCAGGTACACAATGTGATTCTGGCACAATCACTCTTCACTATTTTTAAGTTTTCTCCCATTGACTGTTTGCCAAATAGACACACTAAAGCAGTAAATCCTGGTACTTCTATTTTTATGTAGTCGATTTAAAGTAACTGCTTAAAAATCTATGAAGCTTTAAATTTTTGCTTTTTCAACAAACACTGACAAATATCGAACATTCTTATTCTATACTTAAACCTTAATTCATCTTTTAATTCTATCTTTGACCACAGAACTTTAGGAGTAAAGTGTTTGGGTTTGGATAGAACTACCTACTGGGCATTTTTGTTAGGAAAAGCACACAGAAAGGTCGAACATTCACTTTATAATAACACAATAGAAGTTAGAATCAAACATTTCCAAAATGAAAATGTCCATTTAAGTCAAGAAATTCATTTTTCCCAGGCTTCTAAGTATGGGAAGGATTCAAAGACTGAATCATCCTAAATACACTCATACGATAAATAACCATAGATAATCAGAATACCAATTAACTAATGCCAAATAATGCTGACCATTATTTTATAGCATTAGTGTGGATTAGCGCCCCTCATTAATGACACCTCTCCATACAGTCATATTCTGAGATATGGCATGAGGTCTTCAACAGAGAATTTTTTTCTTTTTTTTCATATATTTTCTGTAATTAATAGAAGAGTTACATTATATTCACCACATAGAAGGTGCAGTACTTCACAAATATTGATACCCTTTCTCATATGATGGTCCCCATTTCCCTCCTCCCCTCCCCCCACTCATCTTGTTTTCCCCCCTTCCCTATCCTATTTCAAATAATCAATTAAGCGTATATAAAATATATCAGATAACAAGGTGAAACATTGTAACAATATGAGATAGTCAAGGGACAGCAAAAGAGATTTGAGGTAACATAGTACATTAAGGACAACAATCTTATTATATATCCTGAAGGTCCTTACATTTAGCATCATACTATATGGTCTTTTGTATCTAGGTTTTGTTCTATTGTAAATCTCTGCTAGGAGAGCCCAAGTATTCTACTGATTTTGACAAATGAGGGAAACCATTGAGCCTATGTTCCTTTGAGTCTGGCTTTCTTCACTTAATATGATTTTTTCTAAGTCATTCCATTTCTTTACAAATGGGGCAATGCCATTCTTTCTGACAGCAGCATAGAATTCCATTGTGCATAAAAACCACATCTTATTGATCCACTCATCAACTGAGGGGCATCTCAACAGGGAATTCTTGCAAAGACACAATGAGAATGGGCTAATTCATTAAGACTTTTTTGTAGCTTTGATCCTCAGTTTGAGATGAACTATCAAGAAGTCACGTGGTGGTGGGTCCACGAAAGCATACACTCCCCACCAGCACTGGCAGAACCTATTCTGGTTGATAGGATATGCAATGTCTGTTCAGCAGTGACAGTCTCAGGAATGTTTGCAAGTTTTCTTCAGGAAATGGGTCACAATGTTAGGTTCTGAACTCCTCTATGTACAATGCCATTATAATCATGCCTCTCTCAAATAGGATCTTTAACCTTGGGGTCTTCTCTGACTCTTCAGCCATATATTTCCCTTTCCGTAGGCTTTACCCACAGCTAATCAAACCCAATAGCTCCATGAGTTTGATTCAAAAAGAGCACCCATATTTTAAAAAGTCTTCTATACACTTTTGATAACAATAAATCATCACATGGAAATATGGGAAAGGAAAATGATTTCTTTTTTTACAATACAACTGCTATCAAATGTATGAGCTTTTCAAACCAAGCAATTTCCTAATTCTCTGCGGACATGAACACTGTGTCTGAACAGTCATTTTGATTCTGATACTAGCTACCCAGAGTTCATGTTGACTGCACAGGTTGAAGACTCAGTCTTACCAGACTGTTCCCAGGCACAAGTAATGTGTCCTCAAGTTACTCACACTTCTGCCTAATCTGACTCCAGTCAGGATTACCACCGGATTATCCTCTGGTTAAGAATTTGCTATAAGGGCTCCCAGAACTTTGTAAAATATTTTACTTACGGTACTAGATTATTACAGTGATTCAAAGGAGAAAGTGCATAGAGTGCAGTGCATAGATGGGATTTAAAAGAGATATGGGTTGCACAGGAATAGATGTACTAACCTGGAAGTTCTCCTAATCCCTGCCTAGGGGGTTATAGATTCTCTTACATAGCCATGGTTGATTAAACAATTAGCTTCTGGTGATTAACTTAATCTTTATACCCTCTTCTCTCTCCAGATGTCGGGACATGTCAATCCTGTAATTATGCCTGGGTCTTTCTGGGACCAGCTCCATCTAGAAGCTACTTGAGAGACCTCAGCTACCAATTACACCATTAGCATATAAAAGACAGTCCTTATTCTGGACATTCCAAGCATCATAAATCTCTTGTGTGTCAGGAACCAGGGCTAAAACCAACTATAACAAAAGGTATTCCTACCACTGGCATCACTTAGAAAATTAAAAGAGTTTTAGAAGTTCCATGCTAGGGAAATAAGCAAAGCAATTCTTACAAAGTTGGTGTTAGAATTGTGAGTTTCTCTTTCACAACTCCTCTCCCCCATTTAAGAAGCCTATTTTGCTTTAAAAACAAAAGGCATACAAGCAATGTCATGACAGGAGATCACTGAAGAAAAGATGGATGTAGCTATATGATCACTGGAAAAGGCACAAAAAAATAAGAAAATAACCTACTTAAAACTCTAGCCAGGAATGGTGGTACACATCTGTAATCCATCATTCTGTTGGCCAAGGCAGGCAAACCTATGTTTGCTATCTGAAAAATCTATGCTAGAAAAAGAACAATCTAATGACTTTAGTATGTTTTAAGACCCAAAAGAGGTTAAGAAAAAAAAACAACATTTACTTAACAAAACCTCAAAATATGAAACAAAATTGAACAGAGTAATTGGATATAATCTATTCAGCTGGATATAATAGTGGGCAAAGATAAGGAAATTAAATTATATAAACTGAAATAAACTGATCTGAACAAATTCATGGCAAGATAGAGTTAAAGTGAGAAGCAGTGTAATATTAAAAAATTCACTGAGGATGTTGGATAGAGATGTAAGTAGCTTAAAAAGTACAAATGAAAAATTAAGAAACATATAAGAGAGAAGATCCTGTTAGATTCTATAGAATTTATTGCTCAGAGGTGTTCATGACAGAATGCAGAGGAACTCAGAAGGACACATAGGATAATAGATAACCCTCCCCCCGCCACACGGTATGCACATAGTAATGTCTAAAATGCCAAAAATAGAAACTTTCAGTCACAAGATAGAAAATTGAGACAAATTAGAAAATTAGAAAAGAGTAGTCAGATTTCTAAACAGGAGACTGCCAGGCATACTTTGTCCAGGTATGCTTTAGAATCACCTGGAGACATCTAAGCACTCTGTGTTCTTGTGGTCCAGACCACACTGCTTCTTAATGGAATCAGTATGGGGATAGGATCATAGGCTTATAGGACGATGGTATATGGATATTGGAAACCAGGATCACTAGACATTTTCACTGACTGTAATCCAATACAAAATTTTAAAACATCAGGTAAAACAAAAACAATTCTAAAATTTATTTTTATAACTACACTTTGAGACCAAGAAAAAGAACTTTACTTTTTTCCTACCACATAACAGAATTTCTGTAAATCAATATAATAATTCAATCTACTCTTAGATATTCAAGGAGAGTTCAGTAGCACAAAAGACCCTCAGGCAGATCTAAAAACACATATGTGAAACTTGGATGTAGCAAAGAAAAGGAATTACAAATCACTAGAAAAGAATGAGCTATACAGTAGACAGCTCTGTGAATTTGACTTGCTGTATGGAAAAAAGAATTAGAGACATTAAATTCCTATGCTATATCACATATGAAAATTTGCTCAAGTTGGGTATAAAGACATAAATGTAAAAAGGAAAGAAAATGTATATAATGAGCTACTGAAGGATGTTTCTGTGACTTTCAGGTGAGGAATATATGTATCTATATATATAATTTTTGACATCTAAAGATCTAGATATCTAGATCTACAAATCTATCTGATATATCTATAGATATCTAGACATCTATAAATATCTATGTCGGTAGAGATATTAGAGAAAGTTTATAAAGGAAAATGTAACATTTATAGTAAAAACATTATTCAATCTAAAATAAATGAGACTCTACATGTATTTGTGACATTAATTTGGAGGGCATTATCCTAAGATATCAGACAAAGAAAAAGTACTTCATGATCTCATTTATCTCATTATCTCATTTGTATGCAGAAAAAATAGAAAGCTGATTAGCAGGACTCAGGTCAAGGAAAATAGGACAACGTCAAAAGGTACAGAGATTCAGTTATAAGATGAATGCATTTCAGCGAGTTAATGTACAGCATGATGATTATAGTTAATATTACTGTGGTGTATAGTTGGAATATACAAGGAAAAATATCTTATGTATTCTTTTACGTTTTTTTAATTTTTTATTAAAGAATTTATTAACATTGATTTTTACATCACACTTCAAATGACATGTTTAACAAACAAGTATTCAAGAAGGGAATCTCTATATACAATCATTGGCACTTAGATTTCAGAACATAATTGAAATTAGGCTGAGGGTTTGTATATCATAGATACATATTAATCTATGTAATAAAACATTATGCCTATAGAGCCATAAATTTTTATGTCTAGGTAGTTGTGTTTATATTTCTAGTACCATGTCCATAGCATTGGTCTTATGTATTCTTACCAGACACAACTCAAACTTTTTGAGGAGATAGATGTGTTAATTATCTTGATTATGATTATCATTTGCAATGTACACAGATACAAAAGTATCACATTGTATAATTTAAACACATACAATTTTCATTTGTCAATTGTATCTAAAACTGAACACCAGATTTTTCTTTACTTTTAATTTTGCAAACTTTGATATAATTATACTATATATATGTGTATGCATATTCCTACAAATGAAAGTTATTTGGGAGTAAAATAGGGTAGGGGAAGAATAAGTCTTTACAATAAAAGACAGGATCAGCAAGTCTCAATGGGGGTAAAATATTTACCCCTTCACTCCCCCTGCCAAAAAGTCCAAGCTTGTCACTGATGTCTCACATCTGTCAGCCTAGCTGCATGAGAGAAACTAGAAGAATCATGGTCCCATACCAAAGTATACAAAAGTGTTCAAGAGATTCCCAATCTCAATAGAAAGTCTTGGGCTTGGTGGTTCTTGCTTGTCATCCCAGCCACAGTGGGAAGGAAATATAAATAGGAGAATGTGGTTGAGGCTGTCCTGAGCAAACAAGAAGACACTAACTCAAAAACAATCAGATCTAGAGCCCGAAGTTTGGCCTAGTGGTAGAGTGCTTGCCTAGCATGCATGAAGACCCAGGTTCGATTCCTCAGTATCACACACATAGAAAAAGGTGGAAGTGGTACTATGGCTCAAGTGGTAGAGCTCTAGTCTTGAGAAAATCCAAGGGCAGTGCTCAGGCCCTCAGCCCAAGCCCAGGATTGGCAAATAATAATAATAATAATAATAATAATAATAATAATAATAACAACAACAACAACCAGATCAACAGGGCTGCAAACATTATTCAAGCGGTAGAATGCCCATCCAGTAACTGCAAGGACTGAGTTCAAACCTCATTATCACTATAAAGATGATACATAGCAGATAGATACATAGATAGATAAAATATAGATATGGAGATAGATATATACACTGATTCCTATAGGCCTAAGACTTTAGATTATGGAATAAAAGGGAGTAGTCTTCTAATAGCTTCTCAAGATCACAGACCATGCTTGTGTTTACTTTATAGATGTCATCACAATGAGGAGAGCCATTAGATTTGATATTAAAGTAGTAGACATCAACTGAGTACTATGTATATTTCATTTACTATGCAAAACAACTATGCAAGAAAGGCGCAATTATCATTCCTGTTTTAGAGTGGAGAGTGGTAAGTGAGATCTCAAAATTGATAAATTTAATTTCTTACCCTCAGTACCTTGGAATGGGCATATTTGGAGATTGTTTGGGGTTGAGGTGTGTGTGTGTGTGTGTGTGTGTGTGTGTGTGCATGCTGCTCTGAGTGCTGAAATTCAAGGCCTGAGCACTGTTTCTGAGCTTGTTAATTAAGGCTTGCAACCACCACTTGAGCCATAGCTCTACTTCTGGCTTTTTTGGTAGCTAGTTGGAGAGAAGAGTCTTTCCTGCCCACACTGGCTTTGAACTGTGAACCTCCTAAGCAGCTAAGATTAGGGCATCTGCCACCAGCACCTGACTGATAGAGCTTTCTGAAAAGATAATTGCATGAAAATAAATAATCAGAGTGGGTTCTAATTCCATCTGAGTGATGTACTATAAAAAGGGAAAATCAGGACACTCACATCTGCACAGAGAAACTCGGGCAGTGAATGTCGGGGGTGGGGAGGAAGGCATCACAGAGTATGCCAAAAACTAAAAAGTAGCTAAAGCTACCAACACCTTGACCCTGGACTTCCAGTCCAACACTATGAGAAACTATTGCTGTTGTTTAAGTCACTCAGTCTGTAGTATTTTGTTATGACAGCCCTCACAGACTGATAGAGTAAATTATTTGCTCAATGTCACACATCACCAGTAAATGTACTGCCAACAGCAGTGCCTACTTACAAATTATGTATGCTATTGAAATCAGCCCCTGGCTCCCCATCAGGAGTGGGTGTGCTCCTCCCACATACATACAATGATAGGTGATCCTGAAGAAAGAACCCTATTAGGTTCTAAGACTCCCCTGGTGGTTTCTATCCATGGGAAGCTGTCTGTGTGGATGCAATCTCTTTTCTTCCTCCTACCCACAGGAAGCTGGATGAAGAGGGTTTTTCTAGCTCTGCATTCTGCTGGGAAGCATTGGGGAGACAATCTAATCCGTTCTAGGGATTAGTATGGCCCAAAGATCTGATTCTCCCTTATAAAGAAAAAAAAGCTTAGAAAGAGAGCAAATCTGGCAACTGAGAGCAAAGCAGGTGTACAATTCTTAGAAACAGAGAAACCTAAATAGAACCTCTGAAAATCCCCCAGGGAACTGACACTAAACCAAGGAGCTCCATGCAGGGGAAAAGATCCTGTTCATTGATCCAGAGAGCCTAGGGAAGCAGAGAGATGAAGCCTACTTTCAACACTGAATGTCTCCTGAGAAGCGAGGGAGGATAGCTGGTGAGACCAAAAACATAAGGTGTAGGATGAATTGGAAGAAACCACTAACCTGGTTCTTGGGTCAAGTCCTGAGCTGAGCCATTTTATTCGAAGTGAGCCAGCATGAATGCTAGAAAATTATATAATTTTGGATATTCACATTAAAACAACATCAATAACAAAGATGTAAAATCACCTCTCTTTTGCAATTTTCTTTCGGCTGATTTCTTAAGCTATTGCAGTTCTTGCTAGGAAAAGAATGTGATCTTGTTCTGATTTATTTCCTGTTTTGTCACAGCCTTTCTTCAAAATTAATGATCTGGATACCTTGCTCCAAAGTATATGAAAGATAGGGCCTTTAAGGAATTCTGCCATATTTTTGAAACTGAATCAGCATGTGTATCTGGAAGAAATCTATCATTCTATGAAACTAATAAATATCCCTACTTGGCAAATGTGCTGGTGATGAATCACAGAGAAAAATTACTTAATCTATCAGTATGCAATAAAATATTTCAGGCATTTCTATTTTCTGACTTTGCCTTTTCAGTTCTGTAAGACTAAGGCTCATTGATTTCAAAAAATGATAGGCATGGACTGAATTTTGCAAAAAGCAGCTGATCATGTCTGCTGAGCCCACCTGTCTTTCTGTGCTTTCATCTTCCTGCAATATCCAGGATGTGTTTGCTTCCACTGCGGGTAAAAGTCCTTCAGCCACGAGTCAGGAATCTTTCCAAGGACCTCCAGTGGCTGAAAGCCGGTACTTCAAGACCAGGTACCTTGACCCAGGTAGCCTGGCAAGATGAGTAGTTTCTCTATTTACACCTCCCCGTACTGAGAACAACGTTAAAGCTGAGAATTGTTGAAATGGTATATACATACACATGTGTGTGTATTATATATACCATATATATGTTATTATCTTTAATTAGTTGTACAATGGGATTCAATTCCAAATATCAACTTAGAAGACATAGCTGGTGTATTCTATATATGTTTATTTGAATTGGGGAAGGGAACGGGGAATAATAAAATGGTAAGACAAAGGACAAAGGATGAACCAATATAACAGTGATACACACAAGACAACGTTTGGTGGGGAAGGAAAAGTAAGAGAAAAACATAGGAGGGGTTACAATGTGCAATAAGAAATGTATTGATTACCTTCTGTATGTAACTTTAACCCTTCTGTACCTACCCTAACAATAAAGTGAAATTTTTAAAAATACAATGTATCTTGATCAGTGTCACCCCTTTCATTCATTCTTCTCCATTTATGCAAACCCTATCTACACAAACAATCATGTCATCAGTATGATACTCAGTGAGGGAACCTGAGGCTATCAATAGGTGAATGGTATAAAATCACACATCTGGGTGGCAATAAAGCCAGGCTTTGAGCCCAGGTCAAACTTGGTTTCCAGATTTCAATGTCAATCAAAATCATGGAAGGACTTTTAGAAATCTTGCTGGTTGTCCTGGTTCCAGCACTGTCAGGGTCCTGAAACCTACATTTAAAAAAAAAACATGTCATATTAATTATCTTGTTATTGTGATCAAAATGCCCAACATAAACAACTTACTGGTAGAAAGATATATTTGGTACATGATGATGGAGAACTTTTTACCTTGTGTCAGATAGGAACTAGGAAGAGGAGCAGGAAGGTCCCAGGAACAAGTCCCCAGTAGTGCAAGGGACATGAAGCAGTGGAGGACATCTTATATTCAAATTGTAACATTTCTCTCCTTCCTTCCAAAGGCTTATGGCTATCTCATAGTGCAAATATATTCCATCTACCTCCAGGAGTCTCCAATGTCATATAGTTCCACTATTGGTCAACAATCTTAGCCCATAGGCTCTGCTGAGATTCAAGCAATCTCTTGCCTGTGAGCCCTGTAAAAATAAAAATATATAAGTAAGTGATAAAGCTACATGCTTCCATTATACAATGCCACAGAATAAATATTCTCATTCTCAAAGGAAAGAAGGGAGGCGTATAAAAGGAGAATGGGAGCAAAGAAAGACTAAAACCCAGCAAGGCACACATAACAACACTAGATGCATAGCCAGCATCCAGGACCTATGATGACATGATCTGGGTCCCAAGGCTATGTTCCTGCCATTTCTAGCCCTCTGGCCTCCAGATGGCTGCACTCATTACCTGCGGCTTTTCTCCGATGTTTCAGCACCTTGGGGACACCACTCTGTCTTCTGCTTCACCCTCAGAGATTCATGAATTACTCTCTCAGAGGTTGCCTGCAAGGATCGTGACCCTGTCACACATTGCTGGCCTCCCAGGCCTTACTTTGAAATCTTAGTGGAAACCTCATGACCCTATAGCTTTTGTATTCTGCATTCCTGCAAAAACAGCATCACATGATGAGGCTATGGTCTACCATCAGCTCAGACAGTATGTAAGCCTCCTTAGATCACAGCTGCAGCGGTTTCTGAATGCCTGAGTGGGACTATCTCCAGAAAAACACTTCTTGCTCTTTGGCCTTGTGTTAGCAGGGAGCTATAAGTGGTTCCCTATACTCGATGGTAAATCTTTCAATGAATTCACAAATTCCTGAGACGTCCTAGAGGCAAAAATCCGTGTGTGTGTGTGTGTGTGTGTGTGTGTGTGTGTGTGTGTGTGTGTCTGTGTGTCTGTGTGTGTCTGTGTGTGTGTGTGCGCCCATGCACGCGCGTGTATACTGGGGCTTGAGCTCAGAACCTAGCTGATATTCTCAAGGGTAGCACTCTACCATTTGAGCCACAGCTCCACCTCCAGCATTTGGTGGTTAAGTGAAGATCTGAGTCTCATGAATTTTCCTAGCTGGTTTCACCATGATCTTCAGACCTCAACCTTCTGAGTATTTGGATTATAGACATGAGCCATCTCTGCCTAGTTGTTGATTACTTTTAAATAGTGTAAACAATTGACATTCATAGTCCCCAACCAGTTCTACTTGGATATTATGCCAGAAGAAAACAACCCTATGTTCTATGTTCTTTTTATGTCTTTCTGAAAACTTACCAATTTGACCTTCAGTGGAAAAGTAATCTCTATTTACTTTGGTTAATTTGATGTTTAAACTCAGCCTTTGCCAAAAAAAAAAACATAGGCACCATTAGGTCAGGTTAGCAAAAGCTACACCATTAGTTATGAGTTTCTGTTCTTGGTCTTTTTTTTTTTTTTTGGTCAGTCGTGGGACTTGAACTCTGGGCCTGGGCACTATCCCTGAGCTCTCCAGCTCAAGGCAACACTCTACTCCTTGAACCACTTCCATCTTGGTCTTTTTCAATAGGCTTATCAGGTATAGTTTTCATTCATTATTAGAGTGTTTTAAACAAACCCAGAGGAATTGTGAAACTACATCTCTTAAACAGGGTAACTCATTCTGACCTCAGTCTCAATTGGAGGGGAATCTTAAAAAATTGCTTAATGCTTCTTGGCTTCGATTCTGTCATCTGAAAACTGGACCAATATCCTCTATCTGGAAGGAAGATTAAACAAAATACCTTAAGTGGAAGCACCTGACATGGAAGCTGAACTAATGATACGAGTTACTTGTTTTGTTTTTTTCCAGTCCTGGGCCTTGAACTGAGGGCCTGAGCATTGTCCTTAGGCTTTCTCAAGGCTAGCGCTCTGCCACTTGAGCCACAGCATCACTTACGCCTTTTTCTATGTATGTCTGAGGAATCGAACCTGGGTCTTCATGCATACTAGGCAAGCAATCCACCACTAGGCCAAATTCCCAGCCTAAGTTATGTCTTTTTATAGAGTTCTTTTAAACCAATCCATTTGTATTCACAATGAAACTGTCTGTGGGACTAGCTTTGTGCTGTAGATTACATTTCTAATATGAGGAGCTAACAATGAATCTAGTAGGCAAATAAGGATAACATTCAAAAATGTTCTGAAAGCAGAGAAGAGGGAAGAGAGACAATGCTAAATGGGCTAGACCAGGCTTTAAATGCCTGAGCAGCCCTCTATGTACTTAATCTTCTGGAAGCATCTTGAAAGAGGATTAAGGTAACACCAGATTTCTAGGACACAGAAAAGAATTTGGATTATGATATAAGGCGAAGAAGAAGAAGAAGAAGAAGAAGAAGAAGAAGAAGAAGAAGAAGAAGAAGAAGAAGAAGAAGAAGAAGAAGAAGAGGAGGAGGAGGAGGAGGAGGAGGAGGAGGAGGAGGAGGAGGAGGAGGAGGAGGAATAGGAAGCGGAAGAGGAAGAAGAAGAGGAAGAAGAGGAAGAGGAAGAAGAGGAAGAGGAAGAGGAAGAAGAAGAAGGGGATTACAGGGTACCAAATGTGGAAAGGAAAGCCAAGATCCCCCTAAAACATGATATCTTTGAACAATCGCAGCCTTGGTCATACATTTGTAACTTCTCTCATGAACAAATAGACCTTTTAAATATGTTAGAAAGTTTAGAACATGTAGCCCTACAAAAACTAAAACAAAGCTGGGTGTGGTGGTTCACGCCGGTAATACTAGCTACTCAGGAGGTTGAGATCTGAGGATCACGGTTCAAACCCAGCTGGGGCACTAAAGACCATGAGACTCTTATCTCCAATTAACCACTAGAAACTAGAAGTGGCCCTGTGGCTCAAGGGGTAGGGTGGTATGCTTGAGCTGAGAGTTCAAGGACAGCTCCCAGGCTCAGACTTCAAGTCCCACGACCAACACCCATCCCCCAAAAAAAATTAGAACGAGAGTTTGCTTTTTTTCTTTTGTCCTTTAATTTTTTTTGGTTTCTTTTCAGGTCAGGATATGAGCTCTGAGGTTGCCCTTGTTCTGACGCTGGGAATAGTGCACTGGCCTTCCTTACTCTAACTGCCCTTACAAGTCACTGTACAGAAACTGGCCCATGCAGTATGTTGGAACCATAAAGTGAGCCAGAGCTCCCGACTATACAGCTTTCAGGGTAGCTGATCATCATAATTACCTTGTTCCTTGATATTCACATGAAAAAGAACTTATTTTTGTCCAATGTGTCAAAATTATTAGGTAGATTTATTTCATTTTCTGGAACTTTCTTTTTCTTCTCCCTTGTCTTCCCTTCTTTCTCTTTGAGATACAGAGGAAAATGACCGAAAAGGATGACAAGGAAAAGATTACAGTTTAGAAAATTCACTATGTTCAGTTGTAGCTAATAATAGTATTGTACATTTCCAGGTATAAGACTGAACTTTAGCACTTAGGAAACAAATATATAATTCTGAAAATCAGATCAACAGCAACCAATAAGTCAATAATGGCAAAAGAAAAAGAAGAAAAAAGTAGTTTCAAGCTTACTAGTGAATAAATAAGCAGCTATAAGATACTATTTTTGCCTGCTGAATTTGCAAAGCTTAAAAATAATAACAAATAATGCTACCATTATTGTGGATAAAGAATGCCTCATCTACCATTATTAAAACGCAAGCTAGTAACTCTTCTTAAAGACTACACAGCAAATTTTCATAGTGTGGATCAGCAAGTCTGCTTGATGGAATTTACAACTAGTTAGTAGTTGTGAAAAATAATATGTATAGTCTTGTTTTATTTATTGTTGTGTTCCAAGGGTCCTGGTGTTTGAACTCAGGGCCTGATGCTGTCCCTGAGGTTTTGTGCCAAAGATTGGTTCCATTTCTACCATTTTGGTACTTAATTCGAGAGAAGAGTCTTGTCGGATTTCTTACCTAGGCTGATTTTGAACTGTGATTCTCAGACTTCAGCCTCCTAAGTTGCTAGGATTATACATGTCAGTCACTGTTGCCTGGCTTGTTTTGGTTTTGTTATGGCAAATGTTAATATATTGATGTTTCAATGATAGCTTTAGCAACTCTTGAGGGTTGACATTTTGTCACTTATTACTAAGTCCAATTGTTAAAGAGAAGTTTTTCTTCTTTTCTGCTCAGTGACTCCTGCCTTTCATTCTTAGAACTTCAGAACACAGTCCTTATCTCTGGTCACATTATCTCTGGAGAAGGTAATTTATCAATGGAGGCCAAGGTACAGGGAAAGACCTAGGAAAGCAAGCAAACTTCTCTACATTAAAAGGTAGGATGGAACCAACCCAGATGCCCCTCAGTTGATGATTGGATCAACAAGATCTGGTATTTATACACAATGGAATTCTATACTGCCATCAGAAAGAACGACACCCCCCCCCCCCATTTGTAAGGAAATGGAAAGACTTAGAAAAAATCATATTAAATGAAGTAAGCCAGACTCAAAGGAACACAGGCTCAATGATTTCCCTCATTTGTCATAATTAGTATAAACCTCAGACACTCCTAACAGGGGTTTACAATAGGGCAAAACCTAGAAACATAAGGCCATATAGGATGAGGCTAAATGAAAGGACCTCCAGGATATAGAAACAAGAGCCATATAATATGTGACTGTTGTTCTTAATGTACTATGTTATTTCTCATCTCTATTGTTGTCCCTTGGTTATCTCATATTGTTACAGTACTTACCTTGTTATCTGATATATTGCATATATGTTTATTTGTTTATTTGAAATAGGATAGGGAAGGGGGGAAGCACGATGATGGGAGGGGATGGGGGGAGGAAAGTGGGGACAAAAACATGAGAAGGGATAGCAATGATTGTTAAGTAATGCACCTTCTATCTGGTGAATATAATGTAACCCTTCCATTAATTTTGTATTTAAAATACAAAAATGTATTTTAAAAAGTTAGGAAGTGGAAAAACTCTTTCGAAATGAAGAAGACTGGATAGTAGGGCATAGAAGAAGTGTGGGGACAAACCCAAACCACACAAGAGACCCAGGGGGAGGGGAAGTTGTAGGCAGGAGCACAACCATGGTTATACATCAGATTCCCCTCAACATGACTCAAGATACACAAGGACACAGGAATTATACTTTAGCTAAATGGACTGCGTGTATTTAAGCAACTCGGAAATCACACATCGACATCACAGATATATTAGAACATATTAGAATTACATCATTTTGAGAGTGGGTTTAGAGAACAAGTGTAGTTCAAATGATAGAGTACCAGCTTTGAGTAAAAAAAGCTAAAAATGTTAAACGTGTTTATCCATTCACTAGTAAATTTGATTTTTTTTCTTTTTCTGCTTCTCTTTTTTCATATATTTTTATTGTAATTAATAGAAGGGTTACATGATACTTGCCAGATAGATGGTGCATTAATTCCCATACACTGATACACTTTCACATGTCTTGGTCCCCATTTCCCTCCCCCCACCCCCACCCCTCATCTTGTTTTCCCCCCTTCCCTATCCACTTTCAAATAACCAAATACAAATATATCCTATATATCAGGTAACAAAGTGAGATACTGTAACAATATGAGATAACCAAGGGACAGCAAAAGAGATGAGAGATAACATAGTACATTAAGGACAACAATCATTCATTATATGGCTTTTGTTTCAATATCCTGGAGGTCTTTTCAATTAGCTTCATACTATATGGCCTTATGCATCAAGGTTTTGGTCTATTGCAAATCTCTGCTATGAAAGCCCAAGGTTTGTACTGTGTGTTCCACGGTGGTGGGAGTCTTTCACTCCCTTGGGTCTCCTCCGCCGCCTGTGGTCAGCGTCTGGGTTCAGCTGCTTCTGCGGCTCACTGGCCCGGTCCTATGCTGGTTTCTGCAGCGGTTGGGGCTCAGAGCCGGCAGTGAGGGGTGGGAGAGGGGTCCTCGCATTCCGAATTCTTTGAGAAAGTTGGATGTGAGCTTTATCTGGATTTCTTTTCTGGTTTGAGTCCTTCTCCGTTGCTTTTTGAGTTTGTTGTTGTGGATTTCTTAAGGTAGTTGGCTCATGGGACTCCCTGATTCTCTCTTTTTGTGAGAGAGAGCTAGGCAGCGTCCCTATTGTCTTGGCGCCATCTTCCATCCCCTGGTTCCTTTGTTTTTGCAAAACAAAGGAGCTGTAGTTCTTAGCTACCAGAAGATAGTGAAAATTCAAACATGTCTATCCCCAGTGCCAAAATAGAAAAGACACAAAAAATATAGTCAATAAAAAAAATTCCTGGCCTTTGTTCAAATTTGTCTGTGCTTTATTTGCTAAATTAAATTTGTTAGGAATATTATATAACCTATATTCCATATGTTATATGATATCTAGTACAAAACAGAGTCTCTGCTTTTGTAATAAAAAATTATTCCATTTAAAGGTACTTTTTATTTTCATGGAGTTGTTTTTGTTTTATTTTGTTTTGTTTTGTTTGAGCCAATCTTGGGGCTTGAACTCAGGGCCTACCTGTCCCTGAGCGTTTGTACCCAACACTAGGATTCAACAACTTGAGCCACAAGTCTACTTCTCACTTTCTTAATTGGAGGTAAGTCTCATGGACTTTCCTGCCAGGGTTAGCTTTGAACTAAGAACCTCAAATTGCAGACTCCTACGATTATGTAGCTACGATTGTGTGTGTGAGCCATTATGGACACCCAGCTCCATTTAAAGACTTTTTTTTTTTGGTGAGGAGAATGTCGCATATATTGTAGGGCAGTAAATACTGAATAGAAAGATGAGAAAGGCTGCATGAAAAGCAAAGGCAATAAAGAATTGAAGCTATTGCAAGCAGATCTTTTATTACTCTGCACTGGAATAGACATGGAATTGTCTATCATGCTTAAATGAGTGATCATATTATTTTCTTTTATGTTTGTATAATTCAATTCTATCTTTTATGATCTACTTCAAATGTCACTTTAGTCAAACTGCTCCATTGATAAATTAATATAGCTCATTATTAATTGATTGCCTAGGTAAAAAAATGCATTCTAATTCCTTGAATAATACTTGGGAACACTCATAATTGTGTGTTTCTCCTTAGTTTTATACCTTAGGATCCGGTTTCGTATTGATAGCTTTATATGGATAGGGAAGAGAGGAAAACAAGATGAGGGGTGGGGATGTGGGGGGAGGGAAATGGGGACCAAGACATGAGAAAGGGTATCAAAGTATGTGGATTAATGCACCTCCTATCTGGCAAATATAGCGTAACCCTTCTATTAATTACAATAAAAAATATATGAAAAAAAATAAGTCCAGCTGTGTGATACAGCATGGCGGGACCTGAGTGAACTGAAAATGATCATGAACTTCCTTTCTTAAGCTTCAGGTATTTCTACAGTCAACATTCCAGGATATTAGGTAATCCTTAATGAGCTCAGAGAATATATGAAAATATTTTTAGGCCATCTGCTCTTTCTACCCAAAATCATTCTTCACACCTCAGTTAAATTGTTTCTGAAATTATAACACAAGAAGACACATGTTTGAAGTTTCAGATTTTTAGGATTCCAATTGCCAGACTCCTGAGCCTATTTTAAGGCATTCATTGTCATGGTCCTTAACTTCCGTTTTCTTCCTCCCTTTTGTCCTTGTCCCCACACCTTTTCTTCTTTCCTTCCTTCCTTTTTTCTCCTTATTTTGCTCCCTCCCTTCTTTCTTTCCTCTCATTCTCCCTCTTCTTTCCCCTTTCTTTCCCCCCTTCTTTCCCAGTATTTATTTCCCAGTAGTTATAGTCCCGAGGGTCCCCTGCTTTCCAGTTTACACTCCCCAGCCTGTAATGACTCCCAAGGGCAGTGCTGTGATGAAAGCGTGTTAGATTTAGTCTGATTCCAAAAGGGCAAGTTGCCCTTCTTTCTTCCCTTTCTCTCCCTTCCCTTCACAGACCCAGTGCATCTTCAGAAGCTTTCCCTAGCTTGTCTTCCCTCCTCCACATCTCCAGCTCTTTGGATATGCATAGGAGGGCAAACTGCCCTTTCTCTGGAGGAGAGTTTGCATTTGCATTGCATTTTCATTGCTTTATGTGTCCATGCAGGTCCACACAGATATGACATCCATTCATTCAGCTGAACCTTTTCATCTCCCAGAAGGTAAATGCCAGCTGCAGACAGTGTCTTCCTCCCATTTGCCCTTACTTGATTGTTTTCTTCAATTCCAAGCACACTTATGGTAATGAGTTAGCCTGGCTGTGTGCCTCTCTGTGACCCTTTTCCCCACAGGCCCGTGCAGTGTTGGTGTGAGATGTCAGAGAGACATAAATTTCCCTGCAGGGATTTGTAATGGAAGACATGAAGCCTCCTCCCTGAATTTCTGATAGCCTTGAGGAACCCTGTTGTTTACTCTGTCCTTATCTCCATGGCTGTACACAGAACCAGGTTATGGCTGTTGTATTTCAAGTGGCAACTAAGCAGGAAACAAGAGTTGGAAACGTCAGTAATACAAATAACTAACATTTGAGTAGCCTTTAAACCTTTTCCCATTTTCTCATTAAATCATCCTCGTCACTCTTGAAGTTAAATGTTTGTAGTATTTGTCCTATTTTGCAAATAAACAAGTTGAATTCTGCAATATTATACATAGCCTAAGGTTATACCCCAGCAATTGACAGCCAGACACAGGACTTCAAACTTCGGAATTTGCACTTAGTGTTTACCCAATGCTTTATCTGGATCTACCTATCATGGAGGCTCCATGAACTTAGCTGGAAAGCAGTTGGGCAGTAAATATAAAAACATCTAAACTATATGTATGTTCTTTACTCTCATGTATAGACCTTTTAAAAAAGGAAAAGGAAAAGCTACATATGATTCATATGATTCCAATTTTATTTGGAAAAGGCTGCTAAAATTTTATTGTTCACACATGTAGACACACATAAAGACACGCACACATTCATCTGTGCATAAGGCCCTTGCAAGTTGTATTTATTCTCTCAATTATCCTGTGAATTTTTCAAAGTATGTGAGTGTGCATTAGTTTTTTCACTAAGGGAAAGAAAAACACTAAAATATTTTGCAAATATTTGTCCAGAAGCTCCATCAGCTCCATCGTGGTGATAACACTTCCTTATTCCCAAGGGAAATGATTGATTGCACGGTCCACTTACATTTGTGTGCACTCTGTGTGGTACTTGGTTTGACCTGGCCTTGCAAAGTCCCTCACTCGTAGCTCTGGGTGGATTATTTTTCCTTGGCAGTTGTTTGTTGGTGGTGCCAGGATGCATAGTAGCTCAGTTTGAGGACTCCGTTTCTACCCAGTACCTCTGTGGCTTGCAGTTTTCTGATAGCTGATCCTAGCAGAGATCCAGTGGTGATCCACAGGTTCAGCGTGGGTTCCTGTGATGAATGCTCTACCACATCAACCCCATCTACCGCACACAAGGAACTGAGAGCTCCTTTGAACTTCTCAGATTATCTGCATGCCCTTTGGTGCCTGTGAGGAGCAGTCTGTATGTGAAGTTGGTCTTGATCGCAAACCTGTGTTTTCTAACTTCAGTACAAAGTGAATAAAGCCCTCAGATGGAAAGAAAGTTGAAGCTACAAGGACAGAGGAATGTGGGTGTCTGCACAAAGGTATTCTCTCTCCTCTCCTAGCCCTCCATTCTCTGCTGACCTTCACTCCTAGCCTCTCAGTCATGTGTCCCCATTCTACTTCATGTGTGAAGTAGCTCCATCCTTTGCTGCAGTGGTGTCCTATGAGCTCCAAGTCCCTTAGGTCCAGGGTGTCTTTCAGTATGGTGAGCCAGGGATGTAAGTTGGACTCCAGTTATTCAGCGAGGGAAGTGCACTCAGGACTTCATTCAGTCCCTTCTTCCCTCTAGAGATTTGGGTTTGTTTTTATAGAAGTTGCTTATGAAGCTAGCACAGTTCCCTAAAGCTGAACATTACTTTTTCCAAAACAAACTGGCTTATTCTTACATGAAAAAGCACACACTTTACTGAGTATGTCTTTTATTGTGCCCTGATATTGCTATGCCAATGGCCACCTGTGTGATCTTGTCCTGAGTTTATTACACATGTCAAGAACTATTACAGTTGCAAATGGCTCCTACTTACTCATTTGGGAAAGGGGAGGTATTAAATCACCTCTCTGGTGATTCAAATCTCTTTCCTGACAGAGTGGAGATTAGGAATAGACAAGTTCCAAACCATTCACATAAAATATCTCCGTATTGAAGATCTCATTTTTCATAATGTTTCCCTCCCCATGATAACTGAACTATAGCTTCTCTGTGAGATCTGCTGACATTTTGCCATCAGTTAGCACTCACTGTTTAACAAACATCCCCAAATGCAGTGGCTTAAAACAGCATCATATAGCTGGTGGCCAGTGGCTCCTGCCTATAATCCTAGCTACAGAAGGCTGTGATCTGAGGCTCATGGTTAGAAACCAGCCCAGAGGGGAAACTCAGTGAGACTCTTATTTTCAATAAACTACAAGTGGCACTATGACTCGAATGCTAGATCACACCCCTTGAACAAAAGAAACACAGGGACAGAGCCCAGGCCCAGAGTTCAAACCCCAGAAATGGGGGGGGGGTACCCAGTATCATCTATTTAGTTAATCACTTAGAAAGTATAGGGTTGATAAAGTAAATTTTCATTCTGCTAAGCAAATTGGTTGAAGCTAGAAATATAATGGGAAATGTACAAAAAATATTAGCTATACTATTAATGGCCATTAAATTCAGAGGAGATATACATATATAGATGTCTTTTTAAGTTAAGTATTTTTACAATTAAACTCACAGAGAGCAAAGGATGAGATGACACTGTTCAAAAAGAAATGTACTAATTACCTGGCTTATATAACTGCAATCCTTCTGCACATCACCTTTACAGTAACACTAAAGGTACTTTTAATTTAAAATGAAACTCACAATCATTGATACTAAACTATATTTTTAATATCTGCCTATTTAAAAAGCTCATAATGATATCTAAACAGGACAAGTGTTAGTCTTCTTGGTTGGGCTTGTCTATGAGTCAATCAGAGATGATAAATTTAGAAAATCTATTGCAAGTCTTGAGTAGGCCTCTCTCCTTGTGGTCCCTCAATTTCAGCAGCCTTTCCCACATGACAATGAAATTTTCTCATAAAGCAATGAGGTCAAAAACAATACAAGGACAAATTGAAATGCTCAACCACATCCCAAGACTGTAGGCATCACATCTTTTACTACCCACTGGAAAAATGAAAACAGACAATTATGCGCAAACCTACCACAAAAGGGTACTTTAAACAGGTTTAGCTATAGAAAGGCAATTGAGATTGAGATTGAGATTATTACAGCTATCACTTTCAGCAAAATATCTGTATGTGTCCCTCTTCAGAATTCTTGAAGAATGTCCAGAAGTGCTCTAGAAAAGAATTTAGTGACTACAGCTTCCATGTTTGGAAACCAGGCATTAATCACCTGGACAGGGCCACGAGGTCACTGTTCTTCTCTGCATTCACTTCTGAATGCTGTGCGGCTCACTGTTGCACAGTTTGGTGAACTCCAAGTCCAAAATGCTTCCTCAGAAGGCTCTAGAGAGACTTTCCTTGATTCTTTCAGTGCAGGTAGATGCTGGCGCTCCTCAGCCTGCCTTAGAACATGCCTCCATCCACCTTCAGGAGACATCCTTTACTGCTTTTTTTGGATCTCTGAAATCTCTTCTCATAGTCATTCCATTCTGGGCTCACACAAGCCTAATGGGACTCTGTGGACACCCTAGAGCTGGTGGAAGCTATCACAGGGAGCAGGAAATATGATTAGATCATGTGTGCAGAGAAAACCTGATGTCAGTGGGAAACTGACTTGTGTGTTTGCCTCACCCTGTGTACACAGATTCTGAGTGCTTGCCATCACACAGTGATCCAGTCCAAAGATGGGATGCATGCCTACTCTTTGGTGTCCTGAATCTTTTCTTCTTTCTGATATCCTGTTACCTACCTCTTGGAATGTGCTCTTTAATCTGTAAACCAAAGCCACCTCAAAAAAACATGAACTCAAGTCCATGTAAAGCAGAGGAAGGCGGAAATTATGGAGTTTATTGGATCTGTCTATGAAGTGCTTGTTCACTTCTTGTGGAAAAAAAATATTTGTCTTGGGTAATTTTTTTCCATCATGAATATGTCCAGTTGGATAGAACCAGCAGGACCTCATCTCCAAAATTTTACCACCTCACTTCCATACCTGTTGTATGAATTTATTAGCAAAAATACATGGTGTTTAAAGCTACTGTAAACACAGTAAACCTTTCCAATAAGCTTGCAGCTTATTTATCTCAACAATATCTGCATATGCATGTGCTTGAAAATTAATGTCAACACTACTAGTCAGTTCTTGTTTAGTCTGTCTCCAGATAACAGCCAGACTGGATTACAAATGAAAAGATCTCTTATAAATACAATTTTATCATTCATTGTAGACACCAAGAACCTAAAATTTAAAAACAGAATTTAGGGCCAGAAATTTGGCCTAGTGATAGAGGGCTTGCCTAGCATACACAAAGACCAGAGTTCAATTCCTTGATACCACATACACAGAAAAAAACCAGAAGTGGTGCTGTGGCTCAAGTGGCAGTGCACTAGCCTTGAGAAAACCCAAGGATAGTACTCAGGCCCTGAATTCAAACCCCAGGACTGACAGGGGAAAAACAAAACCCAGCACTGTGGCTCACACCTGTAATCCTAGCTACTCAAGAGACTAAGATCTGAGGACCATAGTTCAAAGTCAGCCGAGGCACGAAAGTCAATGAAACTCTTATCTCCAATTAACCAACAGAAAACTGAAGTGGCACTGTGGCTCAAGTGGTAGAGAGCCAGACTTGAGCTGAAGAGCTCAGGGACAGCACCCAGGCCCAGAGGTTAAGCCCCATGACAAACAACAGCAACAACAACAAAATCAAAATTTATCATCCCAAGTTCGTGGGAACAACAGAATGACAGATTCATTTACAAGAGATCATTTCAATCTGACTTTATTTTCTTTATCTCAGAGTTAGTAGGTTGATATCATAAAGGAGTACGTGCGAATGATAGCTCTGATGACATCAAGTCCATTGCAATCCACTGCCTCTCCTTGCGTGTGCATATAGGATGTCAGCTGGATGATAACTAAAGATGAAACTGCAAAGCCGCAAGTCAGATGCCATCCTGCACACACCCAACATCTAAGGCAGAATGTACCCAGCTCACTACAAAATCTGTTCCCTCCCCTTCCTAGACACACAGCTAACGTTTATCTTCCAGCCTCCATTGCAAGTCAGTGTACCACATGATGGAGCACTAGCAAGCCAGTGTAATAGCATCAAAAGAGATTTGCGCCCCTTTCAGGCATGGAGCAAAATAATGCGCCATAGAAAATCCCCCACGACTTTTTTGCCTTTGTTAGCTGAGAAAGATAAGTATGGTAGCTCCCAAGAGCACAGGGAAGTATAGGATAGCACAGGATAGGATAGGCAAGCATAGAAGGTGTTGTCCCGAGCCTTCCATGGAGAAGCTATCCACTAATTGGTTGACACTATCCTTGTACTTTTTTTTGGAGAAGGAAATATATTTTTTATTTTTTCAACTCCTTATGCATTTTTTAAATGTTTGTTGTAGTAGCTGGAGATACCTTCTGAAATGAAGCTTCTAAATTCAATGTTTTGCAGTTCACATTTTTGTAAATTAATTGGGCCAAAATTTAAACTCATAAGGGATATTGTTAGTTTGTTAAATCTTGAGTTTATATTATTTTATTTTTATTATTTTGGGATTTCTTTCTACTTTTAAAATAATACTTTTCTGTGTATTTTATAAATGTTGCTACCTTTCACAAACAAAAAGAAAAAAAAACAAGAAAATGGCAATTTTTGTCATAATACACTCAAAGACAAATAGAGATATAACAAAGTCACTAAAATCGATTTATGTAACACTGAACTGATATCTTTCCTGCAAGCAAGATCATCTTTCTGTGTTCCCTACTTCACATGTAGCAAAATGAACCAAACAAAAAATCTAACAGTTCCCTCTTCAAACTTTCTTTTCCCCTTCTTCAAATGTTCTTTATGTGACCTGCAGAATACAGCCATGGAGACAAAGATGCAGTGTTGACGAATTTATTGTAATAGACTCATGGCTTCAATAACCCTGTCCCAAGATAGCTGTGGATTAGAAAGAGATGTCAGACAGATGAGCAAAAGAAAATGTGAACAATTTTGTAAGCAAACAACACTATCCATTTTGTTCATATTCATTTTTGTCATTCTTTACTTGATTCCTGACTGAAGCCAACCCTAGATCCACCTCTAGAGCCACGTCTCACATAAAGCTTTGCTTCACTTCTAGGTCACAGCATACCACCTCTAACTCACATAATAGTTCCCTGAAAAATTATTTCATCTTTATAACAATTACATGATGTTTGGTTTTTAATCCTCGTTTGAAACACTTGTTTTCCTTGCTATCAAGGTACAGCTCTGGAGAGGTAGGGACTGTGGCTTTTTCCCTTTGCACATTCAGTGTATAGTATACTGCCTGCTCCCTAGTATACTTATTTACACAGAGAAGAAAGAGTAAACATCTACTGACTCATTGAAGTCTGATATGCCCTGTACTAAAGTGTCAGTAAAGATGCATGTGGAGAAGTACTTTGTGAGCGTTCACTCTCCGCAGTGAACAGAAGGCCATGGGACATGCTTCCCAAGTAAGCTATTTACATTCTGCTCACCGCCTGGAATGTTTCTGAAAGACCACAATTTCCAATATGTGGTTACAGTGACATCTAAAACACATGAATAATACTGGCAGTGATTATTTTTGTAGGCCTTCAAAACAGAACGAATGTGTAGGGAAAGAAATAAAGAAGGAGAAATCCATTTAAACTGGCACTCTTCCAATCCACTTTTTATACTGATTAATTTCTGCCCAGTATTGACCTGCTGATCTCTTCAGCATTCAAATTCACTAATTATTTCAATAATCATTCATTAACTTGATTTTTGTATTGACCACAGGACCTGGAAAAATGTTTTTTCACATTTCTTGCTGACATGCTCAATGATGAGGACTTTCTTCAGGCATGACCTTGAAACCAAATGAAACCTATTCTGGGTGGCTCGATGGGAACTTTTTTTTTCCTTTCATAGACCGTTAGTGTCTAAAAAGTCATGCTTTCCTCAATAAAATTATCACTAAAATGGAACTTACAAGGAGAAAAATTAGCAAGATATTCACCATTTCCAATCTTCTATACTCCTTTACAATAGTAGCGTATTTCCAGTCATGTACAACGTTATTCTGCATGGCAAATTGAAATACATAATTTATTTTTAATTGATTTATTCCCCTCTATAGACACAAGTCTACTTTGGATGGAAAAATATGCATTCATTAAATTTTTAGATGTGCCATTTCACAGAATTGCTATGACAACTTACAACCATTGCTACTTTTGGAATATTTGCTATTATTAAATATTATCATGAATAGACTGCGTGTGATAAGGTAGTTTGGCAATAGGTATGATTCTCCTCCTGTTTTTAGTGAGGATGCCAAAGCTGAGAAAAGATGCCTGGATCATTCAGTAAATTCCTGGACCATTCAGTAAATACTAGAACAATGGTTCAAATCTGGGTCAGCCTGAGTGAAAAGCCAAGTTCTTCGGGGTCACGTGGCTTCACATATGATACCATGTAAAGCACTCCTGGGAGTCATTTGGCATACATTGTAGTTACAGTTGCCATTACTAGTTTTCATTGCTATTGGCTGAGAGGCCAGTGCTGAGTTAATATAGAGTAATTCATCTGTAGTGAGGGATCAATAATATTACTAAGAAACAGAGAAAGGAAGGAAGAAGAAAGAAGAGAATAAAAAAGAAAGAGAAGGAGGAGGAGGAGGAGGAAGAAGAGGAGGAGGAGGAGGAGGAGGAGGAGGAGGAGGAGGAGGAGGAGGAGGAGGAAAGGAAAGGGGCTAGCCAAGCAAAAATGATTCTGAAATGATAGCTGATACAACTTTTTCTGAACCCTTCATCTCATAATAACTGTTTAATTCAAGAAAAAAATAAACAGAAATCAACTCTTATCTATAAAATGCTCTGAATGATAATAGCTCTTTTGAGGGGATAATAGTATGTTCATTATGTTGATTGTGGGAATGATTGCACAGGTGTAGAGACATGTCACAATTTACAATTGTACTTTTATGTATGCAGTTTGTTTTATGTTAATTATACTCCAATAAATCTATCAAAATAATAATAACAATAGCTCTGCCTCATTAAGAAATGTAAGGGAAAGAAATAATACATACTTAGATTCCCACATGGAGGAAGTTTGCAATAAATACAGCTTTCGTTATTACTGAAAGATTTGTGTGTTTATCTGCAATCAAGTGCATTCTATTTGCTTTCTCTCTCACTCTCTCTTTCTCTCTAGGTCTATCGCTTTCTTTCTCTTTCTCCCTCTATCACTTCCTCTCTTTCATTTCATTTCATTTCCTACCTTTTTAATATTATTGGTCCAAAAGTAGTTGTGACTATCATAGTATGTCTAATTTTATTTTTCCATCTTTATTGAAGTATAATTGGAGAATAAGTGTTCTATATATTTAAGGTGCACACTGTGATGGGTTAATTTACATATTTAATTCGAAATTCCTTTTCAATGATTTGTCTTCCTCAATTTCATGTGTTATAGTTCTCACTGTACTTTGGGGTTAAATTCACTTATTCTTCTTGCCATAATAAATGGGTATATTTTCTTTATCTTCTACCTTGATAAGTCATCATTAATGTTTAAAATTACAGCTGAGTTTGGACATTGGTTTCACATTCTACAATTTAACTGAATCATTTATTAGTTCTAACAGTTTTTTGTGAGGTCAGTAGGGCCTTCATCTTGGATTATCTACTATAGCACTTCTTTCTTTCCTATTTAAACATCTTTGCTTTTCATTTATACTTGCTCTAAGACTATATTGCAGTGGCAGTAGTGAACATTCTCATCTCCTTCCTGATCTTAGAGGAAAAGCTTTCACTTTGTATGGTATACAGTGATATAAACTGTAGGCTGGTTATATATGACCTTTATGGTGTTGAGACATTTCTCTTATAAAAATTTGTCTCAAGATTCTTATCAAGAAAAGATATCAAATATTGTCATGGCCTTCCTCTGCTATAGAAATGATCACACAGCTTTTCTCCTTCAATTTGTTAATGCTCTGAGTCACATTGATTGAGTTTTCTATGTTGTAACATCCCAGCAAGAAGTCCTCATTGAATATGATGCACAATCCTTTTAATGTACTGGTGAATTCAGTTTGCCACTGTTGTATTGAAGATTATGTTCATGTTGCATCTGGGATATTGCCTGTAATTTTCCTTCTTTGTAATGTCCTTTACTGGCCTTAGTATCTGGGTAATGCTAAGTAATATAAAGTAAGGTTTACAATTATTCCCTCTCACTCAGTTTTTGAAAGAGTTGAGTAAAGACTGGCAATAAATCTTCTTTAAATATTTTTTTAAGAATTCAGCTGTAAAGAGTACCTCTGGGGTGGTACAATTGAGCGTGTATGTGTGCATGCGTGCGTGCGTGCATGCATGTGTGTGTGCACCAGTACCAGAGCTTGAATTCAAGGCCTTGCACTCTCACGTGGTAGCTTTTTCACTCAAAACTAGTGCTTTACTACTTGTGCTGGTTAATTTCTCTGTCTGTTCTGAGGATTGCTTGATCTTCAGATCTCAACCTCTTAAGTAGCTAGGATTACAGGCATGAGCTAGCCTACATATTTTATTATTAATTCAAAATCCTAACTCACTATAAACCTGCCAAAATTTTTCATTTTTCATAATTTAATCTGCTAGTTTTATATTTCTCACTTAGTCTAGGCTATCCAGTTCAGCAGTGTATTTTTTTTTGGTTAGTAGCAGTCTCTTGTGATATTTTGCATTTATGTGTTATCAGTTACAATAGTCCCTTTTTCACTGGTAATTTTATTTGAGTCTTCTCTTCCCTACCCCCACATCTGCATCACTTTTTTTGGGTAGTTTGACTAAAGGTTTGCCAATTTAATTAAGATTTTCAAAACCTAATCTCTTATCTTTTCTACTATTTTTCCTGTCTTATTCTCATTTCTTCCTATTATAATATTTCTAATTTCTTTTCACTTTCTGCTGACTTTGGGTTTAACTTACTCTTCTTATTTTAATGTATCCTTGAGATATAAAGTTACGTTGTCTACATGAGATCTTATATTCTTTCAAGGTATAAAATTATCATTATAAACTTTGCTCTTTTGACTACTTTGGTTTGCCTCAAAGTACATTTTTATTTCCCTTTAATTTTCTCTTTGACAAACTAATTATTCAGGGATCTGCCATTTTTCCTCTATAATTGACTTCTAGTATCACAGCAGTGTGGTCAGAAAATATACTTAGTGAAATTTTAATCTTCTTAAATTTGTAATAATATGAGCATGATTCTTTTGTACTTGAAATGAATGTGTATTCCATTACTGTTGATAGAGCATTCTGTGCACATCTGTTAGCTCTAGGATTTCTGTTTGACTTTTGTATAGCTCCTATTTCACTGTTAAACTTCAAATCCTGTTCACATATGATTTCCTGGTTGTATTTAATAGACTATGGCACATAGAGCTGCTGCTATTGATGTTGGCATTGTTGATCTCAAAGCCTTATACTTGTTAGGCAGGTGTTTTGCCATTTGAGTCATTTTTCTTTAGTGGTTTTTTTTTTCAAATAGGATCTCACAGTTTACCTAGCCAAACTTAGGATAGTAGGATAGTATAGCTGAATGACATACCGTTGTGCCCAGTTTATTGGTTGTGATAAAAGGTTCAATAATTTTTTGCCTAGTCTGGCCTCAAAGCTCAAACTATAACCCTCCCAATCTTGGGTTTCCAAAAGTGAGTGTTGGGCACTCTTATCCTGCCAGTTTTCTCATGTCAGTCTCAAAACAAGTTTGAATTCTATCTAAAAGCTATTTGCAACATGAGATACAGCAAAAATATCCCCCCCATGATGTTTTCTAATAGCTGCTAATCAAGAAATAAACTTCTTAAACTACCTAAAGCTCATTTCCTCCCTTTATAAAACAGGAATAAGAACCATGAAAGGAAAACAAAGAACCACAATTATCTCAAGATCTTTCATGTTAGCATTTGCACATCAACAAATCTTTTTCTTTTTTTTTTCCAGTCCTGGGGCTTGAACTCAGGTCCTGAGCACTGTCCTTGGGCTTTCTTAAGTATAGAGCTTTAGCTCTTGAGCCACAGCACCACTTCTGGCTTTTTCCATGTATGTGGTATCAAGGAATCTAACTGGGCCTTCATGCATGCTAGGCAAGCATTCTATGACTAGGCCAAATTCCCAGCCGAACACATCAACAAATCAACAAAGAAACATTAGTAGAGCAGAAAGGCACTGTTTTTCCTCAATGAGTTTTTATTCTATTACAGAATAAAGTTACTCTGAGTCTGAATTAGTAAGAAAGGTATTATTAAGACCACTGCCATAAGAATCAAAACTATTGTAATAGGAAGAAGACATTGCGCTCAAACAGAAGGTTAAGTAGAATTTATAGCAAAGACAAAGATTAAGGAAAAGAGCTAAAATGAAGCAAGAAGAATGGAGGCTTCTTGCTAGGCCTTTACTAGGATCATCAGGCATATTGGGCAGGAATGCATTCTTTCTACACTGACTTGGCAGGATTCATGTTGAGACTGAGCTACTCTTCTAACCAAGATGGAGCTGACACTGAGACCTGGTTGAGAAGAAGGCCCAGATATATTAAACTTTCCATATCACAGGCAGCCTCGGCCCTACAGACTGGACATAGGGTAGAAATTTCTCACAGGCAATCTCAGCACATACTCAAACCCCAAAGTGGTTTCAGTCCACTGAAAGTGTGTTTGTAACAGGTACTTAAGCTAATTTTACTGACGTCATTTAACTAAACGCAGGAGAAAAGCTTTGCATCTCTACCTCCACTTTGTGCTTGTCTTTTCTCTAGGTTTTCCTGCTACTGTTAATTCACAATCTCTATGGGTTCCAGATAAGGAGAAAGGGGAACTATCAAGTAGATAAGGCTAAAAGGCAGATAACATATGGCCCATCATAGTGCATCCTGCTTCCATAATGCCTCAGGCTTCTGCTCAAATGCTGCTTCTTCCCATAAGGCCCTGGGTGCCTGTTCAACCAATGAAAAGAGGTGAGGCAAGTGCATGCCCAAGCCCTCAAGCCACCAGCGCATGGCACAGGGATGGAAATATGGGAGGAGCTCCAAACTGTAGTAACAGCCCTCGGAGCTGACTCTCCTGGACTCCTCTGTGCCCATCTCTGGACGGAGAGTCTGGCTACTGTGGCTTTCACTGATGGCGTTCCTTTCATTTTCAAATAAACTTTATTTTGTTTACTTAAACACTTCCCTGCCTTTTCATTCTTTAATTGTCAGAGAAAGTAAATCTGTTCTCAAGACAGTACCACAGAAAAGACAGGACTGATGAATAGCATTTTTGTGGCATGGGACTGAAGTCACAGCAAAGTCTTGCAGGGAAGAAATGAAACCAATTGCCTATAATAATCCAACTGCACCCTGGAGCAAAAGAAATGATTGCATGGAACTAGCCTGATGTCCTCAAGTAATGACAGTGATCACTTCTCCAGAATCTAAGAGAACCACAGTTGAGATGATGACCAGGGAGGACAGACACATAGGGAGCTAGAACTCTAAGCATGAGCTGGCCTCATTCCAAAAACCTAATACTCATGTCTGTACCCTGAAGATGGCTGAAGATGAGCTAAAATACTATTTTTCCAGGGCATCATGACATGTAAAAATCTCCTTTCTCTATCGTATTTCTTCTCTAATAAATTTTCCTGTCACTTTTATTAAACTTCATGACTTGTCTGAATTTCTCTCTTGCCTGATGTGAAGATGGAAGTAGACAGCTGTGCAGCCCTCACAGTTATTAAAGGAAGAAAGCTGCTGGAAAAGCTGAGGGCAGAGAATTTCAATGTGTCATCTTTGGGTAAGGTTAGGTAGGGATACTCAGAGACCCCAAGGGCTGAAATGTGAGTAAGTCTCTTTTTCCACTTTGCTTGTGCTCTGAAAACCTAACTCTCCGGGAAGTCCCTGATAGAATTGCTTTTGTTTCTTGGAGCGGCTGACTTACTGCATTTTGTTCTAGGGTAAGGATCATAATGAGCAAAATGAGAGCTGAAAGCAAAAAAGCGTTCTTCACAGAGTGAAGTTAGTCATTTTTAATGGTTCATTATCTTCATATTGCAATTAATTCCTATCATTTTTCTTGTCAGTCCTGGGGCTTGAACTCAGGCCCTGAGCACTGTCCTTGGACTTTCTCAAGGCTAGAGCGCTACCACGTGAGCCACAGCACCACTTCCAGCTTTTTCTAGTATGTGGTACCGAGGAATCAAACCTGCTCCTCATGCATGATAGGAAGCATAGGGAGCTCTGTCATCCCTCAGCCCATCATTCATATAACAGCAAGACCCAAACCACCACAGGAAGTGTCAAACTTTGCTGATGTCTGAAATAACTCAAGTTTATGTGTTAAGAAAGTTTAAACGATTATGAGAGTCTCCTATAAATTGAGAGAGAGAGAGAAAAAAAGAAAAAACATGTGCCCTTCTTTTTCTGGATGGAGAGAGACAATGGTTTAGTCTGGTCCTGTGCCCTCTGGGTTCTGTTTAGGACACAGCTAATGTTCTGATGGGTGGGTGATAAAGCCCCAGAAAAAAAAATCACATCAGCTATTGTTTCTCCTCCATGCAATAAATCAAAAGCATGAAGGCTGGGTTTTTCCCTAATTGATTTAGGTCCCTGCCTTGACTTAAGGCATTTCAGAGTCTCAGCAAGCTATTTCATTCATGACAAATGGGGTGGGTGCCTGAGAAAGAGTTGCCCTTCTAGGAAGGAGGAGAAGCTCTGAAGGCCAAGAAAATAAAAATGCTCTGCTCTGGTTGAAATGCAATTTGGTTAATGGAGACAACAGATGGTTGATTGAAAGCTACTCATTCGGAGGCAAGGAGTAACCTCGCCCCCCATCCCACCTCCAGTAGTCTCGGGAAGGTGGTCCTCTGGTCTAATCTACTGCAGATCCCTTACAGGCATTATCTCCTTTAGCATGCCTGTGAGTTTGGCTTTAATCAGCAAGCCCCAGAACTGACGGAAGAAAGAAGAAGAGCTTACAGTAGATAAGATTGGGTAAAGGAGACAAGAAAACTCCTAGCTGGGTGTGTAGTGATACATGTCTATAAACACAGCACTTGGGAGCCTGAGCTCAATGTCAGTCTGAACTATTATGAAGACCCAGAAAGAGAGAAAGAGAAAGAAAAAGACAAGAAAGAAAGAAGGAAACAAAGGATGAGAGAGAGAGAGAGAGAGAGAGAGAGAGAGAGAGAGAGAGAGAGAGAGAGAGAGGACAGACTGAGTGCCAGTGGCTCATACCTGTAATACTGACTACTCAGGAGGCTGAGATCTGAGAGTCATGGCTTGAAGCAAGCTAGAACAGGAAAATCCTGACACTTATTTCCAACTACCAAAACAGCTGAAAGTGGGGCTGTAGCTTAAGTGTTACAGCACTAGTCTTGAGTGAAAAGGGTCAAGAACAGGACATGGAACCTGAGTTCAAGCCCAGGACTGGCAACAAAAAAAAAAAAAGGAGAAAGGGAGGAAGAAAAGATTATTGATTATTGATCAGCCTTGTCTTTCCTGAAATCCAAGGGACCTGCAAAGTGACAATAAGAAAGGAACTCAATGCAAAAGAGACGGTCACAAAATGGAGGCCGAGATACCAAGTTTTTCTCTCACTTTTAGTACTTGTGGGCCCCCTTAAGTTGTCAGTGCTTTTAGCAAACAACAAAACACAGCTATACTTAATGTGAGGTTGGCTCAAAAATTCTATTTCCTGTTTCTGACAATCGCTGTGTGGTCTCGCTCAAACTGAAGAACAGAAGCCTGGGATTTTGTCTCCTGTACACACATGTGCAAAACCTTGGTCACACTTGTCCTGGACATCTAGGAAAAGAGTGCTTTTCCTGGGTGTGAGGATAATTCTTGTCAGCTCCATTGCACAACAAATACTTCCTTTGGTGTCCGACTTATAATTTCTTCTCCAATAATTGAATTTCCAATGAAATGGTGAATAACAGCTAAGATTTGCTGAGAATTTACATTATACTCTGCACTCAGCTGGGAACTTTGCAGTTCTTAAATTTGATCTACTCCTTCCACAAAACAGTTATTCCTCAAGGCACTATTCCTTCTTGAATCCTCACAATATCCGGTGGGGGAGTTCTCATTATCATGTTATAAAGAGAAAGGATCAGCAACAATTTTAATAACTTGTCCAGAGCTGCACAGTTAATTAATCCTCCGAGTTTGAACAAAGGACTCTCAGGCATCCATGTTTGTTCCCAACCAGCATGCAAGGTAGACTCTAGAGCAAAGCTTGTTTTCACTGTAGTTTTATTTTATCAAGTGTTTGGGGTTGTTTTTATTCCTTCCTTCCTCCCTCCCTCCCTCCCTCTTTTCTTTCTTTCTTTCTTTCTTTCTTTCTTTCTTTCTTTCTACCTTTCCTTTCTCTTTTTCCCTTTCTCCCTCTTTCCCTCCAATTCTCCCAATCTCCTATCCCCCTCCCTCCCTCCCTTCCTTCCTTCTATTCTTCCTTCTTTCTTTCCTCCTTCCCTTCCTCCCTCCTTTTCTTCCTTCCTCCCTTCCTTCTTCCTTCCTCTCTTTCTTGTTTTCTTTCTCATGTCCCTATATTGTTCCAGTGCTCTCCCTTACCATTTTTGCTCAAGGCTGATGTTCTACCACTTGAGCTACACCTCCACTTCTGGCTTTTTGCTGGTTGGTTTAAGATAAGAGTCTGGTAGACTTGACTTCCCTAGCAAGCCTCAGGCTGTGATCCTCAAATCTCAGCCCCCTGAGTAGCTAGCTTTACAGCTGTGAGCCACAGGTACCCTGTTGTTGTTATTATTGTTGTTGTTTTGTGTGTGTGTGTGTGTGTGTGTGTGTGTTTTGGTTTGTATGTGTTTTTTTTCTAGATAAAACTATATATTTTTTTAATATTTTTATTGTAATTAATAAAAGGGTTACATGATATTTGCCAGATAGAAGGTACATTATTTCACGTACATTGATACCCTTTCACATGTCTTGGTACCCATTACTCTCCCCCCACCCCTCCCACCCGTCTTGGTTTTCCCCCCTTCCCTATCAAATTTCAAATAACCAAATACAAATAAATTCAATATATCAGGTAACAAAGTGAGATACTGTAACAATATGAGATACCCAAGGGACAGCAAAGGAGATGAGAGACAACATAGTACATTAAGGGCAACAAATTTGTTTCAATATCCTGGAGGTCCTTTCAATTAGCTTCATACTATATGACCTTATGTATCAAGATTTTGCTCTATTGCAGATCTCTGCTAGTAGAGCCCAAGGTTTCTACTGATTATGACGAATGAGGGAAACCATTGAGCCTAAGTTCCTTTGAGTCTGGCTTACTTCACTTAATAGGATTTTTTCTAAGTCTTTCCATTTCCTAACAAATAGGGCGATGTCATTCTTTCTGACAGCAGCATAGAATTCCATTGTGTACAAATACCACAACTTGTTGATACGCTCATCAACTGAGAGACATCTAGGTTGGTTCCATATCTTTGCTATGGTAAATAGTGCTGCAATGAACATTGTTGTGCTAGTGGATTTAGTATGCCCTTGTTTCTGGGTGGTTGGGTAAATGCCAAGTAGTGGAATTGCTGGGTCATAGGGGAGTTCTATGTTTAGCCTTTTGAGGCACTGCCACACTGCTTTCCATAGTGGTTGAACGAGTTTGCACTCCCTCAAACTATATATTTAACCAACACAACCTTCTCCTTTCCTCTCCCTCTGTTCAAAATTATATAGTGACCTTCACATAATCTACAATAGTTTTTTGCCAGTCCTAGGGCTTGAACTCAGTGCCTGAGCACTGTTCTTCAGCTTTCCTCAGGGCTACAGCTCTACCACTTGAGCCACACTGTATGCGTACAGAGGAATTGAACCCAGAGCTAGGCAAGCACTCTACCACTAGGCCTAACTTCCAATCCCAATAATCTACAGTTTTTAAGACAGAAATGGTGTCATAGTTGTTTCTAATTTTTGAATTAGAATGGTCTTCCGAGGAAAAAATTATAGCTGCATTAAATTTCATTTTGTTGTTAAATAGAGCCATTTATAATTTTCTCTCATTCAGAGCAGACAAAAAATAATATCTGCCTATCATTAAAAAAAATGGCATGGCATGCTCCTGCAGGAAAACAAAACACAACAACAAAACAGTGTATTAGATTTTGTGTTCATATCACCAACAGTGGAGACCACCAAAGGGGAAGAGAGAGCAAAACTGAAGAATAAAAGCAGGAACAATGCTCAGCATCTTGTTCCTGTTTTGCTTGCTTTTCTTTGTAGAAAGGAAGTCATGTCTGATTTATAGATTTTCTTTTTCCCTAGCTGTGTAGGATCTAGCTTAAAAAATAAAAAACACAATAACTTCTAAAATGCCTGGGAAAATCTAGCTATTTTTCTTCATCTAAACCTCATCAAACTCTATCGGTACAATTTTACATAAAATGCCCCCAGGATTAGTTTTATGACCTTGTCACGTGGCCTAGTTTCATCCCACAGCCCCAGAATTCTTGAGAGCCACCTGAATCAGAGGGCAAAGCACTAAGGCCATCAGATTGCAGGGACAGATGGATGGCAAACACTGCAGGCAGTGCTCAGGGTTTCTAGGCAACCCCAGGCTCCTTCACAAAGCTGGAGGCCACCAGCCACCTCCCTGGGGGTGGGAGGGGGGCAGGGGAGCTGACTCAGAGCCCTGAGTGTGAACTGCATCTTAGTCTCCAGGACTTTCTAAACCACAGTGGTGCAAACCTGCTCTGTCATCTGCTTTTTTTCTTTCTTTCTTTTTTCTTTTGTGAGAGGATTTTATTTTTCCATCTACCTGGCCAGCTGCTAAAAACAAAACACAGTCCTTCTGATTTTCTTCACACCCACTGACCTGGAGAAACCCCCTCACATACAGGCACCATCTGGGAGAACCATTTCTCTCATCAAACTTGCAAAACATTTTTAAAAAGCCTCAAAAAGCAGCCATTTGGCATGGCATTATTGACTGCTTTCCTGTGAACACTGTGATTTAAAATTTTAATCTTAGCTTCCTGATGAGGTATCAGAAGTCTGCATTTGAGCATTTGAACAGGCAAGTTCTAAAATGCAGACCGGTCTGTGTCCAGGGTTTATGTGGAATGGTTGAAATACTGAATTTTCTATTACACAACTTCTTTAAATTTCACTAGAATTCTGTGTGGAGAAAATATTTTGACTGTTATTATTATCCCTTCTTAGTCCTAGGTTCACCATTTTGGACATCTACTATGCTGTGGACCAAAGACTGTTTCCCTAAAAATGAATATGTTAAAGTGCTAGTTCTCAATGGAATCATATTTAAAGGCAAGACTTTTAAGAGGTTGCTGCAGTTTGAAGGTTTGTTGAATCTTCATCTTTAATGTGACAGTATTAAGAAATGGATCTTTAGGAGGTGATTACATCCATCTGAAATGAGGATATTGGGTCTCACCAGCATCTAGGCCACGTGGTAGATGATAGGGACTTGGGCTTAACTGGCACCATCTTGTCTTCTTGGTGGATGAAGGGGAAATCCCACCCCCTGGTGATGGGAGTGCCTGAATTCTTAGACGCAGAGACTGGGACCGCATGAGACTCTTGAGCTCCTTGTGACTCTGTCCACTAACCAAGACCCTATTTAGGCCCTGACCAGGTCAGGCAACGTTTTGAAGCATGCCTCCTGTTTACAGACTCTCCTTTATCTTGTGTCCCACTTCAGCACTCATTGAAGCTGATCTTGTTTGTTAGTACTGTTTTTCTGCTCTTTCTCTACCCACCTACTCTCTTGGCTCAGATTTCTAACAGTGTTGAGTGTATTTGAGGCTGCAGGTCGTTGAGACAAGAATAAAGCCACTTTTTCCTAGCTGTGAGATCTCGAAAGAATAACACAACCACCTCATGCTTTGGTTTCCTTATCGCCAAAAATGGGGGAAATATCTATTTCATAGTTTTCTGTGAACAAGTTAATATAGTAAAGACTATATCTCAGAGCCAAGAAAAAAATGTTCAATAAATAGCAATTTCAGCATTCTAACTCTTTACCATTGTGTTACACAGATTTCTGTCACAATGATAAAATACCCTGAAAGGCAAAAGCTTGTTTCTTGGCTTATAATTTTGAAGGTTTTGATACATGGTCATTTGACCTCATTACATTGGGCCTGTGGCAGCACAGTACATTATAGCAGAAGCACAGAGAAGATCTGTACATCTCCGGGCACTTAGGAAGCAGAGAAACAGAAAAAAGGGCTAGTTTTGAATAGTCTCTACAAGGATGAGCCTCCAAAGACACAAGCTGCAAGGATGTCCCAGCTCTTAAAGATTCCTCCCTCGCCCAATGGCACCATCATCTAGCAGCCAAGATTGCATATTTGAGCCTGTGTGACATGCTGCAGATTCAAACTCTTCAAACTGCAGATTTGTTGACAGTTAATCATATTGCCCCCTCTAGTAGCTCCCTTCACCTCAGAATCTACCTTTCTGCCAGGCTGCTAATATTGCTTTCAGAAGCCCATCCTTGCTTCTCTTGACCTCTTTATCAACCTCCTATGATCTACAGGTATATAGTAGAGTTTATCCGGCTTATCACCAGCAGCCATTGAAATTCTTTTCCTTGCAAGTGACAGAAATCTAATTCACTCATAATCTGGTAAGGTGCTGACTTCCACAATTGAAAAGTAATATTCTGGCTAACACAAGGTTCCCTAAATGGCCCCCCACTCTCTCTGGACCTAACTCTCATTTCAGACTTCCTTTGTATGCTGGCCTCCTTTTTTCCCACCACAGTTGGTTTTTAGCCCATGGCCAGGAAAGATGGCTTTTAACAGCTCCAATGTCAACCTCCTGGGGTAACAGTTCCATGAAGAGTACTCATCAATCTTAAAATCTATATATCAGTTCTAGGAACTGCTCTGAGAAGCTGCTTTTAGAAGCAGCAAGGGGAGAAGAGATGACAAAAATACTATTCCACTTTGATGGATCCACAGAGGAAGGATTGGTTGGTCATGATATTTCAAGGAGCATATGTCACCTACACAAGCAGATCACATGTCCATGCCAGACAAGGAGCTCCTGGGCCTACCTACACATACCTGCTCTTTAAAGCATTACAGAATATAGGGAATGGAGGTAGAGTCAAACAAAGCCAGGCTTTGCTCCCATCCCACAGAAAGTACAGAGTACCAAATGGGACAAAAACCGATTTAAGCTCATAGAAAGAAATAGCTCAACCATCAACAGCCACTTGGGTTCATTGTCATCCACAAGAAATATTAATCACCATGATCCTTTCCTTTGGCAAGGGGAGTGCTTTCTCTTGCCAGGCCAGATGTGAAGGTTGCTTGGGTTCTAAGGTGGGTGAGAATGAAATCAGGAAGCTAAGTCATAGCTTTCAAGGTTTGCATCTCAGTAACAATGGGATTCCTTATTCACGCCTTCCACTCATGTGTAACACACACACACACACACACGCACGCAGAAGCTATGACAGGGACAGTCACCAGGGACATGTGCTGAAAGAGAATTTAGAAGTATTTGGCCTTTATCAGGTGCCCTTTATTTGGGATCACAGAAACACTTAGGAAATGTCAAATTAGTTCTCAAAACCTGTCTGCAAGAAAGGTGTTATTATTCACCTTCCCCAAATGTGAAAACGGAAATGAAAAGCTAAACATGACTTTCCCAAAGCTATTCTGAAGATTTCAATAGCGTGACCGTCACATCCTGAACATGGTCACAGCCTCATCTCTCCCTGCATGCAGCTGCCTTCCTTCCCTTAATAGCCCAGCCAGTTCCACATGGGTGCAGCTGATAAGGCCCAAGGATGTTATACATTGCTGTGTCCTAAGGCAGAAGAGAAGTTTCAAATATCAGCCATGTTTTCAGCTTAATTTCAAGGTCAGAATAAAACATAGAGGTTATTAAATTCACTCTTATTCCTGAGTAACAACATACTCTTTTGAATATTTCCAGGGAGAAGGAGCTGGCTCCACATAGAGCGGGCTCTAACACCAGATGAATACCAGTGGTACAGCACACCACTGCATAATGCATTAAAGTCAGTCTCCTTGCAACTCTACACTTGCCTATGAAAATATACCTACTAACCAACTTTCTTCCTTTTTTCATTCTTTCATTCTTTCTTTTTTCTTTCTCTTTCCTTCCTTCTTTCATTCCTTTGCCATTTCCTTCCTTCCTTCCTCATTCCTTCCTTCTTCCCTTCTTTCCTCCTTTCTTCCTTCATTCTCTTCTTTTCAAGATAGTTTGAAAATTGAATTTTGAAATCACTAATCCAGGTACAACACTCAGACAGCTTTTACCTTTACACTCAAGTTGTTTTCTAATTATTGAATAGTCACTCCATTGACCTGAACTAGTACTACAGCAGGAATCCCCACTGCATTTCTTCCAATTTCTGAGAAATAGAACTGCTGCTCTACGAATAAGTAAAAGCCCTATGGTCTGCTCAGTTTCCATTCATGAAGGCTTCAAGCTGAGCCCTGGGTATAGGAGGCCTTGTTCCTAATTAGAATTCTTCCCATACCAGAGTTTTGATTTGCATTGGCAACCTATGATTCCTTGCCTCTCTCAAGCCAGGAGCTCCAATGTGAGCCAAGGATGAGCTTTCTGATTCTCTTCTCATCTTCTCTAAAAGGAGCTCCATCTTGAGAGGACACTGCAGTAGAAAGAGGACCTAACTAGATTTGTGTTACCAAAGGTTGCTGCTGATCTGATCAGATCAATTTAATCACTGGGAGAATACTAGACTTGGAGATTATTGGGTTCAGATACATCCTCCAAATCAAATCTAAGGTGTTCCCTTGACTCAGGACTTTAGAAAGACCCCACCGTCCTGTTCAGAGTAATTAGAAAGTTCACATTAAGCCAAGGCATACATACAGATTGCAGCTTACAATGCAAACACTTACTAGATGTGTGTTTGTGTAAACAGTCATAACCTTTTAACAGATCAAATTAAATGACATCATGCAGCTCAGCCAGCATAGCGAGGAGGGCACCCCAGGAGCCCTATCGTTCTTCTCAATTTTCTGGCTCAAATCATCTCTTAGGATCACAACCTATATTATACATGCTGCATTTGTGAGCCTTCAAGGGCAGTCTTCTGATCTGAACATAGCTGTATTTTACAGTGCTAGAAGGTTTCTTGAATGTTTTTTAAAGATCTGCAGTGGCATGATATCTGTCGGTAGGAACATGCATTTTTCTCAGACAAGGGGTCAGCCACAGAGTGTATCTCATGGTCATGGTGGGTGGGATTCATGGGCAGCGCTCACATTTCTGGGGAGATTTTGTGTGCTTGTGTGTTCCTCAATGTTCTTTTCTAAAGACTGAGTCCTGCTTCTTGCTTTCAACGGGACTCTCTTTTCTCCTTTTCTATCATGGCTAGAACTCATAGATAACAGATAGACAGACAGACAGACAGACAGACAGACAGACAGACAGACAGACAGATATAATTGGACCTAATCTGTTTTTATTGTAAAGAAGATGTACAGAGGGGTTAGCATTACATAGGTAAGGAAATGAGTACAATTCTTGTTTAACACCATTATTCACCCCTTCACTTTCTCTTGCTGTTCTTCCCACCTGCTTCCTGCCCTCAAGTTGTAAATTCATTTCCAGCATAGTATCTAGTGAGTATGTTGCATTGGTTCATCCTCTGTCCTTTGTCCTCTTCCCATCCCCAAATCAGATAAACTTATATACAATACCAAGGTACCAAAATCAAAAACAGTGACAACAGGGAAACAAAGGAATAAGAAAACAAAAGAAAAAGAAAGCCAGGCTGGTGGCTCATGCCTGTAATCCTAGCTACTCAGGAGGCTAAGATCTGAGGATCATGGTTCAAAGCCAGCCTGAGCACTAAAAAGTCCCTAGAAAAAGACCACTAGAAAAGCAGAAGTAGTACTGTGACTTAAAGGGTAGGGGGGTGGTAGCCTTGAGTTGAAGAGCTCAGTGACAGCACTCAGGCCCAGAGTTCAAGTCCCAAGACAAAGAAAGAAAAACAGAAAGAAAGAAAGAAGAAAGAAAAAAGAAAGAAAAAAAAAACAAGTAACTACATACAGTACACTAGAGGATAAAAGAAAACTCTGTTCCCATATCTTATAGTTTATTTTGATTGGCATCATTTTACATGGTTATATGTACATAGCTACTGAGCTATTGTGATCCTCTGCTAGAGCTATCCTAGACATGTACTAATTAATGGATGCCCTTCACTAACCCACAAATGGGTTTGTAGGTCGTTATTTAAACATTTGGCACTCACCTGTAAGTAGGAATTTGTAATGCCTACTAGAACTCAATCCTTATTATGTGTGACTTGGATTTGGAGTCAAATCTATAGATTTCCATGGGACTATTTATCTTGAGTTAGAATGATGTTTCCCTTCTCTTTGAAAATGTATTTCACATTCAAGTAAGCCAGATATAGGCTCCATGGTTTCCCTCATTTGTAATAATTAGTACACATCTAGGATTCTTCTAGCAGAGGATCATAATAGCTCAAATGCTATGTACATATGATCATATGTGCATATGGTCATATAGGATACAACTAGATGACATGACCTAATGTGATTATTGTATCTGACTTTGTTACCTGGTATAATGTACATACATTTATTTGAAGCAGGGAAGGAAAGGGGGAAAACTGTAACCCCTCTATACATTACCCTGACAATAAAATAAATAAATTAAAATTAACTTCACATTCAGTATTTATTTAGTAAAAATGCCGTTCTTTGTATATCACTTTTTCAATAAAGTGGCATAAAGGCAACTAAGATTTGAATGCTAAGCTTGATGATGATGTAGACATTATACATAAATCACCTAGCCAAGCACTGTTCAAACTCACTAAGAGACTAAGAAAGAGGCATGTCGAAATGAACTGCATTATAATAGTAACATATCTGAAGACTCGCTGAGATACAAGCTACCTATGCAAAATTTGAAGCTCTTTGGATTTTAGTTATTTTTGTTTTGCACCATTACTGGGGCTCAAACTCAGTGCCTACATGCTGCCCCTTTGACCCTCACCTCCACTTCCACCTCTGACTTTTTACTAGCTAACTGGAAATAAGAGTCTCATGGACTTTCCTGACTGAGCTGGCTTCAAACTAAGCCTCTCAGATCTCAGCCTCCTGAGTAGTTAGATTAGATGCATTTTGCCATCAGAACCCAACAAATTTAAACCTCTTATCCTAGCTCTGGACTGGAATGCAGTTGGTTATTTAAAGTTGGTATGCCTCCATTTTCTCACTCAATGGTAAGAATTTGCGATACGTACTTGACAGCATTACCATGAGATGAAAGAAGAAGCATGCTACTTGCTCTATCAGGCACCATGAAGCATCCTACAGGAAAAAGGTATCATTATATCCTCATACCCATATCTACTACTACAGTTGTTTCCAGCAGTGGTGGGCTGGCACTGTGTGACATGACTGAGGGAAAAGGTTGGTCATTGAAAATCCTACAGAGGCTGAGGTAGTAAAGGGGAGAAGAATAGAGAGGACATAAGCCAAGGACCTGGTCTGGCCTAGGTTGACCCTGGACTTTGAATACTTGTACAAAGCTCTGAGCTAAAAACTTGCATCTGAAGTATTAGTGACAGTGGATCTTTGGACTTTTCAGACAAGAAGAACTATTCCATATTATTTCAGAAAATCATTTGCGTGCCTACTATTACCTGGGGTTTTACTGAATGGCATGGATTTTTAAAAATATGTTTTATTTAAGATTATAATTATAGCTTCTGGTTTATCTGAGTGTTGTAGAGTTCTCCCCTTGTTCTTTCCATTCTAGGACTTAAAATTAATTTATATCTAAGGATTATGGTCACACACGAAGCAACGTTGAAAATGACTGACTAAACGAAAAATATGTAAATAATGTATTTTAGATAATTTGGACAATAAAGGCCTTTATTTAGTCCTTTAGTAAAGTGCTTCATGTCTCCACATTGTTTTCTTAAAGAAACAATCTCATATTCCACCTTTTAATAGTGAATATGTCCGTATAAAAGTGTCTGAGAGATCTGAAAGCTAGGTCCACTTGTTCAGTAAAAATATCACAACCGGAGAAGAGCACAAAGCAAAATGTACATCAATTTCCACCTTTACAACTCCAACCTGACTTTTATTCTCATTATGTAAAGGTGACAAGGCTAGTACGAGAAGCTTCTTCTCAGCTTCCATGGCTCCCTATTGTATGGCTCCTCGTAAGGCCAGGCCTAGGCATATAGCACAGAATGGATGGAAGAGAGGTGACGTAGCTACTAAGTGACAGAGGCAACCTCACCTTCATGTGCTTTGTTTGTGATAGCAAGAAGCAGATATTGCTTTTCCCTCCCCAGGCTTCCTGGTACTGATTCTCAGTCAGCCAGCTAGAGGCCAACGAGGAGGCCCACTTGGGGATGAGAAGCCATGTCCTGACTATTATGAGAGATACAAAGAAAATGCACATCCGTTTGCAGGCCGCAGCTGAAACTGTACACCTGTTACCATGGTCCACATAAGAAACTCCTGAGGAAAAATAACAATGTCTAACAAGAAGAATATACTAAGGGAAGATGACCACACAAATCTAGAATAATTCTGAAAATTGAGCCAAGCCTATAATGAATCACTGAAGACAGGTTTAAACTGAAATGCTTTTTTCAAGATATTTTAATTCAAGGTGAGGATGGTAACTAACACCTGGAATTCTAACTATAGGAAAGGCTGAGAAGGAAGCTAATAAGAAGGTTCAAGGTCAGCCCAGCCCAGAACAATTTGCAAGACCCTAACTCAACCAATAAGAGACTTGTTGTCTTATATTTGATGCCATTAGGAGGAGCCGGTCTGGCCAAAAAGTGAGACTTTGTTTAGAAAATAACAAAAAAGTAAGGGGGTAGGGGTGGGTAAAAGTACTTTCCTGAGACATATTAAGCAGGTGCTTAGTTCAAACCCCAGCCCCATCAAAAAAGGAGAAAGTTTATTTTCATAGAACAAAATGAAGGTGCATATTATTAAATATGCTTTGGACTGGTATGAGCCACAGCCTTTCGGTCTGGTAGGCATTTGACTTAGCTAGCCTAATGTAGTACCACTACTAGGGCTGAAGAAATAATTCATTCACAGTCCAAATTTCTCATCACTGGGAATTTTACAGAGCTCACAATTTCCCTACGACACAGCTTTTACTCATACAAGAAGATCATGAGTATCAGTAAAATTGGAGACTGGAGTGTATTCATCCAGAGAAGAGAACCAATACTGTCTGTAAAGAAATAAAGTCCACTGGGAACAGTTAAAAAAAAATGGTTTCTGTAACAGCAAGGAATCTTTGACCAAAGAAAATGGCCATTTAATCCAGCTCAAAAAAGAACCTCACAAGACAGCCTCCTTCCCAGCTCTTGCAGCTCAGCTTGCTGTACTCTCTTGGTCTCTGTGGATCCTGCCCTTTAAACTGATTTGCCTTTGACAGCCTGAGGACTGGAGCAGAGGCACACCTAAGCTCGTTTTCTGCAAGAGCAGTGAAGGAATGTGGCCCCGACATGTGCTTCTTGGAAACAGAAAAACGGAGACAAAAACATTCCTTCCCTTCTGCCAAATAGAAAAAGACTCAGGGCTATGTTCTGTCTGTGGCAGTGTTCTGGGATATGCATGCATGGCATCCCCACAAGGAGAGCTGAGAAAGGAAATGGCAGGCAGGTCAAGATTCTGAAGGACAAAGGAAATGCTAATCACTCTTCCCATAGCCCTTCTGACAAAGAAGCATGGAAGAAGACACAGGTCACCTGTGAAAAGAGCAACCGTACCTGCTTCTCTTCACCTCCTGTCCTCTCACCCTCACTCCTCAGGCTGCCATCCTGTCTCTCCTTCCATCCCACAGCCTGGCTGAAATGTGCCTGCATTCTCAGCATCCCTAAGCAAGTCACCTGCATTCCCATCCTTTTTCTCAGGGCTGGCTTCTTAGCCTCCATCTCCCAGGTATCTCTATATCCCTACTTTATGGAGCCGCCCCACCCCACTCCACCCCCACCTCCAGCAGCCTTTGGTTTCCCAGGATTGGAGATTGGTGTGGCAAAAGAAATTCACTTGCTCCTGCACGCGTAGAAAACCACCTTCCTGAAGTTGGAAGGATGTGTCATCAACTGATAAAATGCTAAATGATAACTCATTTTCATTTTGCAGAACAGAACTGTTTAATATTTCATTTCTATCACCTGCTCATTTTAGGGCAGCCCACACATGCCAGAGAGAGCTAGGGCGGGGGATGGGGATTGTTTTAAAGGTTAAAGCCTCCAACAAGCTTTCAAGCCTGTGCTTTGCTTCTGACAGTGACGTTAATGTCTCGATGCTGCCCTCTGCTGGCCCATCAGACATTGACAACGTCTAGAAATGCGACTCGGGGATTTTTTTGTTTTGTTTTGTTTTACTGTAAAGGTGACATACAGAGGTGTTACAGTTACATAGGTCAGATATTGGGTACATTTCTTTATATATTTTTCTTTTCTTTGCAAGTTCTGGGGCTTGAACTCAGGGCCTAACCTGGGCACTGTCTTTGAGCCTTCTCAAGGCTAGTGTTCTACCACTTGAGCCATAGCATCACTTCCAGCTTTTTCTGTGTGTTGGTAACAAAAGAATTGAACCCAGGACTTCGAGCATGCTAGGCAAGCACTCTACCGCTAGGCTAAACTCCCAGCCCAGATACATTTCTTTTAAACGGTGTCATCTCTTCCCTCTTTTCTACCAGATTTTTCCCTCCCACCACTCCTCCCCTGCAAATTGTATAGTTTTCAACCCTAGTATAGTCTAGTATAATTGATGCATTTGTTCACTTTTTGTCCCACCGTTTCTATGCTCCTTTTTACCCTCCCCAAATCAGATTAACAGGACAAGAATACAGAAATCAAAGGCAATTACAAAAGGGGAAACACAAAAAGTACAAATAAAAACCTCCTATTCCTAATCAGTAAAAACCTTGGGCTCTCCTAGCAGAGATTTACAATAGAACAAAACCTAGATACTTAAGGACATATAGACTGATGCTAAATGAAAGGACCTCTAGGATATAGAAACAAAAGCCATATAATGAGTGATTGTTGTCTTCAATGTACTATGTTATCTCTGATATCTTTTGCTGTTCCTTGGTTAGCTCATATTGTTACACCTTGTCATCTGATATATGCATATGTATATATGCATCTTTGGTTATTTGAAGTGGGATAGGGAAGGGAGGAAAACAGATGAGTGGCAGGGGTGGGGGGAGGAAAATGGGGACCAAGCCATGAGAAAGGGTATCAATGTATGTTAAGTAATACACCTTCTATCTGGTGAATATAATGTAACCCTTCTATTAAGTACAATAAAAAATATATGAAAAATTACACAAAAACCCTCCTGTTTCCATTTCTTGGCATACATTTAAATAATCACCATTTTATATGATGATAGGCACATAGCTATTGAGTCCTTATGGTCCTGTCCTAAGAATATCCTCCTTTAGTATTCTTGTGCTTAGAGTCCTTTTAGTTTATCATGTCTAAGTGTACCATTCACTGTGTTTACTTGTATATTTACAGGTATATTCTAATTATTACAAGTGAGGGAAATTATGCAACCTTTGTTTCTTTGGGTCTGACTTACTTCACTTAATATAACTTTTTCCAAGTCTTTCCATTTCCTTAAAGTGGGGCAATGGCATTCTTTCTGGTGGATGCATAGAATTCTGTTGGGTATAAATACCATCTTCTTGATCCATTCATCCACTGAGGTACATCTGAGTTGATTCCATATTTTGGCTATGGTTAACAAGAGTGCATGATAAACATGGTTGTGCTGGTAGCTTTAGGGTGGCCTGGTTTGTGATCAGTTGGGTAAATTCCCAGGAGTGAACTTGCTGGGTCATATCTTTTGAGGAACCTCTATACTACTTGAACAAGTTTTCATTCCCATCAGCAGTATAGTAGTGTTCCCTTTTGGCCACATCCCCATCCACCCCCCAATCCTCGTTGTTAGTATTCTTCATAATGGTCATTCTAACTAAAGTGAGGTGGATTCACAATGTTGTTTTTATTCTCATTTATTTTATAGCCAGAGATAATGAACATTTCTTTATGTGTCTGTTGCTCATTATTACATCTTCTTCTGAAAAGCCTCTCTTTAGTTCTTTAGCCCATTTATTCATTGGATTATTATTGGGTTGGGTTTTTTTTGAGGACCTCAATGTAAGGCCATGAAAATACCACAGGAAGGGATAGGAGATCTACTAGGGCTCCTTTGCACAGAGCAAAGCTGTCTAAGTAAAGATCCAGAATCACAACAAATCAAAGATGCCTGGATAAATGGAATTGCATCAAGCTGAAGAGTTCTCCATGACAAAAGACATCACAAGCAAGATAAACAGAAAACCACAGAATATGAGAAGATCCTTACTAGCTTTGCTGCATATGCTTAGAACTCAGAAATAGACTTAGAAATATACTTAGAGCTCCAAATATACTTAGAGATCAAAAAAGAAACCCCTCACATGGTCTTGTGACGGCGGAGGGAGGCCCAGGCCGTGTGTAGCTATATAAACGGTGGCATGACAGAAATTCATGTCCAATTGGAGCTTCATGGCTGTGTCTAGCTACTCCTTCTGCAGCCTGGCTACTTCTATGAGTTGTCAGCTTGCCAGTGCACCAAGATGGAAAGTGATAAGAGTGTGGAACAGAGATTCCGGGAAGGGAGACATCACCAACTGGGAAAGGGCAAAGCCACAGTAGAGAAGCAAGATGGAGGGAAGACAAAATTGTCCAGATTCCAGATCCTAGAGGACAATTCGACTTCATTCCAGTTGTAGAACCTTCCCAAGAGGAACACAACACTCCTAGCCACTAGGGCTGCCCTCTGCCCACTCTGGGCCAGTCCTCAGAGCTCCCTGGCCCACAGCTCCTCTTCCCGATGTTCTAGTTTCTATTCCTTGCCCTCAACCAGGGTCCATCACATTAAATGAGAATCCCAGATGTAAACAATTCTTTTTGTTTTGTTGTTGTTCTGCCAACACTAAGACTTGCACTCAAGACCTTGTGGTCACATCAAGCCTTTCCATTCAAGGCTAGCTCTGTACCACTATACCTCCTCCACTTTTGGCTTTTTGCTGGTTAATTCGAGATGAGAGTCTCACAGACATTTCTGCCTGGGCTGGCTCAGAAGCTCAGTCCTCAGAACTCAACTTCTTAAGTAAATGGGACTATGGTCAAGAGCCACTAGAGCTCAGCTAGGTAAACAATCCTTAAGTTCTCAACTGGGTACTATTTTGAACAGCATAGACAAATCTTGTGTTGTCTTTCTCTCTGTGCCAACTGTGAGGAGAAATATCCTTTGCTCAGTGTATCCACACTGTGTATGCTACTCCCCATTTGTCACTTAGTATCATGTTGACTGTGAGATCCACTGTTAGAAAAACAGCTGGTTTTTATCTTGACAGTGTTTATATTCGAATAATCCTTTGAGGCTTTAATAACAGCCTCTAAGTGATAGGGGTAATTTAAATCTGCCAAAGAGAAGCTGTAACATGCTTCTTTTAAGTGAAAAAGCAAGCAACCTCACTTTAGCAAAGCAACAAAAAAACATCATATGATAAAGTCACTGAGAGCTAGAGCAAAATAAGACATTTGGAGAAAAGAGCGACCACCTTCACATATAACTTTGGTTGTAAGTGCATTATTATAATTATTCTGCTTAAGTTCTAATTACTGTTGTTAATCTCTTCCTGTGCCTAATTTAAAACTAAACTTTATCTTAGGCATGTATGTTAGCAAAAATATATAACATACATAGGCTTCAGTATGCTCTGCAACTCCAGGCATGCACAGTGGGTTTCTGAACTTATGAGGGAGACAACTGTATTCTCTGGGCCTCCAGTGAAGCTGGAAGAGACTCCTCACTCTCTCCTGCTCCATCCAATCATTCCTGCTTCCAAGGGGCTCTGTCTCCATCACTACCCTTTCCAAGCCCATGGCCTCTTCTATGTCAAACAGAACTACATGAAATGACTCCATTTGGATGATATTCTTAAGCTGATAGTTGACACATGCTTCTGGAATTTTAGCGATAAATTTAAAGTTGATCACATACTTTATTCCTCAATGAACATATTTCCAGGCTCACTATCCACTGGATAAATTCACCCGTTGTCTGTCTAATTCTCAGCTTCATTTCCTCAAACTTTCTCAAAAAAGCAAAAGCAATAAAAAAAATCTCACTTCCAACATTCTCTTAAAGTGTGTAACTAGCAATGTAACTTTATGGAATTCCTTAGGATGTATACTGGGTCTTTCCTCTGTTGTTGGTAATGCTGTGTCTTTTTCTGATTGGCACTCTCCTAGCCTCATGATCTATTTCTTTAGCCTCTAAGCTCCCTAGCTTTCAGAAAGGCATTCTCTCTCTTAAGGAGTCTTTCCTCTTCAACATTTCTCCAGTTCATTAGGACTTTCCCAGAGCTGCATAATTATCTGCTTATGTGTCTATCTGCTCTCCATCTCTAGACTTCTTGACTTCCACGATTGTCTGATTCATCTGCTATAACTGGAACCACGTCTGAATCATGTACTTGAGATTCATCACATGTCCACTGCATGAACAAAGAATTCAATGAGGGGAAGAGAGAATGCAGAGATGAGAGAAGATCTCAACAAAGCTTGCCCACTTAACTACCTTCCTATAACTGCCAAATGGAGGTTTCCATGGTATACCCCTGTTCCTTTGTGGCCTGGGAGGAATAAAGCAATTGCTACAGACTTCAGTCTGTTTACCTGGAGCAAAAATGTCTTTTAAGTAGATTACAATGGCAACAGTGAATTTTGTTCCCTTTCTTTGAAAGATTATCATTGGAGAAGCAAAAAGAGTAATTCTGGAGATGGAGTGTCATTCTTGTGGAGACCCAGTCTAGCAGGAATGCAGTCCTCAAGAACCAGTAGGTCCACATTAGCTCACTGGGCACCTGGGAAAAAGATGACCATAAAATGCATCAGAGGAGAGAAGTAACTGGGTCTATTTTATGTGCCATTTACTTCTTGGGTTCTGTTTTTATCTGCATTGGGTGGCTATGACATGTCAAGTACCACAGACTGGGTAGTTTATTTATTTCTCATGGCTCGGGAGGCTAGGAAGTACATCAAGTATATGATAAAGGCTTTCATGCTGCATCTTTTCATGGCAAAAAAATCATCCAATGGCCACAAAGCATGAGTGTGCACGCTCAGGTCTCTTCTTTGGCTTCCAAGCCCATGTTTCCTCAGTACACAGGTTTTTTTCAACATCAATGTGAGAAAGAACAAGAAATTCACCTAGGACATCAAGGACTAGTTCTCCACTTCTGTGTAAATGAATCTCATCTTTATCCTTGTAGAGATTGTGGAGCTCCATGGGACCTGTGCCTGGATGCCAGGGTGTGTGTGTGTGTGTGTGTGTGTGTGTGTGTGTGTGTGTGTGTAAAGCTTGGTGCCAGTGGAAACTAGCTTCTATCTGCTATTATGTGTCTGTTTATCCTGTGTATAAGCCTAAAGATCCAAGGCCTAGGATCCTGAGTGCTTCACATTGCACAGCAATCCTGTCCAAAGGCAGAATGAATGCCTCTTCTTTAAAGTGTCTAATTTTTACTACAATCTGCTATTCTGTTACCTGCCTCCTGGAATATGCCCTTTGAGCTGTAAACTAAAACTGTCTCAAGCTAGCATGTATTCTCTTACCATTAAAAGAGGAGGCAGAAGAAACTCAACAACTATAGGGGTCTGTCTCAAACCTCTTCTTCATCTCTCTTAACAATGCTCATGTGTCTAGAGTAATCCTGTTAAATGTCAGAGTATTGGCTGGACAGAACTGGCACAGTACCATCTTAATTGAGAATCCTATGCTGGATGCTTCCAGTGGCTCATGCCGGTAATCATAGCTACTCAGGAGGCTAAGATTTGAAGATGACATTTTGAAGCCAGCACAGGCAGGAAAGCCTATGAGACGTTATCTCCAATTAAATCCCAAAAGACCAGAAGTAGAACTGTGGCTCAAAGTGATAGCATGGTAGCCTTGAGCACAAAAGCTCAGGGACAGCACTCAGCTCTTAAGATCAAGTCCCAAGAGGGACAAATAAATAAGCAAACATAAATTGAGAGTCCTGATGGATTTCTCCTTCTCTGAATACTGCTCTTCTCAACACATCAAATACTGGGGTCTCTTAAAATCATTCTGTCTCTACATCTGTTTGTGATGGCAGGTCATTAGGTCCATCGCAATAGTTGTTGTGTTATCTGCCTTTCCTGTAGGTTATTGGACCCATGCAGACAACGTGCTGTGGAGTTTCCAGGGCCAGACAGAGCATTTGACCCTTGGTTTATGCTTCCCTCACATTTGTAGATACTTTAAAGCCACGAGCATGATCATCTTTATTGCAGCACTATTCACCCACCATAGCCAAGGTAGAGAATCTGTTCAGATGTCCCTCAATGGATGAATGGATCACGAACATGAGGTATTTGTATACACAGTGGAATGTAACTGATCCATTAGGAAGAATGATTATTTGCAAAGAAATGGGAAGAGTTGGAATAAATTACATTAACGTCAAGCCCAGAGAGAGACAAAGGAATGATGTATGCCTCCACCCACAGAATGTGAGGCAGAGCAACCTCTCCCAGAGGCAGCCGCTCTTGAGCCACCACAGAGTAGAGCAGTTCTTGAGGCATATGCGCCCATGACATGTGAGGGAGACCCACTTCCACTTATGGCAGAAGTCAGTGGAGGCATCACATATTACAGATGACCCAGACCTCCAGTTTGCCCGTGTCATTTATGACAAATGAGCCTCTAATTTATACTCTTCTTGGTGTTCAAAAGACCTGGCAGGCTCTACCTGCTTTGACTGATACAGACCCACCTTTGTCTAAAGAGGACATCTTAAGTCCAGCAGATGTATCTGAGTAAAATTCCAACCCAAGGCTGGCAGTGCAACTTCATGAATGTCAGTAGAGATGGAGAACCTTCTGAGTTCCTCTGAGTGCCAGCTCAAGCACTTTCCCTCCTTTTGGAAACCATCTGCTGTATTTTTCTCAATTTTTGCTATGTAATTTTAACAATTCACTTTAATAAAAGGTTATTGTTTTTGGTTTATAAAAAAGCATGAGGGGGAGGAGATCGATGCCACTCTAGCCTAGACTAGGCCAGCCCTATGAGACCCACTGTACAAAAGCCTCCATCTCATGCCTGGCTACATTGTACCAGCAGCAGAAGGGTGCCGTAGAAGGGTCACTTTGCACTAATGACATTCCATGCATACACTAAACCCACCTCTGACATCATTTATTGATGGAGTCAGTTATCCCAGCCAAGCAGGGACACCGGAGCCCCTGTCATTCAGCAGCTCACTCACCCCTCGCCCTGCTCTTGGGGCATCTGAGGCTTATACTGGTGAGCAGCCCTAAGCAGCACTAAGTCAGTCACAGAAGGTTCATTACCCCATATCCCAGGACATAGGGTGTTGCCCTGATGAAAAACTAACTAATAGTCCTGAACTCTGCCACACATAAGGGAAAAGGCCGTGAGATGTTGATGTCCATGTCTGGAGGATGTGAATGAGTCTGAAGTCCTCTCCCTTCCTTTGTGAAATTGGGGACATCTACTTGTTGGGGGCAGGTGTCTGAAATCCCTGAGCACCTCCCTCACCTAGCCATTCTCAGGTGTCCTGCACACAGCCTCAGCCCATAGCATGCTCAGAACTATACTCTTCCAATGTCAGCTATGTTCTGAAAAAGTCCTCAGAGGCCAGATATTGATAGCTCCATATCTTCTCTAGTCCCCAGAGGCTCTCTCGGTGACCTGCTCTAGTCCCTGATGTCATGTTTTCCCATCATCAGCACCTCTTCATTGGATGAACTTTCTATTCCTTCCCAAAAGGATGTCAGACAAGAAGACTGGACCAAAGGTGGGTGCCAATGGCTCAGGCCTGTCATCTTAGCTACTCGGGATGCTGAGATCTGAGGATTGCTATGCAAAACCAGCCAGGGCAGGAAAGTCCATGGGACTATTAACAGAAAGAAAGAAGCAAGCAAGCAAGCAAGCAAGCAAGCAAGCAAGCGAGCAAGAAAGAAAGAAAGAAAGAAAGAAAGAAAGAAAGAAAGAAAGAAAGAAAGAAAGAAAGAAAGAAAGAAAGAAATGGAGTTGTGGCTCAAGTGGTACATTGTGAGCCATAAACACAAAAGCTCAAAGACAGTGTTTGGACCCTGAGTTCAAGCCCCAGGACTAGCAATTCAAAAAGAAAACTGGACCTATTCAGGTCTGCACTTTCATATATTTGTTTGCACCTACTGACAAAAGATTATAACAACCCACCCCTGTGCTAAGGATGAGGGCTCTCAACATTCTAGGGGTGAGCGCACCTAGTGGGCCTGGCCCTGTAGGGAAGAGATGCCATTTTGTGAGAGAGATGCTTCCCCTGTGTGCCCATTCTGGTCATTTAACACCTATGAAATACCAGCATCACCCTCCCCCATTATCTTATCTGCATTAGCAGACTTATTAATTTTTATTATCTTTAAGCAGTTGTAAAAGGGGGTTCAATTCAGCGTGTCAGTTTATGAGTACCATGCATGTTGATCTGTGTCACTTTTTTTGCCAGTCCTGGGCTTGGGCTCAGGGCCTGAGCACTGTCCTTGGGCTTTCTCAAGGCTAGAGCTCTACCACTTGAGCCACAGCACCACTTCTGGCTTTTCCTATGTATGTGGTACCAAGGAATCAAACCTGGGTCTTCATGCATGCTAGGCAAGCACTCTAGGCCAAACTCCTGGCCCCCCTATGTCACTTTTCCCATCATTCTCCCTCATGTGTCACAATTCTACCCATCCCTTTGAGGAACCCTGGCTCCATTTTCACATACACACATTGAATATAATGACTAAATTTGCCCACCTTTCCTCTCTCCATCTTTGTCTCCCTCCCCTCAATCTCTCCCTCTGACAAAATATTCTTTCAGCATCCTGATTTTCTTTTTTTCAGCTTTACTGGTTTACAGTTTTTATTAAATTGGAAGCGTTATTCAAAGGAGTTACAACATTGGAATGCTCTCCTGGGTATATTATGCCTTAATTGATTTGTTTGTGTATATGCATATGACACTGTATATGTTTTCATATATGTTTGTACTTTAGATCTAATTTACACAAGAAAAAAAATGTGCCCTTCATCTCTTTGAGCCTGATTTGCTTAATAACATGATATTTTCCAGATCCATATATTTCCGTGCAGATGACATATCATTTTCCCTGATGGATGAGTAAAATTTCATCATATGCATGTATATATAATGTGTGCATATACACCTATCACATTATATATACATTATATATACATTATATATGTGTGTGTCACCATTTTTTGATCTATTCATCCACTGTAGGGCATTTCTTCTGTAACTTTGATATCCTCACTCATTATTATGGAAATCAAATGACCCCTTCCTTCTCAAATGCCTCTCGGGACTCTAGAGGAAGAAACTCTTTTCAAGGACCACCTTCCAGGGATGCCCTAGCAGTGAAGGTCATACCATTTCCCAAAACCTCCAGGTCATGTTTACCTCCATTTATCCCAGCTGCAAGAAAAGCCTGGGCTACAGTGAAAATAAATAGCTCATGACCATGACCGTGCCCTGGATTAGACTCTGAATAGAAAAGAATATATTAGTCTGAATTTTCAGAAAGTGGTGTTCCCTTAATTCTTTTTTTTTTTTTTGCCAGTCCTGGGCTTGAGCTCAGGGCCTGAGCACTGTCCTTGGACTTTCTCAAGGCTAGAGCTCTACCACTTGAGCCTCAGCACCACTTCCAGCTTTTTTCTATGTATGTGGTACCAAGGAATCGAACCCGGGTCTTCGTGCATGCTAGGCAAGCACTTTAACCACTAGGCCAAACTCCTGGTCCCTCCCTTAATTCTTGTTACCTGAGTAGCAATGGTTAAAGAGAACATCCACAAAAAAATAAGTATTTTTTTAATTCAGTAAGTGCCTTTGCTAAGCTATGTGTCTTTCTCTGCCAGTAATAAAGGTGTGTTAACCAGGAGCAACTTCCTCTAATTCTCTTTATTCTCTGTCTTCTCAACAAAGCTCTTTCCTCCCTCCCTCCCTCCCTCCCTCCCTTCCTCCCTCCTTCCCTCCTCCTTTCCTCCCTCCCTCCCTCCCTCCCTCCCTCTGTCTCTCCCTCCTTGCCTGCCTGCCTACCTGCCTTTCAGGACTCATACTCCAATCTTCTCAGAGATGCTCAAGCATCATGCATTCCCCACCCGATATTAGCCCTTGGCCCCAACTTGTACAAGTTGTGAATTGGTTCTGTATACCTTTTATATGTGGACACTACTCCTTCCCCGATTCATATAACCACTGACCTAATCCCACCTCTGTCTCCTAATACCTGGGACTATTGCAACAGACCCCAGCTATTGTCACTCTCATCACTCTGTCTCAAAGCTATTTTCCCCAGGAATACAAGAGGAAACTTACAAAAAAATGCTCATTTTCTCAGGTCAAACTCAATGTCAAAAGTGTTTGTATATGCAATATTGTCATGACAGTCTCTTAATGCAAGGCCAAGATTGAGAGATCTTCCCTCACACACAGGACAATGTTGGGTGGTCAGAGATGGACTTAAGAGTACGACCAGCCATTACAGGATCATACACAGGTGCTTTGCATAGAGCATCCTCAGTGTGCAACTGGACACATCCAGGAATAATCTAGAAGAATCCAAGACACTTATGTTCAAAATGGGGCCTTGAATGAACTGCTGCTCTAAAACTCTAATCTTAGGATGTGAAAAATATATGATGCACTGGGAGTTCCTTAAATTTTTCACACTTGTGCCACTGCTCTGCCATCAATTTTGCAGGGAAAGGAAGAGGCCCTGGGAAAACCCTGAGGCGTTTCCTGGCAGAGTCACTAGTCTAGCATTCCCTCCATCAGCAGTGGAAGTGAGCTGCCTGCCTCCCTGAAATTCATTCACTGAAATGTCAGGATTCCAGCATTCTGTCCATCAGCAGAAGAGGATGGGGTGGAGGGATGCAGCCCACACATTTCAAAGCCTAACAGGTAGCTTGTTAGTTCTCTCCAGAAAATATTCTCCACTCCTGCCTCTATCATCAAATCAGGCAGTTATTTGAATACATGTAACTAATTTATATGTACAAATAACAGAAAACAAAATAAAACAAATGCTACACTAATTATATTTTAGAAACATATTTCCTCACCCAAGATGCCAAGTTATAATTCATTCTGTTTGGCTTCTAAGTTACTTGGCTTTAAAGCTCACTTGATGGATGACAGATATGTGAACTCATTCATTATATATTTATTCACTCTTTACCAACTGCCCATAGAATCCCTGGCATGTATAAGGTGCACTGATACTCACAAGAGGCTCTGTCTTGCCTATGATAGGCCCAGAGTATGCTGATCCACAGTGGAGGTTATAGTGTGCATGGATTCTTTTCTGTATCGGTGTAAAACTGATTGGTCCATTGGGACTTTTTTTTAACGGGCATATGTTTAGATTCAGATATAAAGAATATATTAACACTGTCTTAGAAAGGCAGTCTACTAAAATTCATCAGCACTCTTTTGACACTCAGATCATTGAGAAGCGGAACTATATATTCCCTCCTGTACAGGCTCACCCAAATCCTACAGACTGGCTGACCAACAGAGTCTAGCATAATGGCGATTCGAGTGTTTGGGGCTTCTGAGGCAGGCATGAAAGACAACGTGGCTGACACCTGAAGCATTAATATTGAAGTCCTGAGACACCATGTAGTAAGCTCTACAGTCCCAAAGAGGCTGTCCCCAAGATGAGGAACCCTGAGACTACTGGAAAGAGACAAATGGACAAACGGACAATCAGACAGAAATAGAAACAGAAGGAGGAGACAGACGGCCCTGAGAAAGAGGTGTCTAGACAGCCCCTGCCTTCTAGTTCCCCAACATTCCAGCCCCAGCGTCTGACTGACAGCTACCCATGAAGCCGAGTCAGGTTCCCCTAACTGAGCCTTTCTGAATCCTGACACTTAAAAACAGTGAGTTGTGAAATTATTGTTATTGTTTAGAAGTACTGACTATGGGAATATCTTGTTACACAGCAACAGAAAACTGGAAAGGAAGAGTTTTTAAGATGAATCTTTCCTTCTAGCATTTGGAGCATTCAGAATTTTCCAGAAAGTCTTTTGTCTTAGCTGCAACAAAATCAGCCACATTTCTCTTCCAATAATTTGCCACTAATCCCTCTGGGTATTTAATGCTTTGTGTATGGTAAATTATACAGGACTTGTCTTTGTAAATGTGTGACTCTAGGAAGAAAATTATTCATGGATAGCTGGAGATTTGCATGGCTTAAATGTTGTTGTGCCCCGAGATGATAGTGGCATTCACAAAATAAGGTGAAATTCCAGAGACTGAGCCATCCTGAATATAATTAGTGTTCTTATAAAAGATTCCTGGGGGCTCTTGCTTGTCCTTCTGCCCTGTGAGGGAGATGGGAAAATGGATCCCCACTGGACACAGACTCCACCATGGCCTTGGGCAACCAGCTTCCAGAATTATGAGCAATCAAGTTCTGCTTTATTTGAATAAGCTACCTCGTCTATAGTCATTTGTTATAGCAGCACAAATGGACTAAGATAGACAACTTGTATGTATTTTCAAAAGTGATGGAGTTAGAGGAGGAAACAGGGACTGCACTTTTAGCTGACAAGTCCCCTAAGTTCCTGTGGTAGTAGGACAGAAAGCCAGAAGCACTTTGTCCTTCACTTAACAGCTGCACAGTTGGCATCCAAATCAATACACTCTAATCACTACATAACCTAAATGGCCCAACTGCATTTACCCACAGGAAAAGCTTCCACTCTGCTTCTCCTTTTCCAAGATAGAGTTATGTGATACAAGGCTTTTAAGTTGTCTAAGCAATAGCTACCATGAGTTACTTTCTACATAGTTCCATTTAGCGATAGACCAATTCCTTTTCAAGGTACATATGTATGAATCAGCCAAAGGTTTTCACTCTTACATATGTATGAATCAGCCAAAGGTTTTCACTCTGAGCTACTTGGGTGTGCTTCAGAAATGGTAACTTCTTGGTGCAAAACTACAACCAAGACAGGATAAGCCAGTATCTGTAAAAGACTAATAATGCAACAATGCAGTCTCTAATGAAATAAGTAATGCAGTCTCTAATGTAATATAAAAGAATCACGGCCGGGAGTTTGGCCTAGTGGTTAAAGTGCTTGCCTGGCATGCACGAAGACCCGGGTTCGATTCCTCGGTACCACATACATAGCAAAAAGCCGGAAGTGGTGCTGAGGCTCAAGTGGTAGAGCTCTAGCCTTGAGAAAGTCCAAGGACAGTGCTCAGGCCCTGAGCTCAAGCCCAGGACTGGCAAAAAAAAAAAAGAATCAAGAATACCAGTAAATGCAAAAAACATATATGGAATAAGCTGTGAAATTATTTCCTTTAAACAATAAGCAAAGATTCTGAATGACTGAAAGGTTATCTTCCGTTCTAAGACTAGGTCACCTTGTGACAGTGATGTTAGACACAGGTTTTGGTTCAATACTGAGTTTTCAGGGAGGTGGGCTGGAAAGTGAAAAGTAGGAGCCATACTGCCAAAAGGCAAAAGCCTATTCATGGATGAGTGAAGCCACTCAACATCAAGCCTGAGGAGAGCATCACAACAGGTTGAAACACACCAGGGTGGAGACGAAAGAGTACAGATGGAGAAAGCCATGCCAGCAGCTACCCTGGCACTCAGCCTGGGCCTCGTTCTGCTCCGGAACCCCAGATTTCATGCCATGTTACATAACCTAGAAACCAGGCTTCTCCCTGCAGGAGACTGAAATATGATATAGAAATTGTTAGGGAAGAGGATACAGAAAAAAGTCTCCTCCAGGTGGAAAAAAATTTTTCAGAAAGAAAGCAATGATGAACTTACATAGACCCAGCTCAGAAACCAGTTTTGATTATAAGAGAGGACGAATAGAGCAGCCCCTGGCTTACCACTTCGATTTATGATTTTTTTTTACTTTCCCCTGGTACACAATCATATCTGTGCAATCACTCTGCATTTCACATTCTGTACATTGTTTAGAAAATCCTATGAGATATTCAATTCTTTATTATAAAATAGACTTTATGGTAGATGATTCTTCCAAACTGTAGGCTCTCTGCGTGTTCAGAGCATATTTGAGGCAGACTAGACTAAGTTACGCTATTCAGTGAGTCATGTAGTAGACGCCCTTTCTGAGATATTTTCTGAGATTGGATTAAGGAGAGCTAATCCTATCATAACTCCATGTCAGTAATTTATGTAAAAGTATCAAAAAAAATTATGAAAAGTAATACCTAACCCATGTCCCTTTAGAACAGTTTAGGCATTACTCCTCAATGCCCACGTGACTTACCTGGGAAAAAATGGGATTATGATAACTTTCATATCAGATATAAATTTACAATTTATAATTGTACATATATCTTGATATCACTCCTTACAAATAGCTTTTTGAGCTCATGATTTATGTAGTAACACATTAAGAACTCAATCTATCAGATGACTGGCAATGCTGACACAAAAATCTCATTTAAAAAAAAGTAAAATCAATCAACTCAACACTCCACAACAGCTGGTTAATGCTTCTGAACTAACAATTTTTCTCACTGTTATTACTTTCTAGATTTTCCATGTATATTTTAAACCCATCTAATAGGCATGGTTATTTTTGGCTCTGCTGACAATAACTTGAAGACCAAGTGTCTCTCATCTCCTAACTGGAATGTTCCTTCAATCTTGACAGTGGATTTCTGTGAGAAAGAATGAAAACAAAAATTCCACAAAGATGATTTTCACCATCCTCTCATTTCATTCCATTTCTTAAACACTGCTTACAGAACAGACTGTGCACTTAGGCAAAGGACAGGGGAGGCAATAGCTATTTGGACTTCGAAAGGACTCCATTGAAAAATGAAAGTCCAGTTGAAATATAATAGGAAGCTTGTATATGATCGAAGGGTGAGATATGTGTTCTCAAAGTACTCAGTGGGCTACCCAAAATAAGGATAATATTTTAGAAAAAAGTACACCTGCTGAAATTAAATGTATATATACATATAATTGTATACTTTCTTTCACTACTTTTTTGTCTTAGGTCAGACTGAGATTTAATTCTAAATTGGATCAATTTTAGAGAAGAACAGAAACTGGGAAAGATAACTCTGTTTGCTAACATGTTTTGTTGGCCAGATCTCCTTTGTTTATTCCTTTAGGATGCTTCCCTACTGTGGTGAGATCATTGTGCTCATACCAAGACCACCAACAAGCTGGCACTAGTGGATCTCAAGAGGCTGAGATCTGAGGATCACAGTTTGGGCAGGAAAGTTCACGAGACTCACTTCCAATGCTCTGCCAGAAGGTCGGAAGTGGAGCTGTAGCTCAAAGTGATAGATTGCTAGCCTTGAGCAATAACAACAACAATTCAAGGACTGGTGCCCACACCCTAGGTTCAAGCCACACACAGGCAATCAATGATTAATTGTGACCCAAGCTAGCCAATTAAGAGTCCTCCACGTTGTTTACTGGCTAGACTGGGGGGTGGGAGGACACGGGTGTGCTGGAGGGGTTACCCACCTTCTTTCCTTTTAAATTGTGAGTAATAGGAAAGTCAACTCAAGACTTTACAACAAGGAAAATTAAAACTGTGTGTAGCGGTAAAGAATGAATTCAGGGCCGGGAGTTTGGCCTTGTGGTAGAGTGCTTGCCTAGCATGCACAAAGACCTGGGTTCGATTCCCTGGTACCACGTACATAGAAAAAAGCTGGAAGTGGTGCTGAGGCTCAAGTGGTAGAGCTCTAGCCTTGAGAAAGTCCAAAGTGGTCAGGCCCTGAGTTCAAGCCCAGGACTGGCAAAAAAAAAAAAAAGAATTCAACTTGCAAAGGAGAGACATGGCAACAGTAAATATGAACTATTAGAGGAAAAGAAAGAAAAGTGATAACCACATTGGTGACTCCTAGATTCAGCCATGTGTAAGACTGAAACTGTCTCTGGACTTCAAATCAGATGAGACAATAAACCACTCTCCTCACTTCAGTTGGTTTAAAATTGCATTTCTGATACTTGCAATGCAAAAACTTCAACTTGCAATATAGCTTTATCATTGTTCTATCTCACATTTCCTAAATACTGTGCATTCCGAATGGATTTACTCTAAGACTGTAAATTTGTAAAACAATAATCCACAAATATAATTCTAGTTATAACAAGCAGCACTTATTAACCACTTAATTTTAACCACTGCAGCTATTGTGTGCAGGAGGGGCAAGAGTGTGTGTGTGTGTATGTGTGTGTGTGTGTGTGTGTGTGTGTGTGTGAGAGAGAGAGAGAGAGAGAGAGAGAGAGAGAGAGAGAGAGAGAGAGAGAGAGAGAGAGAGAAAGGATCAATGCTGTCAGTGGGAAGGGCAAATCTCCTACCACAAGATTTTCAAGATCTTTAAGTGAGAGTAGTGATTTCCAATTTTTGTTTGCTTACTGAAGTTTATTACCAAATCTTCTACAATCAAGTATATCACATTTGAATCAAAACAGGAGGGAAAAAAAAGAATCATGTCCTTGAAAAAAAACCTTCTGTACAACATACAATTTATCAAGAAAGCAAGGCTATTCCTCATTAATTGTTGCTTTAATATTAAGAACATTTAAGGAATGTTGAAAATCAAAGTAAAATGTATTATCTGTCATACTATTTCATTTTATATGTCTCTTACCTAAGTCTTCCTATTAATCTGCCCAGTATATTTGCATATCCCTTTTTGAAAATTTCCTCATAGGAAGCCCTTTTGATTACTAAGTAGGAATATATTCTGACACTGAAATAAAACAGGAAGCCCTATTAGAAAATCCCTCTGAACTACATGTAAACAGTCACTGAAAGTTTCTTGCTTGTCTGTTTAGTTTAAATCCCCCAACAAGAGTCCATTTGTCTTTATTTTGTAACCAACTATTCTTTGAATCTTGGGCTTGAAAGAGCTTAAAACACACACACACACACACACACACACACACACACACACATCACTACATCACTGACGGTCAGTTCACACTAAGTCACATAAGCATTATCATCTGGAAAAGACAAAACAAGGTGAAGAACCAAATTGACTGGGAGGGTATGGGTTTTGATTTGAGTAACCCACTCAGAGTAAGAGCTGCTCTGCCTGTCTCTAAACCTGTTCTCCTTGCCAGCAACACTCACAACTACAGAAGACACGGATGCTCTCCATGAGGCAGATCCACCCTAGCGTGTCTGAAACCAAAGTGTAAAAAGGGGATGTCAATGTAGATCCTAGCAATTAAGGAGAATCTGTTGGCAAAGAGGGAATGTTGATGTTGTCATTTTGATTGTAACCATGAGCAAGTTGCTTCCTCTTTGGTGGCTTCCATTTCCTATTAATTTGAAGACAATAATGGCAAGTGCCAATAAGGTTCATTGAATAGGTAAGATAACTTTCCCTCTAGTGCCTAGAGCAATACCTACACACAGTAAGGAAACAGGGCTGTTTGTTGTGATTTTGAACTATGAGTTTTCACAAACCTTCCTCTCCCCTACAACTCTTAGCTTGAGTAGAATATCTACATCTATCTATCTATCTATCTATCTATCTATCTATCTATCTATCTACCTATGAGACAGGGTGAGATAGAGAGATGAGAGTAAGAATAGCTCTGTAGAGCTGTGCACCAGTGACTCATGCTAGCAATCTTATTTACTCAGAAGGCTAAGATTTGAAGATCATAGTCCAAAGCCATCCAGAGCATGAAAGTTTGTGAGATTCTCTTCTACAGTTAACCAGCAAAAGCCAGAAATGTAGATGTGACTCAGTGGTAAAGAAGCAGCCTTGAGTGGAAAAACTAGGGGACAGTGCCCAGGCCCTTTGCTCATGCCTCAATGTGGACATAAATAAACAACAACAAAAAGAAAAACCACCTTGATTAGTTAGGGGAAAATATAATGGAGCTATTAAAATGTTAATTTTCAAAAGGAAAAATAATTTTAAAAAAAGAAATAAAATAGCAATTTTATCCAACATGTGACAAACCACAGGGCTTTGCCGAGACACATACAAACCAGCCCCATGACAAAGCAGTGTGATCCAACCCAGTCAAACAAGTGTCTCCCTTAAAAAATGACTCATTCAGCTCCTGGCAAGTGTTGGCAATTAATCCTGGAATCTCATATGAAGAATTTTCTTAAGACCTTCTAAATGTCATTGTTTGATTACAAATTCACTGCTTTAATTTGAACCTTTCTTTCAAGGTTTGCTTGGTAGTTTTGGCATTTGCAGTATTTGTAATTTTGTGAAAATTTGAAGATGAAAGTCTGACTACAAGGCAATGGTGATATCTCTCTCTCTTTCCTCACCACCTGGATATTTTACTAAGGTTTCAGTGACTTTTTAATGGTTGATTCTTGTCTGTTTTGTTTTATTTTTAAAGACAGATAATTCTTGCTTTGAAGGTCTTTTTGTCTCTGTACCTTCCTTGTGCCCAAACAAAACATTCTGAAATTCCTCTTTGATAATCAAACTGCAGTTCATTTTTTCTCCTTTTTATGTTTGGTGAGACAAGGAAAGAAAGACACATCATTTCATGTCTTCCCTGGTTGCCTAGGCTCCCATCTTCCTATCTGGAATGAGGATCAGGTTATTCGATGTGTGTGTGTGTGTGTGTGTGTGTGTGTGTGTGTGTGTGTGTGTGTGTGTGTGTTTAAAAATTTTTTATTGTAAAAGTGATGTAAAGAGGGATTATAGATACATAAGCTAGGTAATGAGTACATTTTTTGAACAGTGTAAGCCAAATGCAGCAATACAGCATAAATATCTAAAATGAAACCCTCATGGGAACTAAGGCTAGTCCAACAGAAATCTATGATCAATTCTACCCCATGCAGCTCATAAAATTGAACTCCATGGATGTTAATTGGCCTGGAATCCATAAAACACTGCAAAACAATGGCAATCAACCTGTCATTCATAAGCCTCCCCAAAGTTTCCTATTCAACTAATAATAAAGAAAAGAATAACCAGGCACTGGGTGGCTCATGCCTTAATTGTAGCTCTGCAGAAGGCTGAGATCTGAAGATCAAAGTTTGAAGCCAGCCTAAGCAGAAAAGTTTGTGAAACTATTACCTCCAATTATCCACCAAAATGTTGGAGGTAGAGTTGTGGGTCATGTGGTAGAGTACTAGCCTTGAGCACAAAACTTCAGGACAACAGGAGCACCCAAATACGTCAAACAAACTCTCCTAGAATTACAGAACAAAATAGACTCAAACAAAATCATAGTGGGGGACCTCAATACACCACTCTCAACAAATGACAGGTCAACTCAACAAAAGTTAAGCAAAGACACCATCGACTTAAACGGCACCATGGAACACACTCCAAAATAGATCATATAATAGTTCATACAGAAAACTTAAGCAGATACAAGAGGACTGATATAATCCCATGCATTCTATCAGACCACAGTGGAGTCAGACTAATCCTGAACAATGCAGTCAAAATCAAAAAATCAAAAAACATTCTATCACTTGGAGGATGAAATACACACTTCAGAATAACTCCTGGGTTACAGAGCAGAACAGAGAAGAAATTCAAAACTTCCTTGAATGTAATGACAATCAAGAGACATCACAAAGGAACTTATGGGACACAGCAAAGGCAGTTCTAAGGGGAAAATTTATCGCACTACGAGCGCATATTAAAAAGACAGAAGAAGAGCACGTAAATAACCTAAAAAAGAAACTGAAACACCTAGAGGAGCAAGAAAAAGTTAATTCTTAAAACAACTAGAAGGACAGAAAAAACAAAAATAAAATTAGAAAATCAGAGATTGAAATAAGATCTACTATATACAAAATTAATAAATCAAAAAGTTGGTTCTTTGAGTCAACAAAATAGACAGACCTCTGGCAAAGATTAATCAAAAAAGGAGAGGTAAGGCTCAAATAAACAAGATTAGAGACCCCACAGGAACAATCACAACTGATATCCAAGAAATTCAGTCCATTATGAATAAGTACTACCAGGGCCTATATTCAAAGAAACAAGAAAATCTAGTAGACATGGATGATTTCTTAAATAAGTATAGGCTACCCACACTGAACCATGAAGAGGTCAACAAATTGAACAAACCAATTTCATACAATGAAATTGTGGAAGCAATCAGGGAAATGCCAACCAAAAAGAGCCCAGGTCCAGATGGTTTCACTGCAGAATTCTACAAGACATTGGGGCCGGGAGTTTGGCCTAGTGGTAGAGTGCTTGCCTAGCATGCACGAAGACCCGGATTCGATTCCTCGATACCACATACACACAAAAAAAGCCGGAATGGTGCTGAGGCTCAAGTGGTAGAGCTCTAGCCTTGAGAAAGTCCAAGGACAGTGCTCAGGCCCTAAGCTCAAGCCCAGGACTGGCAAAAAAAAAAAAAAAGAATTCTACAAGACATTTAAAGATGAAGTAACAGCTATACTCTTAAAACTCTTCTGAGAAATAGAATCAGAAGGAGTAATACCAAACTCATTTTATGAAGCTAATATTACACTCATCACCAAATCAGGGAAAGACCCAACAAAAAAAAGAAAACTACAGACATATCTCTCTAATGAACACAAACGCAAAACTCCTCAATAAAATATTAGCCAACAGAATCCAGAAACAAAGTAAAAAAATCATACACTATGATCAAGTAGGCTTCATCCCACAGATGCAAGGCTGGTTTAACATTCGCAAATCAATCAATGTAATCCATCACATCAATAGAGCTAAGGATAAGAATCATATGATAATTTCTCTGGACGCGGAGAAGGCATTTGACAAAATACAACATCCATTCATGTTGAAAGCACTAGAAAAAATAGGAATAAGAGGTACATTCCTTAAAAAAATTAAAGCCATATATGACAAACCTACAGCCAGTATTATACTAAATGGTGAAAAAATGGAACCATTTACTTTAAAATCAGGAACTAGACATGGATGCCCACTCTCTCCACTTCTCTTCAGTATAGTGCTGGAACCCTTAGCCAGAGCAAAAAGGCAAGAAAAGGACATCAAAGGTATCCACATAGGGAAAGAAGAAATTAAACTATCCCTATTCGCAGATGACATGATCCTCTACTTGAGTGACCCTACAAGCTCCACTCCCAAACTTCTAGAATTAATACACTACTTTAGCAAAGTGGCAGGATACAAAATTAACCTTCAGATGTCAGTAGCCTTCTTGTACACCAACAATACACAAACAGGAAATGGAAAAACATCCCATGCTCATGGCTAGGGAGAACCATCATAGTGAAAATGGCTATACTGCCAAAATTGATATACAAATTCAATGCAATCCCCATCAAAATCCCAAAGACATTGTTTACTGAAATAGAAGATATAATCCAAAGGTTTATATGGAACAAGAAAAGACCTAGAATAGCCAAAACAATTCTAGGCAAAAAGAGCAATGCTGGGGGTATTATGTTTTATTACATAAATTAATATGTATCTATGATATACAAACCCTTAGCCTAATTTTGATTATGTTCTAAAAAATAAGTGCCAGTGATTATATAGAGAGATTCCTTTCTTGAACATGTTAAACATGTCATTTGAAATATGATGTAAAAATCAATGTTAATAAATTCTTTAATAAAAAAATTATAAATGAAAAAAAAACTTCAGGACAGCATCCAGGTCCTGAGCCTCAGGACCAACACACACACTCGCACATGAAAAGAAAAGAATAATTCCATTATCTTGAAAACATCATTTCCTAAGATTTAGACATTTTTCTAGATAAAAATGGAGATTTGGGGAACAATTTGAAATATAATATAATATATATAGGCTTTTAGCAAACAAAAACAAAACTCCTTTGTAATACTTCTTCTGGTCATGATAAGCTATAAAAGGATACCTAAAATAGTTACAAAGTCGTAGGAGCAAGATTTTTAAATTGTTGCCATTGTTTTTATAGAAAGGGAAGTTTCAACCATAAACTTGTTAAAGCAGGAAATACTTCTTTCATTTTTATTAGCTGATGAATAGCAAGCAGAAATATGAAAAGAGAAGGAGCCGCAAACATTAACAGCAAATATAGAAAGCTCCTTTTGGGAACTTAGAGTCATCATAAAATCAAACGTTCTTCTTCAGCAAAGGACCCAGAGACCTAGAACATAATACAAACTAAGCACAGCACCTTTTGTGTCTGGAATTATATAATCATGTCTATTTTCAGAAACATCTCCTCCTCTTGCACTGAATTCTTAGCACTTTCACAGCCTTCTGAAAAGTCATAAGATTCCAGTCGTCACTCTTTTATATGGCCTGCTGTTTCTTAGCTTGCTACTTTTTCTGTTCGTTCTAAACATAGACCAATATCTTTCATATCAGGTAAAAAATCCATAAATAAATTAGGCAAGAAGGGGAATCAAACATAGCATTTACAAGTACTTACCACTAAGTTGCCAAAAATTTGTGTTTGAAAGGTTTCCTGGCAAGTTATATTCCTACCCTGAGTTTTGCCACAATTGTATGGGCCTTAATTGTGAATCTTATTTAAATAGTAGTTATTGTCCCTGATGCTTGTGTGTGTATGAGTACATGTATATGGATATATATATATATCCAGTACATATATATGTATATGTATATATAGTGGATATGTGTCTATATATAATGTTTTTTTTTTTTTTTGCTAGTCCTGGGCTTGAGCTCAGGGCTTGAGCACTGTCCTTGGACTTTCTCAAGGCTAGCACTCTACCACTTGAGCCTCAGCACCACTTCCAGCTTTTTGCTATGTATGTGGGATACCGAGGAATTGAACCTGGGTCTTTGTGCATGCTAGGCAAGCACTCTACCACTAAGCCAAACTCCCAGCCCCGTGTCTATATATAATGTTTAAATAAAATAATCAACATCTCTCTTTGCTATCACAAGCCACAGAATCACTTTACTCAAATTTTGATTCTTGTAAAAATCTGATGGAATTAGATGTAATTATAAATTGTGAGGGTTTTTTCCCATATATTTTTATTGTAATTAATAGGAGGGTTACATTATATTCACCAGATAGAAGGTGCATTACTTCACATACATTGATACCCTTTTTCCCATTTCCCTCCCCCCACCCTTGCCCCTCATCTTGTTTTTCCCCCTTCCTTATCCTATTTCAAATAACCAAATAAGCATATATACAATACATCAGATAACAAGGTGAAATACTGTAAAATTATGAGATAACCAAGGGACAGGAAAAGAGATGAGAGATAACTTCCCAGGATGATTCTATCTTAAATACTACAGATGCCTTAAACACACACTCCCAAACACATACAAGCACAGACACACACACACACACACACACACACACACACACACACACACCAAGAGTAAATTTAAAAAGCTGAACTAATGAGCTACCTTTTTAAACCATACTACTTTCAGTTTACTAAATGGCTTGACACACAGTATCTCATTTTGTTGCACAATGAAAAGTGACTTATTAGCAACTTCAGTTTACTTATGTAAACACTACAGTTTAATTTATCCAGTGTCACACAAGGCTGAATTTTAGGGCTTTAGCCTGCCAAACTGAACACTCCCTTCCCCCCCCCCCACAAAACCACTAAACATCTTTCATTTTATTTTTGTTGGTTTAATACAGAGTTACGTATACTATTCAGTGATATTCAGTGTCTTGAGAGTTTAATTTTGAAAATACAAAAATCTTGAGGTATGACAGACCTTTTAAAAGACTTTTACTCATTTTCTTTAAATATTCGAAGATACTTCTTATATCAAGAATTATTTGAGCCATTCTAAAACTCTTGGTAAATACGTATTTTGTTAAACTCTGGAATAATATACTGGGTGAGAGTTCATCAACTTGCTGTAAGAAGACATATGGGTAAGCACTGGCAAACACTAGTTTATGTATATAAAATGCTGCAGAGGACTGAGATTGTAACTCAGTAATAAAGGGCTCACTTACAATGCAGGAGGACCTGGGTTTGACCCTTAGCACAATAAAACAAAACAAAAAAGTAGCTGATGTGTAAGGGGTTTTTTTCTTCGTTAACATTTTTTTTTCTGGTCATGGGGCTTGAACTTGGGCCTGGGCGTTTTCGCTGATCTCTTCGGACCAAGGCTAGCGTGCCACAGTGCCTCTTCCTGTTTGTGTTGTGTTTGGAGATAAGAATCTCACAGGCATGAGCCGCCAGTGCCGAGCTTTCTTTGTTAACACTTAATAGTACTTTTATATAAGAATCGGGTCTTTCATCCTTTCTGCTGATGTCACTACTTGAGAGAAATTGCTCTACTCTGCTATCCTAGCAGAGGATCACAACAGCTCAAAGGCTATGTACATATGATCATACAGGATGAGACTAAAAGAACTCTAGGATATGGAAATGAGAGATTTATCTTTACGATTGTTGTTCTTAATGCACTATGTGAAGTTATTTCTTTTCTCTTTTTTACCCCTTTTGGTTAATTTCATGTGGTTACTGTATCTGACTTTGTTATCTGGTGTATTGTATATACATTTATTTTTTTAATTTGAAATAGAGAAGGGAAAGGGAAAACAAGATGGTAGGGAGGGGGAAAGGCGAGGGAAAGTGAGAGAAAAACACGAAAAGGGGTATCAAGTTTCAAAAAGTAATGCGCCCACTACCTGATGAATTTAACTGTAACCCCTCTATACATGACCCTGACAATAAAATACAATTTAAAAAAGAAAAACAAAACATCGGAAGGTTCTGAAAAGGGCTCTATTAATTGTAGAATTCTAGCAAAATAAGTTATCACATCACTTCAAAGTGATCTGTGACTTTGGCACAATTTCAGTCAAAATAATGAATATCGTGAAATTGTATATTTATTTATATCAAGCACTAAAACTCAAGTTTCTAAAGACACAAAGTTGAAGGGGGGTTATCTGGGGTGGAGAAGGCAAGAAACGCAGTCTTTGATTGTTGAGTGTAGGCTATCAGTGATGAAAGACATAAACGGTCTAAACATCGGTTACACACAGTGTGAAGTTGTTCTACTGTGCACTTAAAAACGGTTAGGCTGTGTAGTTTCTACCACAATTAAAACTTTCAACATAAAAAAATTCTGATTTGCAGATCCTAAGAATTTTTTAATTATAGAAAGGGAATACATTGATAGCTGGTTTTAATTGACTTTCATAGGGGATTGAAGCTTGAGATGGGAATTCTACGAAATGGCTAGGAAGCAGCTCAGAAATGGGGAGCAGGAAGCTGGGGAGTGACTGAGGTACTGGCGCAAAGTGCTCTAGGCTGGAGTCTTTTGGCAAGGTGGATTTCCTGGGTAACTCCCCATCTGCGTGATGATTGGTCCCTTATGGAGGAAAGGGGGCTGGCCCTGTCAGTCACAAGCTGTCCCATTGGTGCTATTAGTGATAGGAGGCGGGGTTTATTTACCAGGTGAGGCAACACCCACTCAGGTATGCACAGGCCTTGGGAAAGAAAAGGGATAAGATAGGCTACAGTGCCTTTTGAAGCGCAAAGGTGAATAATAAGCAGAAGTGGTTTTTTTGGTTTTGGTTTGATTTTATTTTGTATAAGCATGTCTCATGCAATATTTATGCTAAAGTATTTACAATTAAATAGATATGAAGTGTTTATAATTTTTATGATGTACACCATTCTATGACCTATTCATGTTTATCTTCGTTTATAGTATGATAACAAAAGAGTAGGTTGATCTGATCATCCAATTTAACTAGATGTTACATTTTTAGGTGTTAAATTTGCTGACTCTAGGTGGGACCCCAACACCATTCTGCCGAATCTTTTACAAGTGCCAGCCTCTACAAAAATTATTTTATTGAGACTTTGGAATGACTCTTTAAGAGCAATAGCTTTCTTACATAGCAAATGAAGAAAATAGAAGATCACACAAAAATAACGGATTCTCATCCCCGCCAGCATGGAACTCCTCGAGTCCTCTTCCCCTTCACACCAGGTCCTCAGGCAGAGCTTCCTCAAAGAGGAGAAATCTCCCCGGGAAAATGGGTCCTAAGGGAAAGTGGGGAAAAGTCCCTTGGCACGTCTTTCCTCTGTTGATCTTCTGGTGGAGTAGAATGCTTCCTGCATTGACGGGGAGGACTGTGGTCCAAGTTAAGTCAACATGGAACCGACAGACATGGGCAATCGAAATAAGAAGGCTGGGCAGAGGGACACGCACACTCCTATCATTCGGTGAGGCTGCCTGGCCCCTAAATAGGAAAAGGTCATGCAGAATATTAGATCAGCCTCGGGGCTCAGCCTTGTTATCAATAGGACATAGCTGTTGAACTAAAAGGAACCATATACTCCGATAAGAATACAAACCCATGTATTCAAGGATTTCTTGCAGCTAGGTACTAGTGGCACATGGCTGAGTACCTAACTACCCAGGAGGCTGAGATCTGGAAAATTAAATTTAAAGCCAACCCAGGCAGAAAAGTCCAAGAAATTCCATCTCCAAAACAAGCCAGCCACCAAGTCAAGCAAACACAGGGTCCTGAGCTCAAACTCTTGTACTCACGAAGAAACACACACACACACACACACACACACACACACACACACACACACACAGAGAGAGATTTCTTGGAAGTTCTAATCTTCTTACTTAGGCTACCGGTGTAAGCATAATACGACACTTTCATCCTTTCTTTCAAATGGTGTTAGGGATGTACATTTTAAATAGAAGATGAATAGATGGCAGATAGACAGACAGACAGACAGATAAATGGATGGATGGATGGATAGATAGATAGATAGATAGATAGACAGACAGACGGACAGACTATGGCATAGAGATAAAACTGACACTATGTTATAGACAGAGATAAAACTGGTTGGCAACATTTGTAAGAGATATCATCTATTGGGCCATTTAGAACTTTTGAATACTAGAATTACAAAGTCAATTAAGTATATTTGCAGCTAATATTGCACACTTCTTGTCCTAACTATAGGGCAGAAAGGTTTTTTTCTGTGTTGCTTTCTGATGAATTTGGAGTATGTGAAAGAGTATTTGCTATTTAGAAAATGCTCAATTAAATATTTGTTGAATAAATTAAATTTCAGTGTATAAAGAACACAAAAACATGTCAGTCCACAACTGTGTACAATTCAAACAAAAAGCCAGTAACTCAAACTAGAAACTGAGGGCAAAAATAAAAGAATGAAATAGTTCCACAGGTGTCTTAAGTGACACTCCAGCTCAATTCAACAGGCAAAATTTCTGTATCAAATGTTCAAAGCAGTGGAGAGACACAGTAGAAAAAGCAATACTTGTTTTCATTGAGAACCATCCAACATCACTTAACAAAATGAGTGTCTATGAATGTGTCTGTTAGTGTCACTGAAAACTCAAGTTTGAAATCTATTTCCCAAGGCAATGATATTAACAGAGAGAGCCTTTAGGAGATGACTTAGGATATGTTGGAGAGACCCTCATGAATAAGATTAGCATGCTTATAAAAGAGGCCCGAGGGAGCATGTTATGCCTATCTTCCAACAGGAGAGAAGGCACCAGCCATAAGGAATGGACTCTCACATGGATTGTGTCATTGTTTGATCTTGAACCTTTCATCCTCCAGTTCTATGAAACTATAAATAAATAACCCAGTGCCTTTTGTCTTTTGTTGAACTAGCCCAAACAACCATGGTTTTCCACTTCATGGACTAAGAACATTATTAAATTCAGTTGGGCAGTAAAAATGAAAATTGCTAACATGAATTCTGTATGGTCTTCAGATGAATAATTTCTCACTCTCTCTAGCCTGCAAAACAGACCATTGGGTTTCCAGTTATCCTGGAATTTATCTGGTTTGCTTTCCAAGATTAGCAGGAACACAGAATCATGACAGTGTGTAAAATCATCAGGATAATTCATGGGAGGATGGCATTCCCATTTCTAAATCCATCCAAGACACCTTTTTCTGAAGTTTACAACCATAGCCTTAACTATGACATAGAACTATCAGCCATTCATCTCTCCAAGCAGCACTGGGAATCTGGCCCTCTGCTCACCCAGTTATAAGAAGCTCCATCTTTTCTTCATGTAATGGAAAGTTCCTTAAAGCAGAGTGGGGCTGGCTGATTCCTATCTTTGAGCTTCACAGTACCTGGAAGCTTAACCAATAAAATTTCCACAGTGATGACTCCTTTGAATGAAGAGGAACAAAATCCATCTCTGAGTCTCAGTCCAAGCCACCTGCAAATGGGCTGCCTGTCAATCTGCCCCAGGGTTCAGACATTCAACACCATTAACCACCTACACAGAGCTGCCACAGCTCCTTCCTGGTACAAGACTGAACTTAGTACTCAATTGTCCTACTCTCTAATCCTCCCACCCTTATTGTTTGCTTCCCCAAGGCATGACAAAGCCTGTTCACAGGGTTGTTGTTGTTGTTGTTGAGGATTCCTTGCTTTCTCCTTAAGTTCTTTTAGCATCAAGCTTTCTTTCCTCTGCTGTGTGTGTGTGTGTGTGTGTGTGTGTGTGTCTGTTTGTGTCTGTGTGTGTCTGTGTGTCTGTGTGTGTTTCTGTTTTACTAGAAATTTTTTTTGTATGTTAAATCAATAGCTAGCCATCTACCTATAGCTGATGTGTGATTGCAGGGGTTTTTTTTGGTTGTTGTTGTTTTGTTGTTTAGGGGTTCTATTTGAGGCTTGCCCCTACTATTTTATAATTCTAGTATTGGTTTGGTGTTGGAGGAAAAAAAATCCTTATCAACCAAAAGCCTGCAAAGTGCGGCCCCATTCCTCATTCCTCTGGGTATCTGACAGTCCACTAAGAACTCAGTTTCTCAAGGAGGAAGGAGTGGCAGGGCTTAGACTAGTAGGTTGACGTGCAAATGCTGCCTTGTTAGGAAAACACTGCAGTGCACAAGGATAGCGATGCAGGAGAGGCACAGGAAGGCCCAGCCAACTGTCCTGGGGACATTTCACCCCACTTCCAATATGATGTCCTTGGGCATCTGCAGAGGCCATCAGTGTGTATATGAGACAGAGAAGGAAATAAAATTGAAATGATTGGGTTACACAGGGCATGTGGTTTGTGGTGAGTCATAGACCATAGATCATAACCATGACTTTGACCTTTATCCTTTAGGTATTAATCCCTGAGATCTCAGAATTTGAAACTCTCTTTCACATATATATATACTATAGCTAGCTAGGTTTAAACACACACACACACACTTAAAAGCTTTTTGTTGGTGGTGGTGGTGGTCATGGGACTTGAACTCTGGCCCTGGGCACTGTTCCTGAGCTCTTCAGCTCAAGGCTACTGCTCTATCCCTTGAGCCATAGTGCCACTTCCAGTTTTCTGGTGGTTAATTGCAGATAAGAAAAGAGTCTCACAGACATTTTTAGTGCCCAAGATACCTTTAACCTCAGTCCTCAGATCTCAGCCTCCTAAGTAGCAGGGATTATAGGTATGAGCCATAGTGCCCTGCAAAAACTTTTATTTTTATTAGTATATATTATTGGTAGATGGGGATTGATATTTCATACATGCATACAATGACCCTTGATCAAATTTACTCTATTATTCTCTCATTCCACTTCTTCAACCAACTTCAACAGTTTTTATTAATCTATTTTCATGCATACATACAAAATGCATTATTCATCTTTACCTCCCTTCATCCTACCTGCCACTAATATCCTCTCTCCAACAGAGGCTGTTATATATTCCTTTCTTTACTGTATATTAATTATACACAGAGAATTCACTATGGCATGTCACACATACACTTTTTTTTTTGTTGGTCATGGGGCTTGAACTCAGGCCCTAGCCTTTGTCTGTGAGCTCTTCCAAGCAAAGGTAATTGTCTACCACTTTGAGCCACAGAGACACTCCAGGCTTCTGGTGATTAATTAGAGATAAGAATCTTACAGACTTTCTTGCCTGGGTTGGCTTCGAACTACAGTCCTCAAATCTGTTTCCTGAGTAGGTAAGATTACAAGCATGAGTTGCTAGAACCCAACTATGCACTTATTTTTAAAGCTATTAAATTTCAGAGATAGACATTTTATGTAAAACTATGTGTACAAAATAAGTCTACATGGGCTCTAGGTGAATTAAGTATGTTTTTCCCTACTCTTTTCCTTTGTTTTTCTTCCTGTAAATACAAATAAAAATCTTTTAAGAATGATTCCACAAGGATAAATACTAATGATGAAAATTAGTCCAAATGTGTAAAATACCTCTATATAATATGTTTTATGTTTTTTACATAACCTCAATAAGTTTTTTTTTTTTTTTTGCCAGTCCTGTGCTTGAGCTCAGGGCCTGAGCACTGTCCTTGGACTTTCTCAAGGCTAGAGCTCTACCACTTGAGCCTCAGCACCACTTCCGGCTTTTTTTCTATGTATGTGGTACCGAGGAATCGAACCCGGGTCTTCATGCATGCTAGGCAAGCACTTTAACCACTAGGCCAAACTCCCGGCCCTCAATAAGTTTTTTTTTAACCATAAACATTCTTGGATTTCCCATCTATAGCTCTCTAGTACTGACAAAAAAATGATAGAAACTCAAGATAATTTAATGTATCCTTTGGCTCAAATACATGTGATTTTTATAAACTCAAAGAAAAATGCAATAGGTACAAAGGATGCATCTATATTAATAGCCTAATACTATTAGTTCTACAGTCTTTAAGATTTATGACACATATCCAAGTCATCTGAAAACTTATACATTGCATTTTATAAGGGTTTTTATCTTTTTGCTTATATATGTTTTTATTATGTCTAAGTAGCTCTATAAAGGAGTTTAATGAAATATGCCATTTTATGAGTGCAATGCATGTTGATCAATGTCACCTCTTCCACTATTCTCCCTCATCTCTTCCAACCCCATACATCGCCTTAAGGTAACTGGTTCATTTTCACATATGTACATGTGAATATTATGACTGCATTCTCCCACATTTGACTCTCTCTAATCATTTATATGAGGTTTCACAGAAAGACTTAGATGCTTTCTATATACCCTTGAAGTATATCAGCTTAAATACATTAAAACAACTGTTTAACTCTCTTTTCTAGTTTATAGGGCTTTAAAGTTGGCAAAAAGATGAATTAGTCTGACTTTTCTTATACACACCATTTCTTCCTTTTTCTGCTTATAGCTAAAGTTTTCATTATCTACAAGAAGACATTTTCAGCAAAGTATAATTTGGTAAGGATGATTTTGCTCTTTAAAGAACAATAGGTTTTAGCTTACTTATTTTTTTTACCTTTTTATAACCTTACATTTTTAGCTACTGAAATCCAAATGACCAGTAGATTGTTAGCTACTTTCAACAGAGGAAGCATGTAAAGTGAAAAACAAAAGATACATGCATCAGATTTAATGATATATGTTGATTATCTATTGTATCATGACCCTGGATACCAAAAAGTCAGAAGTCTTTGTAGTTTGGTGTTTTGTTAAACTGCTGTTTATGTTTAAATGAGGGATGACATGGTAGTTTCTAATCTCTACTCATACATCCCCAACCATCCAAGCAAGAATAGATCCCTAAAGTTTGCATTCTTTTAAGCCAGCCCTTGCCTAAAGTTCACCCTTCCGGAAATTCAGCTCAACTGTTTAGTACATGCAGACCCTGCAGTAATGAATTGGCAGAAGCCTAATTCTTACGATGATTAATGGAGCTCCTCAGATGCAGCCTATTATTCCATCCAAAGTTAAAAGAGTGATTCATCATTAATCATGCTAAGAAATGGGCTTGGTGATTCATAATTCTCAGCCAGCCCATTTCCTTAAGGGTCCTGTTTGCCTTTTGTTATTCCAGAAGTGGCACTGTGTACAGCCTTGTGCTGTCTGCGTCCTTACATGCATATTTTCTGATTAATTTTCTTTAAAATTTAAGGATATTGACTTATCACCCAACCCCTTTAAAGAATCATACATCGTCTTTAAGATACCAAGGTTCTTCTGGATCTAAGGCTTCTCAGATCCCCTTTGAAACAAACCCTCTTGACCAGAGACAGAGGGAATTAAATAGCAATCAATAATCTGCATGGCTACTTTCGGCCCTCAGCAAAAAGGAGCATTTGGAGTAGAGCCATTTAGATTAAAATTTCCTCCCCTTGCTTATCTTCTCACTACTCCCTCACTTTTTTCCCTTCGGACTTTTCCCAATAGCTCAAAGAATTATAGCAGGACTCCTTGGGGCAGCTCAAAGTCATTTCAGGCCCTCTGTCCAAAGAGTATTGCTGTCTTTGGACAGATGCTTATGTTATATCATTTTCCAACCTGATGCTATTTTCTCTGAAGCTTTCTATCCTGCATGAGGAACTTCAAGTCCTCTACTTAACTAAGGACATGGAAGCCTTCACCATGTCATTCCCAGCTTCACCTCTATCATTTCTGCATCCACAGATCCCAGGGATGGTAATCATCTCTCTGATGTTTTTTTCAACTATCTGAGTTCCTTTCTACTTTCTCTCACTACTCTTTCTTTGCTCTCTTAATGATGCTGGACCTAGTGATGCATTTGGGAGTAAAGAGCTAGGGAAGAGAATGGAACTGTCCATTGTGGTTCACGATGGTCTCTCAAGATGCAGCACTTCCTAACCAGGGCAATTAGACAAAAGTATGAAACAGAAGGCATCCAGATCAGAATGTAGGCTGGGAATGTAGTTCGGTGTAGAGAACTTACCCAGCAGGTATTAGGCTCTGGGTTCCATACCCAAAACACACACACACACACACACACACACACACACACACACACACACACACACCCCTCTGGAACAAAGAGGAAAAAAAAAACTCTCTTTATTCACACATTAGTATAAATGCACATCTGTGCATAAAGATAGCTATACACCCATGATTTGGTATGTAGAAATTCCTAAGGCTTCTACACGCACACACACACACACACACACACACACACACACACACACACTTATTAGATCTAATAAGTGGGTTCTTCAAGCTTACAGTATAGAAAATAGTTGAAGTTACATAATATCATTGAACTGACAAAAAAAGAAATTTAAAAAATAATTCCACTTACACAAACACAAACAAAAACAAAATAAACTTCAAAAATTACTCTACAAGCTACACAACATTGTTGGCAGAAATGAAAGGACTAAACAAATGTAAAAAATGAAAGACAGACTATTGTTAGGATACACATTTGCCTCCCCTAAAAGATCTACACATTGATTATAATCCCTATCAAAATCTCAACTGACTTTTTTGCAGACTTGACAAGCTGATTCCAAACTCCACACAGAATACTGAAGAACTCTGAAAGAGTCAAGACAATCTTCAGAAAGAAAACCAAAGATATCCCAGTTAATTTCAAAATGCTGTTCACGTAAGAGTTATGTTCATCAGGGTTGGAAATAAATGCTCATATTTATAATTTGTGGAAATACTGAGTCATAAATTAAATGAGAAAAATATATTATTTATAAGTGATGCCATAACAACATAATATCTGACAATATGGAACTCTACATATAAAAGCAAACTCAAAACAGACCAAAGACCAGGTGCTGGTGGCTCACTCCTGGAATCCTAGCTGCTCAACAGGCTGAGAGCTGAGGATTGTGGCTCAGAGACAGCCCAGACAGGAAAGTCTGTGAGACGCCTATGTCCAATTAGCCACCAGAAAAGGAGAAATGGAGCTGTGGCTCAAAGTGGTAGAGTGCTAACCTTGAGCAAAAAAGATGGGGTTCAGTTCCCAGGCCTTGAATTCAAGTCCCACAACCAACCAAAAAAAATCAAAATTTAACTATGGAGCTTTAAAAACATGTACATTTTCTAGAAGAAACTTATAAATCTTTGTAATTTCACACAGTCATTACATTTTTGTTATTTTAAATGTGATATACAGGGAAGATACAGTAACATAAGTCAGGCAATGTTTACATTTCTTTTTGAACAATGTCCCCCCTTGCTTTCTTACAGTTTTTCCCTCCCTTACAAGTTATACATTTTCCACATGGGATCTAGTACCACTGCTGCATTTGTTAACCCTTTGTCCTGTCATTTCTGTGCTCCCCCTTACACTCCTCAAAACACATAAACAGGGATGAAAGAAACAAGATGAAAGGTACAGAAAGCAACAACATTGACAAAGGAGAAATGAAAACCCTCTTGTTTCCATTTCTTGGAGTTCATTTAAATGAATCTCATTTTATATGATCTTATGCACATAACTACTGAGCCTTTGTGACCCTTTTCCAAGAATATCCTCCTTTAGTCTCACTGTGTAAATGTTCAGAGTCCTCTAGAACTTATCGTATCCAATTGTTGTTGTTTTGTCTTTTACCATCCAATGTGTCAACTTGCAGATTTACAGGTACATTTTAGTTACAATAAATGAGGGAAATTATGCAACCTGTTTCTTTGGGTTTGGCTTATTTCACTTAATATAATTATACAAGTTCTTTCTATTTCCTTATGAAGGGTACCATCTCATTCTTTCTGATGGAAGTGCAGAATTCCATAGTGCATATATACCACATTTTCTTGATCCATTCATCCATTGAAGGGCATCTGGGTTGACAATCATTTCTCTAAACAATACTAAAGGTTAAAGAAAAATAGATAAACTAGACATCATCAAAATTTAAACTTTTCTCTTGTTTTAAAGGAACTGGTTAAGCACCTGCAGAAAACTAAAGCTGGATCCTTCTTTGTCACCTTGCACTAGAATTAACTCCAAATGGAGTACATGTGTCAATAATTCCTATGTCAACATACAAGACTATTACAACTCCAAAATAAAAAGACAGCTCATGTTTTCAAAATGGACAATATGTCTGAATAGACATTTTCCTAAATACATAGAAGATGTACAAGTACATTAAAATATACCTGTTTTCTACCCTTTCTACTTGCTGCTGGCAGAAACAAAGACATGGACAGCTGCCCACCATCCACTTGCACCCTAAGGTGACTCTACCTTATTCTGCACAGTAGAGTAATAAGACGAGGGAAGCCCAGGGCCCTGACACAATTCTTGGACTTATAACCAAGAGAAAAAAAAAGCCTTTTCCATATTGAAGCCTTTTCTGCTTGGAGTACTTAATCTCTTGTAACCAGTTTTGATTCTAACCATTAGACTTGCATACGATTTTGTTTGTTGTTTGTTTTAGACTGGCATATGTTACAAGTGAGTGGACATCCTGAATTCTCTAAAACCAGAACGCTTGTTTCATAGCCTTAAGTAAAGTTGGAAAGGTGCAGCTTTCTGGGGAAGACTCAAGTGATGATTAGCATGGTCATTTTGTAAGAAGAAAGGACACAGCATGATTCTTGTCTTCACACTGGCCCCATCCCCACGCATCATATTTGCATCCTATCTGTCTTACCCAGTGCACTTTCTAACAAAGTGAGTGTCTGGTCCACTCAACATGCCCCACCACTTTCTCTCCCTCCTTTCTGTGTTATTTTTCTTTCTTTCCTAGTTCCTCTACCAAAAATCTCTCCTAGTTTCCCTGTGGTGTGTACTGCAGGCCTTATCTGAGGCCTATTATGACTTGAAAATTCATATGTTGAAAATTTTCCTAACATATGTTGATAATGTTTGGAGGTGGGGGATTTTTGTTGGCTTGTTTTAAAAATCTTAGGGTTAGCTGAGATCATCATGTGGGGACGCCATAATGAGACATCTGTGTGGGAGGGGATGGGGTTATGTCTTTATTTATTTAGTGCCATTCCTGGGGCTTGAACTATTGCTAGTTGTCATTTTAAGTGTCCACTGTGTTTGAGACAGATTATAATTTGTTTCAGGAATGGGATTATTTCTGTATGGAATTACATCCTCCTGACCCACAATAACTGCTTGCACATCAGAAATTCAGTAAATGCTTTACTGCTGATGTAAATGACCGTGTCTGTCCCCAAACACATTCACCTCAAAGTTTACTTCAATGGCTTCCCTCCACAAATTCTCCCATCCTTCAGACTGCCTTTAAAGTGATACTCAAGAAATACCTTTCAGAGATAGTAGTTATGCTTGTAATACTCTTCACTACTGAAAAAGTGGAAATCATAGCTCAAGGTCCTGGATTGGGGAGTGGGGTGGATATTTTATCTTGACAGAAAAAGATGGGTATGGTGACATACCTCTCTTATCCTGACTATGGCAGAATACAAAAAGAGAAAGATTGTAGTCCAGGCTAGACTAAGAGACAAAAAGTAATATCCTATCTTAAATACAAGCACAATAAAAAAGGGCTGGAAGTGGAGCTCAAGGAGTAAAATGTCTGCCTATGTTCAAATTCTAGTACCCTCATCCACACAAAAATAAAAAGAAGGGAGAGAGTGAAAAGGAGGAAGAGAAGGAAGGACAGAAGAAAGAAATAGAACATCTTTTGAAATATTTCTCTGAGTCAGTCAAGCAAATTCTCCCTGTCCACATATTGTAAATGTCTCTCCATTCACCCATTTTGCCTATAATCATCATTTGCTACCTTGTTTAGCTTTCCTATTCTCTGTGATTGAAAATCAACAAAACATGAGTAGTCTTATTCATCTAAGAATTGCTTGCACCCAGCTAATGACTGCCCAGCCCATAATAGACTCTTCATAAAATAAATTAATTTATTAAAAATAGAAAGGCAAAGGATTCATGCCTTTACCAAGGAGTTGGCTACTTTGTCTTTCAGGCTGGTCCCTGGAGCCGTTTGACCTCAGGTCCTAGGCTTCAGTGACTTGATGAACATTAACCATACCCTCTGCTGCCCACCCAGCACACACCACAGCCCCTCCTCCAGCTCCACTCAAATGACAATGAAGTCCATGTGAAAGTAGCCCTTATTCAAGTGAAGCCAGGGAGAAAAGGTTGTTTGACAAATTTAAAAGACAAATGTTAGCCCTTCTCAGTTTCAAACTGAGTCCTAAACCTTGTGAAGTTCAAGTTTCATTTCTGCTTGGCCAAATGGAATTTCCTGGGTCTGGGTAAAAAAGGTTGAAAGGTCTATTTTTGAAAATAAAAGACTTTCACGACTCTTTAAGTGATGACCCAGGTTTATTTGGGTGGTTGTGTGTACAGTTCTCTTCCTTACAGAGCATAGATTCTACATTTAAAAAGGTTAAAAAAAAAACCTGGCCTTTCTTTTGACAAAATTTGAGTATATTTGTCCACATCAATACTCCAAAAACAGGCAGAGATAATTCTTAACACCTAAATGTTTCTGAGTTTCTCTTACAGAAGCAAGGAAGGTTCTAGGAGGCAGACCGGGGGTGGAATGTGGTTAGGCTCTATTCTCTACCTAACACTGATTGATGCAATCTTTGGGCTCATGCTGAAATCATCTGTGCCTCTATGTCCCTGTCTGGAAAATGGGTTAATCACTTTGCCTCCCATATGCCTCCAGGGGTGTTGCAAGGTTTAATGAGTTAATAATGCTTGAAGAGCTCTTTGAGTTTTGGATGAAAGTGATACTTCAGAACAAAGTGTGTGATAATTATGCATAATTAAAAGTTCTAGCAGAAATAGCAGTCCAAGCTACTACAACAGAACTCAGAGATAGCATAGTCCCAGTATGCAAATCTGTGTCATTTTCCCTAAAAGGGAATGTTTAACCCGAGTACATTTAGCACATGAATATGCTAAACTTTCCTGTTTCACATTCTGGCAGCAGTGATGTCATAGTCCTGATGGGTAAACTTAGTTCCATTATCACCCTGGAGTTGTGGCCACTGCCCCAGGTCTTAGATTCTGTTGATATTCCCTATCACAATGTAAACTTTGGAAACACAGCTTCTGAAGAACTTCAGGAATGTCAGCAAGGTCTGTTCCCCTCAGACCAGTCTCCAACACGATCATGGAGCCCTAAACTCCCCCTTAGTAAGTAGAAAACCCTTCACCATCAGAGAGAAACTCACAATGAAAATGGAATCCTGTAATCCCAGCTACTTATGAGGCTGAGGATCACAGTTCCAGGCCAGCCCCTGTACAAGTCTGTGAGACTCCATCTCAATGGAGCTGAAGAGACTAGGTGTGGTGTCAGGTGCCTATCATCTCAGCTATGTTGAGAAGCCTAAAATAGGGAAATAGAGGCCTAGACAGGAGCCCAGACAGTAGGTAGACCCTATCTTAAAAATAAACAGGACAAGCCAGGAGTTTGGCCTAGTGGTTAAAGTGCTTGCCTAGCATGCATGAAGACCAGGGTTCGATTCCTCGGTACCACATACATTAAAAAAAAGCTGGAAGTGGTGCTGAGACTCTAGTGGTAGAGCTCCAGCCTTGAGAAAGTCCAAGGACAGTGCTCAGGCCCTGACCTCAAGCCCAGGACTGGCAAAAAATAAATAAATAAATAAACAAACAGGACAGGGGCTGAAGTTTGGCCTACTGGTAGAATGCTTGCCTAGCATGCACGAAGACCCGGATTCAATTCCTTGGTACCACATACATAGAAAAAAGCCAGAATTGGTGCTGAGGCTCAAGTGGTAGAGCTCTAGCCTTGAAAAAGTCCAAGGACAGTGTTCAGACCATGAGCCTCAAGCCCAGGACTGGCAAAAACAAAAACAAAAAAATAAATAAAAATAAAAAATAAACAGGACAACTGATGGCTGGTGGCTCATGGTTGTAATCCTTGCTTCTCAAGAGATTAACATTTGAGGATCACAATTCAAAGAAAGCCTGGGGCAGACAAGTCCATGGGAGTCTTCTTCAAAAGATCCAGAAATGAAGTTGTGGCTCAAGTAGTAGAGTACTAGTCTTGAGCACAAAAGCTCAGAGACAGCACCCAAGCCTTGAGTGCAAACGGCAGGATTTACACAAAATAAATTAAATAAATAGGACAAAAAAAGGTCTGAAGGTACGGCTCAACAGTAGAACTGCAGAGCAAGCATAAGGTCACAGGTCCAAAGTCCAGTTCTACAAAAAGAAAAATAAACAGCCAGGTACTGGTGGCTCTTACCTCTAATCGTAGCTACTCAGGAAGCTGAGATCTGAGGATCACAAGCCAGCAGGAAAATCTGTAAGACTTATCTCCAATGAACCACCAGAAAACAATAAGTGGCACTTTGGCGCAGAGTGATATAGCACTAGCCTTGAGCACAAAAGGTAACAGACAGAACTCAGGCCAAATTCAAGCCCCACAATCAACAAAACTGAATGAATACATATATAAATAGATAAAATAAGAAAGAAAAGAAGGAAGAAAGGAAGGAAGGAAGGAAGGAAGGAAGGAAGGAAGGAAGGAAGGAAGGAAGGCAGGCTCATAGTGTAACACTGAATATTTAGCCTGTAACTTGCACGCAAATTGCCATAAGTTAGAGGAAATCCCAACCTCTTCCCAGCATAGGTGTAATAGAGAAAATGAATTCTATAGTAGAGATGATGAGGTCTTCCAAAATAAGGAGGGAGTGCCAAAAAAGTTAGTCTGAGATGAGAAAGAGAGATACTGTTTCCTGCACCACGGTGTACAAAACAGTTCTCTTTTCCACCCAAAAGAGACTTGTACCCATAGCATCCTGAAGTAATGCCCCAACTACACCTACTAGAAATTCCCAGGAGTGAAACAGTGACCTGTGCTGTCCTAATGGTTTCTGAGGGTAAAAAGGCCCAGTGATATAGTAGCTCATCAGACATAACTCATCACACTTCTCTCAAATGACCACCTATACTATGTTTTTAATGGCAGCCTAAGAGGAGTTGGTCAGTATAAAGTGTTCTCTTTTGCTGGTTTCTAGTGGCTCATGCCTGTAAAACTAGCTACTCAAGAGGCTGAGTTCTGAGGATCAAGATTCAATACCAGTCTGGCTAGGACCCATGAGACTCTCAGCTCCAATTAACTGGCAAAACATCAGAAGTGGAGCTATGGCTTAAGTGGCAGAGCACCAGTATTGAGCAAAAAACTAAGCAATAGCACTCAGGCTCTGAGTTCAAGCTCCAGTGCTAGGGGAAAAGCACTTTCATTTGCTAATTAAATTGGTGTCTGCATTAGATATAACTGTGTGAAAGGATCACAGAATCCTGAAGGCACTCTCTAGACCTGATAAGACACTGATGTTACAGACCATCCGAGATGAACTGGCACACCCAGAGGAGCAGGTGACCAGATGCTTCAATGGGAAGGAATCAGATCTATAAATGGAAGCAAAGGAAGGAGGTGAGGTGGCTGTCAGGCTGGTGGGCAAATCCTGGGTGTCACAACATCTTTCTTCACAGAGGTGAGACTCCGTCCTATGACAGAGGAAATCACTTTCGTCTGTGTTAGGTCTCAGGTCCGGGGAGAAAGCACATTTTAATCCAACACAGGGACCACTAATCCAAAAGGGCAAGGTTTGACCCCATCTATTTCCTAAACCACTAAATGACTACTTAAGTCACCTCCTAGCTCACTATGGAGCAGGATCCTCCATGTTATGTGACATTGTACTGTAAACTCACATTTTGATGGAAGAAGAGGACAAAACAAAGAAACCATGCTGTGTCTGCCTTGCTAGTACAGACACTATAAGAATTATTCTCAGCTGGGTACCAATGGCTCACGCCTGCAATCCTAGCTACTCAGAAAGCTGAGATCTGAAGATCAAGGTTCAAACTCAGGCCTGGCATGAAAGTCTGTGAAATTCTTATCTCCAATTAACCACCAGAAAACAGGAAGTGGCACTGTAGCTCAAGTGGTAGAATGCTAGCCTTGAGCTGAAAAGCTCAGGGACAATCCTCAGGCCACGAGTTCCAGTCCCATAACCAACAATAACAAAAAATTATTCTCTCAAGGCTCCTTATTCAATGTTTGTATATTATAGATAGGTCTTAGAAAATCTGGAGTTTCCCTCTTTAATTCAGTATTAGAATTCCTCGCCAGAGCAATAAGGAAAGAAGCAAGCATAAAGAGGATCCAAGTAGGGAAAGAGGAAGTGAAACTTTCCCTCTTTGCAGATGATATGATTCTGTATTTAAAGAACCCTATAGACCCCACTCTCAAGTTGCATGAGCTGATTCGAAACGTGGCAAAGTAGCAGGGTATAAAATTAACCCTCAAAAATCAACTTCTTTCCTGTATGCCAACAACAAGAGGATCGAGGCAGCAATCAGGAAAGCAATTCCTTTTGCAATAGCTTCAATGAAAATAAAGTACTTAGGAATTAATTTTTAAAAGAATATAAAGAATCTTTAGTGATAAAAACTTTAAGAACCTGAAAAAAGAAATTAAAGCAGAACTGAGGAAGTGGGAAAACCTTCCATGCTCCTGGACTGGAAGAATTAACATCATGAAAATGGCAATCTTGCCAAGGGCTATCTACAAATTCAATTCAAAACCCATCAGTCTCCCAATGTCATTCTTTAAGGAAATAGAGGAATCAATCCAAAAATTCATATGGAATAATAAAGGATCCCATATAGCAAAAACAATTCTTAGTGGAAAGAACAGCACTGAAGGACTATCAATACCAAGCTTTAGAGTCTATTACAGAGCTATAGTAACCAAAACTCCTTGGTACTGACACAAGAACAGGCCTGTGGCCCAACAGAATAGAACTGAAGACCCAGAAATCAACCCACAGACCTATGGCCACCCAATCTTTGATAAGGGAGCCAAAAAAAAGGTAGGATGGAAGAAAGACAGCCTCTTCAACAAGTGGTGCTGGCAGAATTGGTTACGTACCTGTTGAAAACAAAAGTTGGATGATCCTTCTATGTCACCCTGCACCAGGCTTAATTCCAAATGGATCAACGACCTTGAAGTAAAAGCAGATACCCTGAAAACTACAAGAAGGAACAGGAGATACTCTAGGTCTCTTTGTCACAGGTCAAAACTTTCTTAATAAAGACCCAGAAACACAACAAATTAAAGAAAGTTTGGACAAATGGGACTGCATTAAACTGCAGAGCTTCTGTACGGCAAAGGACATAGATTGCAAGCTAAATAAAAAGCCTACAGAGTGGGGTAAGATCTTCACTAACCATACACCAGACAAAGGCCTCATATCTGAAAAATATCAACAGCTCAAAAAATTGAATCACTCCCAAACTAATCTCCAAAGAAACAACCATCCCATTAAAAGATGGACCAAAGATTTAAAGAGAGACTTCTCTGAAGAGGAAATAAGAATGGCCTATAGACACATGAAGAAATGCTCGACATCTCTGAACATAAAAGAAATGCAAATCAAAAAAACTCTGAGATTTTACCTCACTACAGTTAGAATGGCCATAATCAAGAAATCTAATAACAACAGATGCTGGTGAGGATGTGGCCAGGAGGGATCACTACTACACTGTTGGTGGAAGTGCAAACTTGTTCAACCACCATGGAAAGCAGTATGGCAGTTCCTCAAAAGACTAAACATAGACCTCCCGTATGACCCAGCAATTCCACTACTTGGCATTTACCCAAATATCCTGAAGGACATACTAAAGCCACTAGCACAGTGATGTTCATTGAAGCACTATTTACCATAGCAAAGATATGGAACCAACTCAGATGCCCCTCAGTTGATGAGTGGATCAACAAGATGTGGTATTTATACACAATGTATGCTGCCATCAGAAAGAATGGCATCTCCCCATTAGGAAGGAAATGGAAAGGCTTGGAAAAAATCATATTAAGTGAAGTAAGCCAAACCCAAAGGAACATAGGCTCAATGGTTTCCCTCATTTGTAATAGTATGCACCTGAGACTCTCCTATCAGAGGATTACAATAGCACAAAACCTAGATACATAAGGTCATATAGGATGAACTCTATCTTGTGTGAGTGTAGTTCTTAATGAACTAGGTTATTTCTCATCATTTTTTGACCTTATGGTTAATCTCATATTGATACTGTATCTGACTTTGTTATCTGATATATTGTATATAAGTTTATTTGAAATAGGAAAGGAAAGGAGGGGGAAAAGATGATTGGGAGTGGGTGGGGAAGGGAAATGGTTACAAAAATCATAAGACATATCAATGCGTGAGAAGTAATGTACCTACTACCTGATAAATGTAACAGTAACAACAAAAAAAGAACATCTGGACTTTCATAAAGAATAATGATTTCTTATAAAATACAGGTTTTTATGTAATTTAAAGAAAAGTCATCACGTTTAAATCATCTTCCAAATCTAAGGAGAAGAAGGGAAGAGCAAAAAGCAGTAGTGGAAACGGCTTGAAGACAAGATTGAGGCTGGAGCTCTGTGGCTGTGGCATTCTCTCACTGTCCTGTAGGTGGCAGCATTTGTTTATAGCTGTCTCATCCACATTCAATGGCGGCTGGAGGGCGACTGGGTTGAGTGTGTTTGAGTTGGACTGCTTCAATTTTCAGAACATCGTGCATAATCAATTAAAATTTTAATGTCATTAAGTAAGTGCCTCTGCTGGAAAAAAATAGGTGGAATTCACCTCTGCCTGACAAAAGGGGAAGCAGCCTATTGATTCTACTCAAGGTCGTTGCTCACTCAGATTTGTCACCACGATCACATTTCCTTATTCAGACATAGAAAAAAGAAAAACCCTCTCTCAACCCACATAAACAACACAAACTGGTGGTTATTCTTCCTTAGTCCCATTTTTTTTAAAGATACTGAAGGAGCCAGTGAAAATTTAAAAAAAAAATCTTGCAAACTCAGACTCCAGGTTTAACCAGGACACACAGCTAATTCTGCATATGATAAACTGGGAGAAGGGGGAGGGCAAAGAGAGAAATGAGTAATGGAATACATTTCCTGTGGCATTAAAAGTAGTGAACAGATGTGCTTTGAAACCCCAAATATTCTGATTCTTATTCTTGGGGACTCTGTGAATTGATTGATGTTAATTATTGATGTGAAGCCTGGCCATAGACCAGTCTCCAATTGCTATTGGTTCTATCTTCAAGGAAACACAGAGCACTTAGTTGTGTAAGATCCTCTAGGGTAAGAAATCTCAACCAGTAGATCAGGATCGACCAGTGGATTGCCTCACTTACCTGGGGCTTGGCCAAGAAAAGGCTACCCACACCACCTCCTGGATCAGCAGGTTTCTATCCAGTGCTTCCAGTGCACAACCCTGCCCTATGATTCTTAATCTCTCCTAGTGAAGCCTTTTCTGCCTGGGCCCCATCGCACCCAGTGTCTTCATGCTTTGGGAAATAAGAACTGTTTCATTAGTCTGAGAAACTACTGACCAATGATCTGGGGTCAGAAATCCTCATTCACTGGGGAGTTTCCTTGTTTGGCTTTCTGAAACCTGCTTCTGGCTCCTAAAACCCAACGCTGTTTTGCATGGCTATAGGTTTTTCCCTCCCCCATTAATTAACGAAGAAAGTAAATTTTCTTTGAAAATTTTGCAACTCACCTGGAGCTCAAGGGAGATCCCAAGGCACTGTGAATCCAGTTCTGAGAGAGATTTCTTTCAAAATTTGTCAGCAAATATAAGTGTGAAAAGAGATAGAAACATGCCCGATAGTTAAAACTCATGTCCTTCCAATATATAAGCCAGTGACACTGGACATACAGTACAGAGCAAGTATGAGGTTCGCATGGGCAGTGTGGTTGCTGGAAATTGAGTTTCATGTGTGCTTTTGGATAACCACTTTCAGCTGCCATAAGAAAGCACTGGCTGACTCAGACTAGGAGAAATGGATGACATCACAGTTCTGGAAGCTGGAAGTTTATCCATGCAGGTATCCTCAGGCTTGCTTCCTTGGAGGTCTCACTCCATGTAGACTGACCCATGGTCCATCTTCTTTTCATATCTCCACACCATATTCCCTCTGTGCCAGTCTGAATCCCAATCTCTTGTAACAATACAGTGGTACTGAGGAAAAGCTCAATCTGCGATGCCCCCATGTTACCTGAATGCTATCTTCAAGGAAGCAGCCTTCCCATACCATCTCGTCTCAATGTGAGTACCACATACATCTGAGGTACCCAAGGTGCCGACTTCAATATGTGAACATGCTGGTGGATGCTGTTGGATTCCTAAAACTTACCTAACTTCTTCAGCCTGAGTATCCTTATGTGTAAAAAGAAGGTGAGCCAGGGACTGGTGGGTCTCTCATGAAATCCTAGCTTCTCAGGAGGCTAAGACCTGAGGATTGCCATTGGAAGCCAGCCCAGGTAGAAGAGGCCGTGAGATTATGAGATTCTTATCTCCAAGTGAACTACACAGAAAAAGCCAGAAGTGGAGCTGTTGCTCAAGTGGTAGTGCCCTAGCCTTAAGCCAAAGAAACTCAGAGATGATGCCCAGATTCTGAGTTCAAGTCCCAGGACCCAAAAAAATAAAGAGGAGAAGGTGACATCAATAGCCTCAGAAATCACAAAACATTTGGCTTGCATAGAGCTTAGGAAAAAAAAAAAAAACCTACCATCTTTTGACACCAGCACCAACCAACAAGGCGTCAGACAGCCCACACGTGTGCATGCTCTCAGCATCAATATCCTGCATCCTTGGCCTAGAGCCACTGTGGCAGGAGAGATGGGAGAGGAGAACAGAGCTGTCTACCCAGCGTCCTGCCTCCAGCATACCCAGGAGCTCAGAGCGGCAGAGCTCAGACTGGCCCGGGGGAGGGGAGACACAGGTAGCTGTTTCATGGATTCAAACCAAACCTGAGACTCAGAATGAGGGCAAGAAAAGAAAGCTGCATGTTCCTCCTCTCAGGAGCCCCAGGGTCCATCCTGATTGCCCCCTCACAGAGCTGGTGGCTGAGCAGAGAACACGCGGTGGCCAAATGACCTAAACCCCCATGGCTCCCCCAGGCACATTGTCTGGGATGAAGTTTGAAATTCAGACCTCTCCCTGGCAGAGACAAAGGCAGGCCTGTCTGTCCCCGCTTCTCCAGGGAAAACAGCACGGCCATTAACCCAGTCACACTAGTAGTTGTGACACCTGATGCTGGCCGTTGCTGAGGTGACTTCTGGCTGGGGGAGGGGCCGGGCAAAGGCAGCCAGGCGTGTGTGCTCCAGAAAGAAAAGTAAACGGAGCTCAGCCGGTGCCTGGCAGCTTTCCCCCTTCTCCAAGCCTTCTCGCTTGGGCCTGCCTTTAATTTATGACATGTGGCGCTAAAGGGACCATCTATAGATTTAACATTGACATTTCCTTCATGCGCTAATCCTCTGAATCCCATTTGCGCTAAATTTCAGCAGAATGACAGGAAAATGACTTCATTATTAGTATCATTACTATTATTATTGGTGAACGTATTCTAATGGCTCTCTTTTCCACTGTTTGGGAGGGACTTGAATAAGCCACACAGGGTTTTTGTATGTTTGTTTGTTTGTTGTTATTTTGGACAACCCCTGCTCACCTCATTCAGCCAGTATTTGGGGAACATACTGTCACTCTACAAATTGTCACACTCATGATTTTCCCTCAGAGTCAACTCTGACTATCTCATAAAATAGGGGATGGATTTTGTGGGATTCAATATGCTAATTCTGATAGGATTGGTATACTTCATAAAGTTATAGCACATTGTCATATGTACAGTAAAGTATAAACAGAGGAAATATACATGCCCTGGTACCCAATAAAAAGGTTTTGGAAATTCTGTAGGAAGAAAGGAAAAGAAAAAAGTCTAGCAAGTACGGCAGGTGTTCCCCCCACACACACACTGGCTGGGGTGTGTCTAGTCCCCAGACCTGTCCATTTATGGCTGAAGTCCCTGTTGTGACTCCACTTCCACTGGATGATTCCAGCCTCTGGGCCCTACAGCATCACATGAGAAGCAGAATAATGGTCTCCTGAAGAGGTTTAAGTCCTAATGCATGAATGTTTTGAATACATTAGGATACTTGACTAACAGGAATTAGAATTGCAGATGGAATTACATTTGTTAATTACTGGCCAACAATAACAATTCTGGACTATCTGTCTCTATTGAGGCTAGTTTTCAGGCCATAGTTACAGCATCCTTCCCAAACACTAGGTAACTAGTGAGCTTTTCTTCATCTGAGTCTTCAGAGGAGGAAGGGGAAGCAGAAGAATCAGTTTCATATTGGTGTGATATGAGGAAGTGTTAACCTTGACACTGGTCTTGAACATGGAGGACATTTCTGCTGGAAATGAGGGAGAAGGGGAGGCAGGAGATCTACATTCTTCCTTAGAGTGCCATTGCCCCCCAAAAGAAAAGCTTGTCAATACTTTGATTTAGGCTAGGGAGACCCATTTTGGACTTTGGCCCTCCAGAACTAGAAAAGAATTTTCTACTTTGCCTGTTTCAAGTCTGTGATAACATCATAACAGCAGTAAGTAAGTAATACACTCCTCTTGCCAGTTGAGCCTTCAACTTAGGAGCCAGGTCCTAGTCCTACTCATCCATTCGCCCTTGGTTATTCATCATATTTATAACCAAAATAGCTGGTGTCTTGTCTAGACCCTGTCTTACATAATCACGCTAAGTACAGGCTGGTATTTCATTAGAAAAGTTCAAATGCTGAAGGGCAAACAGCTAACTTATAAGTGAGTTACAACATAGACACTACAACAACTTAATATAGTTCTAAACTGCAAACAGTTCACTCTTCTAATTAAGGAATACACATCTATACACTTAGAGTTAAATATTGGATTATTGGAATGCCTGATAAATAAAAAACAAAAAGTAAGCACGAGGTGAAGATCACATTCTGATGAATTTCTGAACTTCCTAAAATTGAAAGCTCACACATTTTACTTATGTCATGTTACATCTGCCTAAACTTGCTCTAAATAACCAGCCCCATTAAAGACATGCCTCACAAATTTCAACCATGGCATTTTTCCCAACAGGATTTTATACGAATATTAATAACATGACCTTCCTGCCATTTTAGCAAAGGCAATTTTATACCTTGTGGTTAGTATTTATTTCTAAAGGCTTTGATAAAGGCTCATACTTAGATGTAATAAAAACTAAAGATTTGTACTCCAGGTCACAGTTGCTAAGTTAAGAAACATTTGTCTTATAAAGACTTCCAATAAGTTCAGGCTCTTCTTAGTCATTTGTTTTAAGGACATTATTTTGCTTGAGGAAAAGAAACCTTACTAGATAAAAGGAATAGTCCAACTAGGATAAAAATAATTTAAAGCCTGTTTACTCTTTACACATAGATGACCTACTTACTATTCTCAAAAATACACAAGTGTTTCAGGCCCCTGGCCCAATAGACAGTGTATTAATAGGCGATTTACTTCTAGGGAACAAAATTCCCCAAAAAACAGTGGTTTAAAACATTATAGACATATAGTTTCGAGTGAGGAATTCAAAATAAGTTTTACAAGGTTACAACCAAGTTATCAAAGAAATAGTTATTTCTGAAGGTTTCAAGAAAGAATTTATGTCTTGCCTCTTCTATCATGTAGAGGCTGCAGATATCCCTCCCATGGCCTTTTCCTTTGACTCTGATTCTTCCCATATATTGCTTACAAGGCTCATTGTGATGGCATCATGCCTTGATAATATCAAGAGCCATAATTTAATCACATCTACAAAGGTCTTTTGCCATATAAAGTAACTATCACAGGTTCTAGAAATTCAAATTTGAACGTATTTGGAAAGCTTCTTATTGAGCCTGCTGCACTCTACTTTCTGACCCTCCAAAATTCACACTCAGTGGGTAGCAAACAACTATAATCCTAGGGTTCAAGGTTAGCCTATCCAAGAGAGTCCGTGTGATTCCTATCTCCAATTAATTACCAAAAACTAGGAAATGAGCTGTGGCTTCAGAGAAAGAGTGCCAGCCTTGAGCAAAGAAGTGCAGAAGAGTGCCCAGGCCCTGCAAAATCCATTCACATTCATCTCAGTGTTTGAAGGCCATAAGTTAAAAACTACTCTAGCTTCCACTCTAAAGGTCTCATTGAATACTTATCAACTCAAACGTCTCAGATAAAGTTATCTAAATCAGGTGTAGCTGAATCTCTGCATACAATACATCCAAGAGGACAATTCTCTGTGGATCTATGAAATTAGAAAACACATTTTGTGTGTGTGTGTGTGTGTGTGTGTGTGTGTGTGTGTGTGTGTAATGGGGCTTGAACTGAGCCTGGGTGCTGTCCCTGAGCTCTTCAGCTCAAGGCTACCACCCTACCCTTGAGCCAAGTCCCACGTCCCATTTTCTAGAGGTTAATTGGGGATAAGAGTCTCAGGTTCTTTTGTGCCCAGACTGACTTTGAACCTTGATCCTCAGATCTCAGCCTCCTGAGTAGCTAGGATTACATGAGTGAACCACCATACCCAGCACAAGTTTTATGTTCAAAGGAGTTGGAGGGACAGGCAATTATAGATATCATTGTCCAAAAGGTGGAGAAATAAAAGGAAAAAGGAAGTCTCTCTTCCCAATCAACTTCTGAATGCAATCAGACAAACTTGACCATATTTTGAGACCTGGGATGATTCTCTGAGGTTCTTGGTCCACTGTTCCCTTTAGAGTCCCTCCCTTTTTTTAAAGGGTAACATATGTTTGAAGTAGAGTACTCACACAAGGCTATTGCCTGTCTGTAGAATTTGGAGAGTCTCACTAGCTTGCTTTCATCCCATCCTCTCATTTTCAGTCCAAGCTGGCAGTGTTTCTGCTGGTATAGCATTCTCAGAAACTTTGTGGGCCATTGTCCAGCTTAACATGGATGTTACAGAGAGGACAACGGAGAAGACAGTGAACATGAGCTCTGAAGAATGGGCTTCACCATGTTATGAAATACTTGTAGCACACAGTGTACAGACATTCAGCGTTGGCAAAAGTGCTTGTTTGCTCTCCTGTGTGGAGGGCTAGATCCAACCTATAAACATGTATGAAAACATGCATATATGGGTCATATGCATATATACATTGAATATGGTATGTGCAGGGGAGGTTTGCAATAGTGTAAATCCTTCCAACAACCAACTCATAGTTGAACAAAATAAATACCAGGAAACTGAAGCCTGTGTTGTCAGAAGGGGTGAGGTCAAGGGGAAGGGGAAATGAATGGATAGAGGAAGAATGAGTGAACGCAGCCATCATATACATATGTGAAAATAGGTAAATGAAGGGGTCAGGGGATTGGGAGAGATAGGGGAAAATGATGGAAGGGACAACATGGATAGAGATGCATTGCACTTAGAAACTGCTACACTAATTGAAACTTCTTTGTACAACAAATACAAGATAATTTTAAAAATTATAACACAAATTTCTTAAATGTATAACAAAGACATTCATTTTCAAACCTCTAGTTATACATAAGAACACAAGCTTACTTAAACATCCTTTTATCTGTGGTCTACCTCCTCGCAAGAAGAAGTCAAAACATATGCTAAAAAGGAAAATACACAGCCCAGAACATACCGATGACTGCTAAAGAGATTTTTCTCTTTTTTGCCCATCCTGGGGCTTGAACTCAGGGCTTGAGCACTGTCCTTGGGCTTTTTCCTCAAGGCTAGCACTCTATCACTTGAGCCACAGCACCAATTATAGCTTTTCTATGTATGTGGTACCGAGAAATAGAACACAGGTCTTAATGCATACTAGGCAAGCACTCTACCACTAGGCCAAACTCCTGGTCAATTTTTTTTTTAAAGGAAGAAGCTCTTTAAACTACAGTAAGTCCAAAGGAGAATTTCCTCCAGGAAACCTGAACTCCCTCTTGGCAGGGAGGAGTTCGGAATGACTTGTTTCCAACGTAATGACACCAGGTGAGATGAAGTGACATTGAAGATGCCCTTTCACCCCTCACCCAGTGGCCAACTGATGAAGAACACTGAGCTAGGTCATGTGCACATAGCAGAGTATGGACTAGGTCTGCTCTGGTATCTAAACAGGTAGCCACATCCTAGCGTCTTAGTGTCCCAGACCAGTAGGCTGATTTTGTCCTATAAGAATTTGTCATACTGCTGGGAGTTTGGCCTAGTGGTTAAAGTGCTTGCCTAGCATGCACGAGGACCCGGGTTCGATTCCTCGGTACCACATACATAGAAAAAAGCCAGAAATGGTGCTGAAGCTCAAGTGGTAGAGCTCTAGCCTTGAGAAAAGTCCAAGGACAGTGCTCAGGCCCTGAGCTCAAGCCCAGGACTGGCAAAAAAAAAAAAAAGAATTTGTCATACTGTGGTTAATCACTTTGTCCTTATTCAACTGATATGTTGAATTGAAACTCCAACTATTTAAAGACAATAAATATAAATAAATAGATAGATAGATGGAAGGCAAGGCAGATTAATCAGTATTTATTTAAAGTTATATTCCATCTAATAATGTAAAAAAAAATGTGAGATACAGTTCCAATGGGACACCATGTTAAACCCACAGCATTGGAATTGTGTGTGTGTGTGTGTGTGTGTGTGTATGTGTGTGTGTGTGTGTGTGTGTGCGCACATGCGCATGTGCACACATGCATGTGTGCACTGGGACTTGAACTCAGGGCTTTGTACTCTCGGCTGGGTGTTTTTATTTTTGTTCAAGGCCTGTTTTACTCAACCATATAAGCTGTACCTTCACTTATGGCTTTTTTTGGTGATTAAATGGGGATAGGAGACTCATGGATTTTTCTGCCTATGCTGGGTTCTACCTCCTCACATCTCAGCCTCCTGAGTAGCTAGGATAAAGGTGTGAGCCACTAGTGTCCAGGTAGGAAAATACTTTAAAATTCTGATTACCAAGTGCTGTGTGAGACATGTAGCAATCGTAATTTGGGGAGAAGGAATCTGAGAGTGCTGGAGTGTAATTCAACCATTTTGGTAGCTATTTAAAAATTAGGTCATGCCTGGGGATACAGCTCTGTGCAAGAGCACTTGCTTTGCATGTGGCAAAAAACACTGAGTTTGATCTCCATCTCCATATACAAAGTTTTTTTTAAATTGTTTTAAATTTTAATTTTTTTTTTGCCAGTGCTGGGCCTTGAACTCAGGCAGGACCTGGTCCTGTCCTTGAGCTTTCTCAAGGCTAGAGCTCTACCACTTTGAGCCACAGCACTATTTATGGTTTTTTTCTATATATGTGATACCAAGGAATCAAACTCAGGTCTTTGTGCATACTAGGCAAGCACTCTACCACTGGGCTAAATTCCCAGCTTCTTAAATTGTTTTTAAATGAGGATATAAATTCAGCAAGTCTACTCTTAGGTATATATTCTAAGCAAAAAGACCTTACACATGAGCCCTTTTAAACATTTTTATGGCAATATTACATATGACAGACTTATTAGTGGCTCAAGTATCTATAAGCAGGGAATTTGGTTAGTGTACTTTCATGCCCATGCTCTACAGCAATGGACATAAAGAAATCATAGCTATGTTTGAACATGGATTAATCTTACTAGCTTAATAGTAAAATAAAGCAAGTCATAGAATAAAACATAGTTTGATACCATTTAAGAAAGTTGAAGTCAAATAAGTATAACACATTGTAGAATATTAACATATATAATAATTTGTTGATAGATACAAAGCCAAGCTCAGTGGCTCACAATGGCGACCCCAGCTTCTCAGAAGATAGCAATTAGGAGGACCCCGTTTTGTGGCCATACAAGACAAAAAGTTATCCAGACCCCAGTCTCAATCAACAAACTGGATATGTTGATATGTACCTAGAATCTTAACTATATGGAAAGTATAAATAGGAGAATCAGTTCAAGCTGGCCTGGATCTGCAGGATCTGATTTTAAAAGTAACTAAAGCAAAAAGGGCTAGGAGCAAAGTACACCTGCCTTGAAAATGTGAGGCTTTGAATTCAATTCTAAGTACTATTACTAAATAATTTTTTAAAGGAAGGCAATGAAAATACATCAAACATCAGAATGTCAATTAACAGTGATTGGATACAAGATAGAATTGCTGAGGGCCACAGAGGGTTTTATATATTTCTATTTTTTTTCAGTCAAGTGGTTTATGCATAGGGTTCATTTAATAATTTATGTGTGTATTATATACTTTGAAGTGTAACCAGGGCTCTAGCACTGGTCTTCTGAAATTAGATTATGAGGCAGTCTGTCCCCTCCACCATGGGGAGGCCACAGTCCCCATGGCCTGGTCATTCCTCCAAGACTGAAAATTCCCCCATCTTCTTATGTGTCTCAAGTCAAAAATGAGAGTGTCTTCAATCCCCATTCGGTGCTGTCGATTTCACTTTACCTCTTCCCACCAGGCAGGTCAGAGGCCCGCCAGTCTTCAGTAAGACATCCTGTCCACAGAGGCCTCCCACTCACAGCAGTGCCTGCCAACATGGGGAGAGAGGATACGGAAAACAGAATGCTCCGACTTAATCAATGATATCATAAACTGACTCTAGGATGTAAGGAAATGACATATTCTAGAAACCGATTACCCATGGCACCTCTGAGAGAAGCCAGTGGTGACACTCATGTGGTAGGCCACGCCCTTTACTAGTCCAGCTGGCCCCAGTTGGCTAGTTGTCCACTGAAAAGGATTTCTCTAGTGGAATTCTATTGATCTTTCAGGACTTAATTGGGCTGTTCACTTTACAACTGTTTCAAGACGTCACCAAGGCAATTCAGACCCACCCCACTCTCCTTTGGCTTTACCCTTGAGCAGCTTACCAGCTTGGCTCTATTTCACTTCTGATTTCTATGTATGATAGGCAGAGGGGAGGCTATAAGTTCTAAAATATCCTTACCTTGACCTCAAGCTGACATTCTTCCCTCCTCCTTCTTGGTGAGGGGTAGGATGAAGTAATCACAGACTAATAACAATGCAAACAAGTTCAAAGCTTCCCACAAATGTCTGCTTTCTCTGTTATATGCATAATTGGACTGAGAAAACCCTGGGTGAAGGAACCAGGAATGTATAACTAGTGCTTAGTTATTTCCTTTAAAAAGTTACATCATGAGTATCTGTTTCTCAATCCTCTTTGGTATTTGTGTCTTTATAATTACTTGGTTGCCTGAAGCAACTATTCCAACCTAACACCTTGTCAATGGCTTATGGGATATTTTGCTGCTCACACAGAAGGGGGCAGCTTTGTAATAAACTAAGTAAAAAATCTGCCTGCGTCCCTCAGCAACCCACCCTCAAATCTAGCTATCTTGGGCTCAGTACCTTGGATTCAGCACCCTATACACAAGGACAGTTCTGTCTTTCCTGGCCTTCTTTTCTTGTGCTGTTTGCCCTCAATTGCATCAGACTAGTACAGCAACAATTACAAGCACAACATGACTTTTGACCTCATTTAGACAAGTATGGAAGTAAAAGCACCACACAAATATAATTTGTCTCTGCTACTCTGATCCTTGCCAGAACTTCCATAACAGCCATGGAAGCCATGTTTCAGAAATAACTGTGAAAGGTAGATATATAATGAAAAGGGTATGGGAATAAATAAAAATTCTACAGAGGTTGGGTGTTAAAAATTAATAAGAGTTATATTTAGGTAATATTTTTAAATGTCAACCTAAAAACAGCAACTCCTATCCTGCATCTGTCTTTAGCCAATCAGGAAATAATTGCTGTTACAGAGGATCTGCAGTAGAGTTGCCCAATAAAATAGGAGACAGCCTGGTTAAATTAGCATTTTAGATAAACAGTAGACATTCTTGTTAGTGTATGTGCAACATTTGAGATTTACTTGTGCAAAATTATTATTCACTGTTAATCTGAGATTCAAGCTTAACCAGTTACCCTCTGTTTTTTTTAGTTGCTAAATTTATCAGCCCTTTTCTAAAGGGAAAATTTCATTTAACATGTTTTATATTACACAGTTGAATCTCTGCATTTTCAAGGTGGTGGTCATGAATTTTATCCTTACATTCTTCATTTCTTTTTCATCTCCCTCAGGCAAAAGTACAACCTCCTGAACATCACAGATCTATGTAGTAGCTTTTTTTGCCTTATATCTAGGTGTCTAGTACATAGAGAGGGGGCTATTTGCTTAATGAGTATTTACAATTCATTGTGGATGCAGAGATGAATGAGAAGAAACTCCTAGCCTCAAGAAGATTTTGATCTAGAAAAGAAGATAAATGTTAGTAGTAATCATTCTCATAGACCAACTTAAATAGCTTATGAGAGAGAAATGAGATAGTTGTTGTTGAACTATTTCCCTTGAGGTATCAAACTAAACCACACATATTTATTAAAAGGCAAACAGTATAGAGAAATAAAACAGTGACCTTCTTCTAGTGTCTTAGAATCACAGATAGGAAGCGATAGCTACCCTCCCACTACGGCACTGTTGCTCTGCCTTCACACATCAGACCAAGTGGTAAACTCTTGTGACTACGGGAGTTCTGGGGGGTTTCTATCCAATCAATTCCCTTTCCTGCCACTGGTTAACATGTCTTCTTTTCTACTGTATAAAAACTGGATATGTAAGATTTTCTTCTCTATAATGGCTTACATATTGATCATTTCCATTCCCATTATCCCAATAAATTGATAACTTTTGAAACTAATAACAACAGCAGCAATAATAATAATAATAATAATAATAATAAACTAGTACCTTTGGGGGCTGGGAGTTTTGCCTAGTGGTAGAGTGCTTGTCTAGCATACACAAAGACTTGGGTTTGATTCCTTAGTACCACATATATAGAAAAAAGCCAGAAGTGGTGCTGAGGCTCAAGTGGTAGAGCTCTAGCCTTGAGAAAGTCCAAGGACAGTGCTCAGGCCCTGAGCTCAAGGCCAGGACTGACCAAAAAAAAAAAACTAGACCTTGCTGGCCCTGGCCCACTAGTGACCCACCCTTGTAATCCTAGCTACTCAGGTGGCTGAAATCTGAAGACTGAGATTAGAAACAAGCTTTGGCAGGAAAGCCTGTGATACTTATTCCCAATAAACTACCAAAAAAGCTGGAAGTGAAGCAGTGGGTCAAGTGGTAGAGCACTATCCTTGGGGAAACAAAGCTCACAGAGAGCCCCATGACTAGTGCCCCAGAAAAAAAAACCAACAAAACAAAACAAATCAAACAACAACAAAAGCCCTACTGCCTCGTCTGTTTCATTGGCAGCGTCCTGCGCTGTGACAGAAGACAGCCACTGTATAGCATGATTAGGATTTCTCTGTTCTCTACTAGTTTGAAAATCTCTTGTAAGTTCTTACATTGCAACTCAAAAATATCTTTCATTATCAACTTATATTTAAAAGTTGCATATATTCTCTTCATCTGTCATTTTCTAGCCTCAACTCTGGGCTTTCCAACACTGGAAAGCACATTGGTCCTTGTCACCAGAGATTTGAGGCAAAGATATCTGTTGGAGGTGGGTAAGGTCTTCTTGTGCATTGTGGATTTCTAGAAATATTCTTGACCTCGACCCACCAAATGCCAGTAGCAGAACCCTTTCCTGACACACACACACACACACACTTCAGTGATGACAATCAAAATAGCTCTAGACACAGTCTGATGCATAAGGGATAAGGAGCAGAACAAACTCACTCTTGGTTCAAAACCCATCGGTTTTCTCCTGTGGAGAGATGTGACTGGGTAACCAGCTGTTTCAGTTGGCCTGACACTAAAAGTAGAACTTTCAGTGCTAAAATAGACAAAATCCTAGGATTAATCAATTGCCCTGGTGCATAACATTGTCTTAAGTTCTTACATAGTCACCAGTCTCTCTCTTTAATTCTGTCAGGTAAGTGTTTGCTGGATACTGAATTCTTGATCTTAATTTTGTGTTTTGAGTTCAATTTGTCATTACACAATTTTCTTGTTCTGATAGGGGTAGGTAAAAAAAAAAAAAAACTTGAGCCTAATCTATATCCCCCCTGCCACCCCCCCCCCCATTTTTTAGTAAAAAAGCTACTCAGCCTCCTGAGTAACTAGGGTTACAGGCCTAAGCCACCGCGCCCAGCCAGCATCCTGTATTTTTAATGGTAGCAAAATTTTTTAGCATGAGGCTGGGAGTTTGGCCTCGTGGTAGAATGTTTGCTTAGCATGCATTGAAGACCTAGGTTCGATTCCTTGGGACCACCTACACAGAAAAAAGCCAGAAGTGGTACTGTGGTTCAAGTGGTAGAGCTCTAGCCTTGAGAAAACCCAAGGACAGTGTTCAGGCCTTGAGATCAAGCCCAGGACTGGCAAAAAAAAATTAGCACTGTTACAAAATCTCAAGTTTCCTCTTTTTGTTCAAGTGACTGTCTGATTTCTACAGCAATTCATTTTCCTCAGAGATCGGATCTAAGTGTTCTTCCTGCCTCCCATTCCCAATGCCTCCAAATGTACCACTGTTCTTCTAGTACAATGAGACACAAACTTGACTATTAGAAACCCACTGAACAATGGGAAATGCAATGAAATCTTCTCATGATGCCTGGGTGAGCCACAGAACATCATCTCGGTCTCTGCACACTCACCCAGTCCCAGAAGCACATTAAGGAGCCACTCAGCACAACTGTGCATTGGGAATGTGGGAGATTCTGCCACATATTCTTTCTCAATCTAATGTCACTCTCTACCTTCTGCTTGATTTTATCTTCATTTATGCTTTCCTTCATATTCTTCCATCTTTCATGATGATTTTATTTTCTTACCTATCTCATTTTCCTTCTTTCTGAAGAACTTCTTTTTCATATTTCATATAAAGCAGGCCTTCAAGGGACAGATTCTTTGAAATTTTTCTTGGTTTGAGAAGGTCTTAATTAATTAACTAATTAATAATTAAATTCTCCTGGAGCTTGTAATCAGGGCCTGGGCACTGTCCTTGAGCTTTTTTTACTCAAGGTAACACTTATACCTGAACCATAGCTCCACTTCCAGGGTTTTTTTTTGGGGGGGGGTTGCTAATTGGAGATGAATCACATGAAATTTTCTGCCCAGGTTCGCTCAAACCACGATTCTCAGATCTCAGCCTCCTGAATAGATAGGATTACCGGCGTGAGGCACCTTAACATACCTCTCCTTAACTTTTAAAAGGTAATTTCACTAGATACAGAATTCTACTTTGGGAGCTGAGAGTTTGGCCTAGTGGTAGAATGCTTGCCTAGCATGCAAGAAGACCTGGGTTCGATTCCTTGGTACCACATACATAGAAAAAAGCTGGAAGTGGTGCTCTGACTCAAGGGGTAGAGCTCTAGCCTCAAGAAAAAGTCCAAGGACAGTGCTCAAGCCCTGAGTTCAAGCCCTATGACTGGCAAAATATATATATATATTTTGGCCTGTTTTCTTTTTACCACTTTACTGTACTTCACTCTCACAGTATCCGATATAATTCACCTCCCACATAGGAAAAATATTCTCCTGTCCCAACCCTATGCCATATCAGAAACAGAAATTTTCAGTACTGTTTACAGCACTAACATGCCACTTTCTGAAGGTCAAGACATAACTCTATTTGCCTGACCAAAACTCTTCTTGGTAACTCCAGGCTCTTGTAAAGTCCACAGGAGAGAAATTCAGCTGTAGCCTTCTCCAGCAAGGCAACCAGTGGTGGGGCCCTCCTCCCGCCTAACCCCACACACCATAACATAACTCAGTGTGCCTATTGGCTTCAGCAAGCATTGGATAGAGAGACAACTATGCTTTGGAGGAAGTCTTGGACACACTCATATAGTCATCTTCCCAGAATTTTTTAGTCCACCTGCACCTAGTTAGTTGCCAAATCCTGCAGCTTCTGTTTCTTCTTTTTTTCCCTTCTGTTTCCTGCTGCCATCAGCGCAGCTCACCCCAGGCCCCCATTCTCCCTCTTTCCCTCTGCCTCCCTCCCTCCCCCTCCCTCCCTCTGCCTCCCTCTCTCTCCCTCCCTCCCTCCCTCCCTCCCTCCCTCCCTCCCTCCCTCTCTCTCTCCCTCTCTCTCTCTCTCTCTCTCTCTCTCTCTCTCTCTCTCTTCTCTCCCTCTCTCTCTCCCTCTCTCTCTCTTCTCTCCCTCTCTCTCTCCCTCTCTCTCTCTCTTTCTCTCTCTCTCTCTCCCTCCCTCCCTCATAAAGCATCCTATCTCTGCAGGTCTCCCCCCAAAATAAATCCTTAATGTCAGTCAAATGCAACTTGAATCACTTCCCTGCCCTTACAGAAAACATTCAGTGTCTTCTCAGTGCTTTCTGAACTCTGTGCTTTCTAGTCCTGAAGACATCGAAGAACAATCTACATTATTTTTTATCATCTTAAATTCAACTAGTCTCCTATAAAGATCATATTCTTGACCAAAATAAAATTGTAGACATTTTGTCAAAATTGACCAGGACATTTCCTAATCTGCATCTCTACTACACTTATGACCTCAACTCTGCCACCCAGCATGCTTTGTCAGTTTTCTAGGTTCTTACCTACTGTTTCCATACCATCACAGCTAAGAGTTCACTGTTGCTAGTTCATTCTCTGTAAACTTTCAGGTCACTTTGATCATTTATTGAACTCTGTTATAGCACTAACCTCTTTAAGATAAGCACCTGACTTTTAAAAAAATGATCTTTTACTAGTTGTAGAAGAAAGGTGTCATTTAACAGAGCAATGCACCTTGATTAATATTCTCATCCACCCTCCCTTACCCACACTTTCCCTTATTCGCCTTAATTTTGTGGTCTACATAATAAATTCTTGACTGCATTCTTCTCTCCTTCCCCTGCTTCATTATCTACGTTCGCCTCTCCCTTTGTCCCCTTCCTCCCACTTGCAAATTCCAATTTCTTGGTGTTTATTTTGATGGGCTTTGACTTAGTATTCTTTTAAAATGCATTGTTTTACTATAATAGACTCTCCATAGTGTCTGTTATAATTCCATTAATTCATTTGGAATTGTTTGCATACCAGCTGGCATATTTCCTTGTTGATTTTTAGGCACATTCTATCTACCACTAGTGAGAGAAACAAGGCAACTTTTGTTTCTCTGGGTCTGGTTTACTTCACTTAGTATAATTCTTTCCAAGTCTTTATGAATGGTACAATAACACCTGCCTTTTCCACCTACAATTGTTCTAGCTCCTAATTTCCATAGTCTCCCTGTGTAGCTAGCACCAGTTCACAAAGAGTATTTGCTCAACAAATTTGCCGTGAACCTAACTGAAGTTACGGTATTATAAAAAGGATATCCATGAGTTCATGACATTCATTATAGTTTGGATATATTAAATAAAGTAATCTACAGTCTAACCTTGATATTCATATGAGAAAAAATTTAGTCCCAATAATTAGAACTCCTATTTTCTCAGCAGTCCTTATAATGTTTCTGTAAATGACTATCCACATATTGGCGACATTTTCTTTTTTTCTTTCTTATTTATTTACTCACTTATCTATTAATTTGGCAGTACTGGGATTTTGAACTCAGGAGTCTGGATTAGAGGTTTGCTGGGCAGACACAATACTGCTAAGACAAAACTCCAACCCTGTTTTTCACTGATTATTTTTAGGACAGGGTGTTGCTCTCATCCCTAGTATTGGCCTTAGCCACCACTTGCCTAGTCTAGGTTTCCTTTGTCACTGGGCCCACAGCAGACTCCACCACATCCAGCTTCCCTCTGCAGATATGGTCTAGTAAACTCTTCTGCCTCATCTGGCCTGGTATAGAGCTCCTCCCAATCCCAGCCTCCCATGTAGCCTTAATGATAAGCATGCTCCAGCAATGGGTTGAGGAAGGGGCTTATAAACTTTTCTGCCCACGCTGGCTTCGAACTATGATCCATGTGTTCCTTTCCTCTCAAATAGCTAGGGTTATGGTGGCAACCGCTGGCACCAGATTACATTTTCCATCTTGACACAACTTCCGTGATTGTTTTTCCCAAAAAAACAAAGGTTTTAATTCTTGCATGAACAACATTAATGTTTTGGATTTCCCCCCCCCCCCCCCCCGCCCACTTAATAGCTTTCCTCCCCGGCTGTGATACAGGGAATTCAACCCAAGGCTTTTCTAGGAAAGCACTGGATTGTTTGAGAACATGCCCTTAGCCTTTTTGTTTTTGTTTTGTTTTGTTTTGTTGATAGGGCCTTGTCATTATCTTTGCTCTGCTGCTCAAACTCTGACTCTGATGCTATGCTGTCTCTGAAATACCTGGAACTATAGACATCTGAGATCACTTCTGGAAATAACTTTTTGCTAAAATACATTAGAGCCACTTTTGTAACATAAACAGCTATTAACATTTCAGACGTGGATATTTCAAATCTCTTTGACTCAATAGTATAGTATCTTAAGAGAAAAGTCCTCAAGAAAGAATTACTGTTGTATTCTTCTGTTGGCCTGTGCAGAACCATTCAATTGGCAAAGATTAGGCAGCAATACAGACTATAGTTCCTGGCATTGTGTTGCTGGAAACTACAGCAAACCTAGATGAGACACAGGAGACCAAGACCTCAGCACATTTTTATTTAAGTTACATCATTAAACCTCAGTTAGGAATATCAATAACTTCTGAAAAGTGAATTGCAGTTTAGTGTGTGACTAGCTTTCAGCACCTTGGGAACTAACTGGAATGGCCAGGGAATTGAGATATGAAAAGGAGAAAAAGAAATGACACAGGCTTCCTCAAACATCACTTGTGACAGGTCTCCACAACCTCGGCTCACCACCCTTCCCCAACAACTGGGTAACATTTAAATAGTAAAACCAGAAGGGATGGCTTTGTTTCACTCTTAAAGAAATAGAGATGGAGATATTAGAAAATAGCACAAGTATGTTAGACAAGAAATGTATTCACTACCTTAAGTATGTAACTGTAGCCCCTCTATATATCACCCTGACAAAATTAAATTTAAATAAAAGAAAATATTGCAAGCATTAATACTGATGTCTCAAAGACAATTAATCCCTCTACTATAGCTTATTATAATCTAATCCAGATGTTTTGAGCTTTTCCCAAATAGCATACTTCAGAAAAATAATGCTTTAGTCTTTGACGTGTTTTTTTTATCTCAGACAAATTATTTGTACCTAGCTTTTCAACTTTTATGAATGTTTTCAGAGACATTTAAAATATTTTTCAATATTCCTTAATTGTGCTGATTTAATTTCTACATTGAACATTCTCTGTTAGGGTAATGATTTTTTTCTTATTGTAATTTTAAATGGCAATAAGAAAATTAAATAAATTCTTATCATTCCTCTTACCAAATAATATCAATTCATTGAAAATAATATTAATTCACTGAAAAACATCACTAGCCTGGTAAGATTCATTGACCAACTGAGATAGAAAGACTCTCCCAAAATATATAGAGAAACCCAAGGCCCTTTTCAATATTGGATTTTATTTACCAATGTCAAAATAAAGAGAGGAAAGAAAAGTATTAATAGATTCAAAGACGATCCTCCAAAGTTTTCAGATTTATTATCAGAGTAAAAATCCAACCACTTTCAGAATGAAATAGATCAGACCTTCCAAGGTTTTATCCTGAATCGTATGGTGTACGTACCTCCAAACTCATAGGAAGCCAAGGGAAGCACACACCAGGGTGACCACAAAAATAGATACAAACTGAAACGAGAAATTTCCACACTTCTTGACCGAAATGCTGACATCTAACCACACCTGGCCTCTTGCCCTGAATTGATTGCCAAACTTGGCACACTAATAAACACTCTAAATACCAAAACGTCCTAGTCCAACTCAGTCCCCATTTAGCAAACAAAAGTAATCATTTGGCCTCCATCACACCCCACGAGCTGTTGCTTTCACTGTGTGAGTTAAGGTCACTCTGACAGGTTACCATAATCACACTGCGGAATACAGAACAAACATAGTGCTCGCCTTCCCACAGCCTGCTCCACACAGCTTCTTTCTCAGCCTCTTCAGTGCACAGCCTTATCAAGCCAGCAGGCCAGCCTTGGAGACTGTCTTGGAGACTGTCTCTGGGAAGCCTGTGCTGGGTTTCTATTTAAACTTCAGATCAGCTTCCCCCTAGGCTTCCTCTGTCCCACTACTACTTGTTAAGACAATAGGACAGCAGGGGTAGTCTGGTCCTAAGTCAAACTCCTCAGTCATCTCAAGAGCACAAAAGCTACCCAAGGAGCTGGAGCCCCCTTCCAGTCCACTGTTTGGCAGCTCTCTCACATCACAGGCTTGCAGACCAGCAGGCCCCACTGCTGAAATCTTTGAAATCCATACAAATGAATCCAGCATGGTTGTGGAACCAACTCTTGCCAATTCTGTGTTCTACCATCTAGTGCGAGGGGAAGCAAGAGCGCACTCTGCCATATTGAGGGTAGAGCATTTCAGCATTCTTCTCCTCTTTAAGCACCAATTATAAACCCCAGTATGTCTGCAAAAGCCTTTAGAATATTTTTAAGAGGATTCATTGGATTACAGAGGTCAGAAATTATTGGATAATATCAATTGTAAGAACTGCATATCATCTGATCTCTAGGCTACAATTTGTCATAACCCCATAACATCCTGTGGTACTTATTTCAAAGAACAAATAAAAAGGGTGAAACAGAAAAAAAAACAACTTTCTTTTTAAAACAAAGATTATACCCTGTCTAGGCAAATCCAGGTTATCTGCTGCAGGCAGAGAATGGCACTTATAGGGAAGATTAAAATGTACTGTTACCAAAAGGTGAAAAATTGGCTTGAGTTTTGGTGTGGGTCTCTGGCTTCCTTCCAGTGAGCATATTAAACCTATATCAGGAGTGGTACAGCAGGGGTTTCAGGAATGACTCATTCTCTTGACAAATAGCCACCCAAACAGTTGGCAAGCTTCCCTGCTCCACCCATCTTGGTGATCTCACCACAACATGTAAGCATCTGCCACATTCATCATCTTCTCTGGGGCATGAATGAATACTTAGGATGTAGATAATTTGGTAGAAATATATGTGTGCATTATCATGCAGATAAGACAATTATTTCATAATAGAAATAGAACCTGAATCATCCTTGACTGACTTTTGATCCTGCCAACACTGCAGAAAAACACATGCTGATATGTTAGATAGTCAGGAAATGGAAGCACAGAAGGACAGAGAGATTACAGGCTCCTTGCTGCATTTGTTCACACGTGCTGTAATCTTAGCCTTTTCTTCTTGATATCTGATTTCATAGGGAAAAGGAAAAAGCAAAGGAGAGACAAAGAGGTCTCCACCCAGCTTACACACATTTTTTTTTCTCTCTGTGCCAGTTTGTATTTGAAATATAAATACAATCATATAAATAAAGCAAAAGCACAGAAACAGGCCAAATATTCTCAACTGCATAAAAAGAGACATAACAATCAAATTAAAGAAAAGAAGAAAAATGATTTAAAAACCTGACTTATAAATCAATATTCTAGCCACTTTACTTTAAATCAGATTATCTCACTTCGCATTATTTTGTGATGAGTTTATATGCAGATGGACATACATAGAAATACGTTCCATTTTAAACTCAGTAAGGGTAGACAACTCCTATTCCTTATCTGGTGCAATAGCATCAAATTCTTGGTATTAAAAAGCAATATTACTCATGTCTGTAATTCTAGCTACTCAGGAGATTGAGATCTGAGGATTGAGCTTTGAAGCCAGCCAGGACAGGAAAGTCCATGAGACTCTTATCTCCAATTAACTGCTGAAAATATCAAGAAGTAGAGCTGCTGCTGAAGATCTAGATAGAGCTATAGTCTGTATTTAAAATAATTTTTATCTTCAGGTGCCATTAACAAAGCAGCTTATAAATATAATGAACTTGAACAGTGTCACCTCCTTGAACATTCTCACCCCTTCATTTTATCGCTTCCCTTACTTTACTTAAGTTTCTTGTAAATACAGTGAATCCTCCCCTCCTCTCCACACACACATCTTTTGTTAGTCATGGGGTTTGAACTCTGGATCTCGGCACTATCCTTGAACTCTTCAGCTCAAGGCTAGCACTCTGCCACTTTGAGCCACAGCTCAACTTCTAGTTTTCTGGTAGTTAATTGGAGGTAAGAGTCTCACAGACTTTAGTGTCTATGCTGGCTTTGAACTGCGATCCTCAGATCTCAGCCTCTTGAGTAGCTAGGATTAAAAGCATGAGCTATAGGCACTCAGCTTACAGTGAAATCTTAACTGCAGTTTTTCCCTTTCCCTCTTTCATTTGTCTAGCCTTGTCCCCTTGTTCCAAACACCCCTACAGTATCATTCCTGGTACTTATTTTGTTGAGTTTGACATTAGGTTATAGTAAATATTCCAGCACACCATATTTATTGCAGCACTATTTATCATGGCCAAGATATGGAACCAACCCAGATGTCCCTCAGTAGATGGATGAATCAAGAAAATGTGGTATATACACACAACTCATCCATCAGAAAATAATATTTTACTACTCATAAGGAGATAGGCTTGGAAAAACTTCTTATATTTAGTGAAGTTAGCCAGACCCAGAGAAACAAAGGTTACTTGTTTTCCCTCATTTCTAGTAGACAAAATGTACCTATACATCTGTAAGTAAACAGGCTGAATTTGTATGCAAGTGGTTACAAATGAATTAATGAAAGTATAATACATTCTATGGAGAGCTCAAATAGAACTCTAGTCTTGAGGGAGTAAAAATCAAAAACAGCTCAGGGACAGTGGCCAGACCCTGGTCTGGTTCAAGACCCTGGACGAGCGCGCACGCACACACACACACACACACACACACACACACACACACACACGTTATTCTTTCTGATGTGATTGGGTGGGAGTAATGGATGTTTAAGTGAAGAGGTAAAGAAGTTGAGCAAAATGTGTGATAGAATATTTAAGCCTGAATTCGTAGAGCTGGAAAGAGAGAAGCACCTCCTAAACAAGCCACTGTGCCAGCCTCCTGCAAGTTAGGAGTCTTTCCTGAAAGAGGGGCTGGACAGCGGTTGGGAGAGGCGGGAGTAAAAGAAGACAGAAAAGTTCTAAAGAATTCAAGACCCAGCCAATCATATATTAGCTAGTTGTAAGTTAGCAATTCTTTTTTGCATATCTTATTTGGAGGAGTTTCAATCTCAGTTTAAGATCAGGAAGATGTGATCCACATAAATGATAATTTCTTTTTGATTTGGACCCATTTCACACATTTGGGGAAGTGAAGGAGCCCTCTTAAATCTGCCCTCATGCTCCATTTTCAGGCTAGACACATGGCAGAGATTTGTCATCACCGGATAGCTCTTACATATTTCTGCTCAGTGAAACTTAGGAGTGCTGGGCTGACCTGTTGTAATTCATGTGAACTTTCAGACTTGTTTTGGATCAGCTCGTGGCTCTCTAAGCTAGAGAACTAAATGGCCTCTTAGGACACTGATATTCCCACAACTCTTTCAATGATCACTGGGTGAAAATAGTCACTTACCACCATCTGCCATCAATCAGTCCATTCTCCTTGAATGGACTGTGGTGCTTTCTATTCCTTCACCTTAAAGACACCTATTAACCCCTTCACTGTCGCCTGAGCCATTAATGATGGACCCCTCTGGAAAAATTGTGAATTGACATTACATGGGATTCTGTAACAAGAAGAAATAGGAACAGAGAAGCATATTAGAAAGGGTGGAGGGAAGATAGTTTTCTATTTCAAAATTGTGCTTCCCCTACTCCCTCAGATCCTCCAAGATCAGATAGTCCCTCTAAATTCCCTTGATGTTCAACCCACCTGGGAGTGATTTTTACCTTTCCTTCAACTCCCATAGAATTTATTTACTTAATATTTGTAAACTGGTTATAAGTATCAGGCACTTAAATGCATCTTTCTCTTTTTACAAATAAACTACAAGGTATCTGTTATTATCTGCCCCTCATTCCCACTATACCTCTACCTCCGCCCCCTATCCCCACCACCATTATTATTTTTTGTTGTTTTGGCAATGTGGGCCAAAATTCAGGGTCTGGGCACTGTCCCTGAGCTTTTCCTGCTCTAGGCTAGCACTCTACTACTTTAAGCCACAGAGCTACTTCCTGTTTTTTGATGGTTAAGTCTTGTGGACCTTACTGCAAGAGCTGACTTCAACCCATGACCCTCAGATATCACCCTCCTGAGTGGCTAGGGTTACAGGTAGAACTTTCTGCCTCACAGTTATCACTTTCCAATGAAAAAGAGAAAATAAATTGTATGTTTGTTTTTAGTTGTATTTTTAGGTCAAGTCCTATGCTCCACAACGACTTCATAAAAGGTAATAAGTATCTCCTTAGGAACATCCCACAGTGTACAGCACCATACAATCACAGTAATAGAAGGAGTTGGGGTAGAATAGACATGGAAAGAGCAAGGGTGCTAGCAGATTCTGTAAATGATTATCATCCACTTTTGAAGAACAGGTCTCAACTGTGGGTTTAATGATTCTTTACAACTACCTCTTCATGACAAGTGTGTTTAAAATATAGTCATAGATTTAAGAGGTAGTAGAAAAAAATCCAATGAAAGGAACTCTGACAGCCAATGATTTATAGAGACCTAAAATTTTTCACATTTTACATTACGAATATGGCAATTTCTACATACATAATTTTAACAACATGTAATTTCTATAAAGATATATGATTCCATCTAAACTTTATAATCATTTTAATAATAACTCAACTGGTTTGGTTGTAACTCAAGTGGTACAGTATCACTGTACCACTGAGAAAGAACCCAAAAGAGAGCAGGAGCTCCAGGACCAGCACAGAAGAAAGGAAAAAAAGGAAATAAACTGAAACTTACAAAGGGTACAGTAAGAAATTTTTCCTTTAAAGATGAAACTCACTGGCAACCAATGGTGCATACCTATAATCGTGAGTGGTTACGCGGGAGGCTGAAATCTGAGGACTGAGGTTTGAAGACAGCCAGGGTAGGAAAAGTTCATAATTAGCTCCCAAAAAGCTGAAAATGGACTTGTGGCTCAAGTGGTTGACAACTAGCCTTGAGCAAAAATACTTAGAGACATCACACAGGCCCTGAGTTTTAAGCCTATGGACTGGCAAAAAATAAAAATAAGAATAAGGCCCAACACAGAGTTACTCTTGTTGCTTATCACAAATATAGTATTATAAAAATCAGACCAAAAGATAGGGCCGGGAGTTTGGCCTAGTGGTTAAAGTGCTTGCCTAGCATGCATGAAGAACCGGGTTCGATTCCTTGGTACCACATACATAGAAAAAAGCCGGAAGTGGTGCTGAGGCTCAAGTGGTAGAACTCTAGCCTTGAAAAAGTCCAAGGACAGTGCTCAGGCCCTGAGCTCAAGCCCAGGACTGGAAAAAAAAAATCAGACCAAAAAAAGTCAAGTCAGAGAGGTTGTAATAAACTGTTAAGAGTACATAACACAAACACCAAACAAAGTATAGACGTAAGTAGAGGGAAGCCTATCATTTCACTTGGAATTTGTCATTCTGTTTAGTCAACTAGATTTGCCCATAGACTTGAGGAATTTCATCTGAAGGAAAAAAAGAGGCAGTTCTATGTAGAAAATAGTTTGTACGCCAAACGTGTGTGTGTGTGTGCGTGTGTGTGTGTGTGTGTGTGTGTGTGTGTATTTTTATATAGTACACTAATCAATTTGGCTTTTTTCTAGTTATTTTGAGGATGGCATCTCATAGACTTTTCTGACCAGGTTGGCTTTGAACTATGATCCGATAGAGCTTAGTCATACAGGATTACAAGTACAAACCATGGTGCCAGCTCTATTTTGTTTATCTTATTTGGAAGTATGAACTAGGAAGTATAATTCTGTTTATTGCATGAGCAAACTTATCAAATCAGTTTTGGTACTGTAAGTATGAAGCCATGAATGAAACCATGAGACCATTAATTGTATTTAAAGCTGTGCTAAAACCTTAATACTCTAAAGCAAATTTTTGTTAGTATAATTTGTTACAGATGTAAAAGTTTCTTTGTTCTGGCTTATATCTCCTCATATATAAATGAGATAATCCAATTATATTAGGTAGATATTTTTGTAAATACGTTTTGTAAATATGAGGTAATCCAACTACATTAAGTAAATATTTTTTATAAATATACTTTAGATATATGTTTATAATAAGAGCATCATTGTATCAAGATGGGCCAATAAAATGTAAAAGAGAGACGAGTACCAGTGGTTCACACCTGTAATCTTAGATACTCAAGAGACTGAGATCTGAGGATTGAAGTTCAAAGACAGTCCCTGGCACTAAAGAATGTGAGACTCTTATCTCCAATTAACCACTAAAAAAACAAAAGTAATATTGTGGCTCAAGGGGTAGAGTGGTAGCCTTGAGCTGAAGAGCTCAAGGACAGGACCCTGGCCCAGAGTAAATAATAAATAAATAAAATAGAACATAAAACATCTATAAATTAGAATAACCACAAAACAATCTTAACCAAAAGAAAAAAAAAAGAGTGATTTAGAAAATTGTCAAAGAAACATTGTTACCTTTAGTATTTTACACTAGAAATATGGGTCTGGAATTTACCTCTGTGAGATAAGAGCAGAAGTTTCAAGAGTGGATAGGATTGTCAAAGAGAAACAGGTGAGGTGTTGGGGGGGAGGTGGGAAGCAAAGCTGAATGGAAATAACTCTGCTATAGTTGGGATTGAAATATCCCAACTCGAGACAAGTTTGTTAAAGGCTTAGTCCTGGGCATGCCACCACTGGGAGGTAGTAGAATATTGAAGAGGTGGGGCCTAGTGGAAGGTCTTCCGGTCACTGGTGGATTTGCTCCTCCCAATACTTCCACCTCAATATGCTGCCTAAAACCACAGGGTAAAATCAATCCTAGACCGACACCTCTAAACATGAGCCCAAATCCACCTTTTCTTATCATAAATTGAGTATCCTGGGTATTTGTTACAGTAATGGGAAGCTGACGAACAAAATCTCCCACAGAGAGTAGTAGAGTACAGTAGGCAGAACTGAAGGAACAAAAAGGCCAACCAGGAATGCAGAAGGGGAACTAGGATGGGAGAGAATGGCTCCTCTGATGAGTGAGCAGCAATGACTCTGGATTTTAGGACACTAGAAACAGGTGGCATGATTTACCAGCAGAGGAGTCAGGCAGCCCGATGTCTTCCCACAACTCAGATACCTCCTGTGATGATGCATTTACCTGTCCTCACACGCTTCTGTCTAGGACAAAGAAGATATAATAATAAAACTGACAATATGGAAGTCACGCCTTCTAAACTGGTTTTGTTTTAATGATGCGTCAGTATACCTTGGAGGCTAACTTTCAAAATCAACATGTTTTCAGATGCTCCACTCAGATGAGCTAACATCCTGATAAACCCATCCTAAGTTGAAAATGCATGCACCTCTATCAAACATCAGCTCAGTAGCATAGTAGAATGTCAGAAGTTAATCTTTGGGAGTTATGGCATGTTGCCCAGTATTGAATGACAATATCATAATGTATATCACTCTAAGTAGCCCAGGGAAAGGTCCAATTGGAAGTAAAAAAAAAAATCCATTCACTATCACTTTGGCACCACCATAATTTTTTTTAAAAGATCACAAGTTGATGGGCCAGGAGTGGTGCTGAGGCTCAAGTGGTAGAGTGCCAGCCTTGAAGAAAGCTCAACGACAGTGCTCAGGCCCTGAGTTCAAGCCCCAGGATTAGCGAAAAAAAATCACAAGTTGAACCCTACTAAGTTCAGAACTGTTCCTGTACTTATACACATAAAAGAAAATATCTTATTAGCCTTCTATTGCCAAAGTAAAACTCAAGAAGGCATCACAAAGACACGTAATCAAGTTGACAAAGATTAGATGATGTATGAAATAGCATGGCGTGCCAATATATAATATAATGGCCTCTCAAATGTTGCCTGGTCCCCAGAACCCATGCACATTGCCATATATTCTAAAAAATAACTGTTTGTTCATAATTAAAGTAAGTATATTAAGATGAGCTTATCCTGGGATATATAGATGGGCCCCAAATGTTATGTGTTGTTGACAGTCTTTGAAGAGGTTGAGAGAAGGAAGACCACAGAAAATGAAGTAAACATGTAACCATGGAAAGAAGAGGCTGGTGTGACAAGACTAGGCACCAATGAATGCAAGGAGCTAGAAAAGTAAAGGACACTTTCAAGGTAGCCCAGGTTCAGAATTTTCAGATTTCTAGCTTTCACACCAACAAGGGAATAAATTGGGGTGCTAAAACCTATCAAGTGTTTGATCCTTTTTTAGCAGTGGCTAATGGAAGCTGGTATACTTTGGAACAAAGCACTCTGCTCCAGAGAAGGCTCTCAAGCTGTTGAGTGGTCTGTCCCAGAGTCTAGCCCTTTCTGTCTTTACTTCTGCATGGCCTTCAAAGATCTGGATTCAGAGAACCTGCTTACCACCAGTCTGGTTGGAGGAAGAAGCTTACAGTAGGAGTGTGGCTTTGTGGGCATGGCAGGGGCAGGAAGGTTGGAAGATGCTAGCTGAAGATGGGCAATAGAGAAGAGACTGAAAACAGCTTGCACAGGTCCCAACCCCAGCAAGAGGACTCTGTATGTTGGAGTCTCTTGGTAAAGCTCCTCCAGGCCTTTAAATCTGAGACTCCTGTTCTTACATCAACAAGGGAGTAAAAGACAAGGAAACAACAGGAAGTTCTTAAAGCCTCGAGACAATGCGATGCTTTGTCGAAAACTATCATTAAAATGTTGGTTATCTTCTGGTGGTTGACAGTAAAACAACAACAACAACAAATGATAACTTTAGCCAAACCACTGTATGAACTTCCTCAGAATAAGGCCTATAGCTCTGGAAGCAAGCCTCTGCAGCGATGGAATCTAGAAGCATCAGAGATGGATTCTATGCTATACTAGAAGCAGCATTATGAGACATATGCAAAAATAGATGAAGTGTCTGTATTTATGAAGTGACCAGTCTGCTGGTTAGTATATGAAAACAAACTAACATAAATTACAATAGAGCTATTGCTGAAAGAGCTGTCCAGAGAGAAATAAGTCAGCATGAGGCAGAGGGGGAGAGCTGATTCCTTTGCACTTCACATTACACATCAACATGTCCATGAGGATATGGATTCCAAGCCTGGCCACTTGTCTTTGAGCTATTTTGCTCTACCACTTAAGCCTCAGCTCCACAGCTCCACTCATTTCTGGCCTGTGTGTGTGTGTGTGTGTGTGTGTGTGTGTGTGTGTGTGTGTGTGTGTGTGTGTGTGCGCGCCTGTCTGTATGTGTGTGGTTAATTGGAGATAATCTCACAAATCCCCCTGCCAGAGGTGGCTTTGACTCATGACCCTCAGACCTCAGACCCCTGAGTAGCTGGATTACAGACATGAGTCACCAGCACTGGCCATTACACATTCCCTAAGAGTATCATTGCTGATAACTGTCACTGGAGACTCTGCACACAGCAGGAGCTCACTGCACACAGGTTGACTAGACTGTAGGATGGACCATTCATCACATGTGTTCATTATGACAGCCATGGGAAGCACCAATCTTGCTTTCACAGAAAATGTACATGGCTCGCTATGGCTGCAATGGAACATTCCATCTGCTTTGTTCATTTGTTAGGGAAAACATACTGCATGGATTTTGTACCCTAAAATATAGGGTGCTGCTATTTACCCTATTAAGTGAAGTAAGCCAGACTCAAAGGAACATAGGCTCAATAGTTTCCCTCATTTGTAATAATTAGTATAAACCTTAGACTTTCCTAGCCGAAGATTACAATAGCTCAAAACCTAGATACATAAGGCCATATAGGATGAGGCTAAATGAAAGGACCTCCAGGATATGGAAACAAGAGCCATATAATGAGTGATTATTGTTCTTAATGTACTATGTTATTTCTCATCTCTTTTGTTGTCCCTTGATTATCTCATATTGTTATAGTATCATACCTTGTTATCTGGTATATTGTATATACATTTATTTGTTTATTTAAAATAGGAAAGGGAAGGGAGGAAAATAAGATGAGGAGAGGGGTGGGGGAGGGGAGGGAAATGGGAACAAAAACATGAGAAAGGGTATCAATGTGTGTGAAGTAATGCACCTTCTGTCTGGTGAATATAACTGTAACCCTTGTATTAATTACAATAAAACAAATATATGAAAAAATATATAGGGTGCTGCTTTTTCCCTTAAAAAGAGACAAATCGCGGTGCTTTTTACCTGGATGTACGGAGTAAACGTGTAGTTAGTTCCCCTTGTTTGGCGGGGTGACTCTGCTCACATATGTGAAGTGCTCTGGATAAAACATTCATGTCCCCAGGTTTATAGAGAAGGGATATCATAGGGAAAAGCAGAGAAAGGCAGAGATGCAGTTTTATAGCCATCAATGTAGAATATTAGCCCTTTAAATATGAGTACCACAGGAGTATTCTTACTGGAAAGTTTGCAAACAATACAGATGAAGCCAAGGACAGAGGCTTAAGTCTGTAATCCTAGCTACTTGGAAGCTAGGGTTGAAGGGTCATAGTCGGAGGACAATCTAAGTTTAAAACGTCATGCAATTCCATCTCTCTCAGTGGCTGGGTATGGTAGCAGACAAGTCTTAATCCAGGTACCAGCAAAGCTCAATGACTAGGTACAGTGGCACCAAAAGTACAAGCAATAGAAACTCAGGCCAACCAGACCATAACATGAGCCTCTATCTCAAAGCTAACCACTGCAAAAGGGTGCTAGAGATGTGTCTCGAGTGATAGTGTGTCACAAGGTGATAGCAAGCACAAGGTTCTGAGTTCAATCTCCATTACCATCAAAAAACATGCCAATGCATACAAAATTGCCTTTCACTTTTATTTCCTGATCTTCGTCCCAATTGGAGGTCCTCAAAAGACTGTACTTTCCTAATGTAAGCCCTGTCAGATTAAGATACAATAAACAAAAATGATCATATTGTATGTGATGATCCAGGGCTTCCCTTTTACTGAACAATACAATTTTTTCATGTGTATATATGTGCCAGTACTGAAGTTGGAACTCAGGACGTAGTATTATTTCTTCACTTTTTCCACTCAAAACTTGTGCTCTGCCACTTGAGACATGCCTGCATTTCTGGCCTTTAGTGTTTATTTGGAGAAAATCAGCTCATAGGCTTTTCTGCTTAGGCTGGTTTAAAACCTTGATCTTCAGAATTATCGACACGAGCCACCCCATTTGGCTCTTAACAGTGTATTTTGAAGCATATTTTATGTTGTTGCTACATGCCATATATCAACACACTCCCTTGTTGTCTGGTTGTGTTAAAGCCTACAAGTAAGTTTTTATATTGATGAACATTTACTTCATCTCCAAATTTGCCACCTGAAATGTCCTCTTGCTACACACTGACAAATTTCTTAAAAAGACTTAGTGTTATTACATTCATCTACTGAGGGACATCTGGTTGCTTCTTTAACTTGGCTATGGTAAATAATGCTGAAGTGGACATGGTTGTGCTGGTGGCTTTAGTATAGACTAGTTTGTAGTCCTCTGGGGAAATATCCAGAAGTAGAAATGCAAGGTCATAAGGAAGCTTTATGTTTAGTCTTTTGAGGACCTCCATAGTGCTTTCTAGAATGGCTGGACAAATTTACATTCCCACCCACAATATAGAAGCTGTTCATTTTGGCCACATTCCTGCCAGCATCTATTATTATTAGATTTGTTGGGAATGGCTATTTTAAATGGGATGAGATGGTATCTCAATCCTGTGTTGATTTACATTTCTTTTTTTTGTGTGCCAGTTGTGGGGCTTGAACGCAGGGCCTGGGCACTGTCTTTGGGCTTTCTCAAGGCTAGCGCTCTACTATTTGAGCCACAGCACCACTTCCAGCTTTTTCTGTGTATGTGTTACTGAGGAATCAGATCCAGGGCTTTGTGCATGCTAGGCGAGCACTCTACCACTAGGCCATGCTCCTGGCCCCAATCTGCATTTATGACCAGAGATGTGGTATATGCACAATGGAATTCTATGCTTTCATCAAAAAGAATGACATTGTCCCATTCATAAGGAAATGGAAAAAACTTAGAAAAATTGTATTAAGCAAAGTAAACCAGACCCAAAGAAGCATAGGCTGCCTGGTTTTCCTCATTTGTAATAACTAGAATATGTCTATAAATCTACAAGTTAATCCAGTTGATAGTAAAAGACAAATACTTACACTTAGACATGATTAATTAAACAGCACTCTAAGCATTCACACACTGAGAATAAAGGAGGATATTCTTAGAAGAGGATCTCAATGGCTCAATATCTATGTGCATAAGATCGTATAAAATGATGCATACTGAAATGGACTCCAAGAAATGGAAGCAAGAGGTTTTGGTTATTGTATTATTTGCAGTTATTTCTTTTTCCTTATTTTTTCTCTTTTGGTTTATTCCCTATTGTCACTGAATAGTTCGTTGTTGGGTTTTTCTATACCTTTGTATATAAATTCATTTTATTTGAGGAAGAGAAGGGGGAACACAGAAATGGTGGGACAAAGGATGAACCAATACAACAGTGATGCTCACTAGACACATGCTGGAAATGATCTGTACAACTTAAGGGGAGACAGGTGGGTGGGGAGGGCAGAAGTGGAAGAAAATGAGGGACAGGGTAACATTGTTCAAAAAGAAATGTACTTAGGGCCCGGAGTTTGGCCTAGTGGTTAAAGTGCTTGCCTAGCATGCATGAAGACCTGGGTTCGATTCCTCGGTATCACATACATAGAAAAAAGCCGGAAGTGGTGCTGAGGCTCAAGTGGTAGAGCTCTTGCCTTGAGAAAGTCCAAGGACAGTGCTCAGGCCCTGAGCTCAAGCCCAGGACTGGCAAAAAAAAAAAAGAAATGTACTTATTGCCTTACTTATATAACTGTATCCCCTCTGTCCATCACCTTTACAATAAAAATTATTTTTAAAAAGAACCAGTATAATTGCAGTCTTTTCTTATGATATTGTTCACATCAAAGAACTCCTTTTATGTACTTTGATCCTTACAATACTTGGTACTTGAATGTGAAACACAAAATTTACTCTGGTTAAGATAGAGAAAATTCCTCCATTTACTTGATGCAAAAAATAGAGTAAGAGAGTAAACTATGGTGTGGCTCAACTAGAAGCGTGCCTGCTTACCACATGCAAGACCCTGAGCTCAAACTACACTACTGCCAAAAATAAATAAATAGATAAACAAATACAGGAGGGAGGAGCAAGAAAATTCTCTCTCTCTCTCTCTTTCTTCCTCACTTTCCCCTATGTAGATCATTATCACAGACAATATAACATTTAATACAGTATTTATAGGTCTGTTTTCCTGTGCTATACCAGAGAGGGCACGTAGAGCCTTTGTCTTATTTATGTAGTCTGGTTTTAAGATCACTGGCTCTAGCTATGTGACCTTGGGTAAAAGATCTAAATATTTTTAGATCTAAACTTCTCCTCTATACAATGGGAATAATAATAGTTCCTGTGTCATACACTAGTTATGGAGAATAAATGAAATAATGCATGTGAAATGCTTAGCAGAGGGTCTGATACACAATAAACAATAAAATGTTTGGAGAAAGGAAGTATATAACTAGCAACAATTGTCCGGTGGTTTGAAGGTTGAACATTAAAGGCCAAGAGTTGAAAGAAGAACAAATAATCTAATTCCAGACACTTATTTAAAAAGACATATGGAAAAATAGAATGACCTTAAGGCAGAAAAAATATGAGAACTTCTTTGGGTTATAGGCTATAAAACAGTCAAAACATTTTCATAAATTTCCCATTTCAGATTTCTTTTCTTTCTAGGTATTTTTTTAATTTACTTTTAATGTCAAGGTGATATACAGAGGGGTCACAGTTATATACATGAGATAATATGCACACATTGATTGTTGAACATTGTTGACCCCCCTCGTTTTTCTCCCACTTACCCTCCCCTTAAACCCTCCTCACCAGTTGTAAAGATCATTTAGGTCATAAACTCTCCCATTCACTCCAGAACCAGTCAGATCCTGCTATAGCAGTTCTGATAACTACAAAATATTGTCCTCTTGGAAAGTTAAAAAAAAAAAAAGCAAGTCTAGACACTGGTGGTTCATGACAATAACCCTAGCTATTAGAAGACTGAGATCTTAACATCATGGTTTGTTCTGAGCCAGCACAACAGGCTGGTTAATTTAACTACAGCAAAAAGCTGGAAGTAGAACTGTGGCTCAAGTGGTAGAGTGCTAGCTTTGAACAAAAAAAAAAGCTAGATGCTGGTGGCTCACATCTGTAATTGTAGCTAATCAGGAGGTTGAGTTCAAAGACAGACTAGGCAGAAAAGTGAGTAAGACTCTTAAGACTCAATTCCAACCACCAAAAATCTGGAATTAGAGCTGTATCTCATGTTGTAGAATGCTATCCTTGACCAAAAGAAACTCAAGGACAGAATACAGGTCCTGATTTCAAGCCTCAGTGGCTCACACCTGTAATCCTAGCTACTCAGGAGGCTGAGATCTGAGGATTGCAGTTTGGAGCCTGCCCAGGCACTAAAGTCCATGAGACCCTTATTTCCAATTAACCACCAGAAAACTGGAAATGAGGCTGTGGCTTAAGGGGTAGGGCAGTACCCTTGAACTGAAGAGCTCAGGTACAGACTGAGTTCAAGACCCATGACTGAGAAAAAAAATAAAGCAAAAGGCCAGCGGCCAATCCCTGAGTTCAAGCCAGAAAAAGAGAGAGAGAGAGAGAGAGAGAGAGAGAGAGAGAGAGAGAGAGAGAGAGAGAGAGAGAGAGAGAGAGAGAGAGAAGAAAAGGAGGAATGGAAGGAGAGAAAGAAGGAAAGAATTGGACAAGAAAGGTAACTACAATTGGCAAAGCAGTAGTTTTCAAAATTAAGGAGGTCCTTATATAGACTTTGGAGAATTCTAGAATCAATTTTCTATACTGAACACAAAATTTAAACCAAATTTTTGTAATTGCATTTACTCCAGAGATCCAGTGGAAACTAAACATTACATAACACATGCACATCATTTCTTTTTTGTGTGTGTGGATCATGTGGCTTGAACTTGGCCTGGGCGCTATTCCTGAGCTCTTCAGCTCAAGGCTACCATGCTACCCTTGAGCAAAGCACCACTTCCTTTTTTCTAGATGTTAATCATAGATACGAGTCTCAGGTCCTTTTCTGCCTGGGCTGGCTTTGAACCGTGATCCTCAGATCTCAGCCTCCTGAGTAGCTAGAATTACAGGTGTGAGCCCCAACTGCACATCATTTCTTATAAGGCGAAAACTCAGTACAGTCAACATTGCCAGTGTCCCCCGATAATGATCCCAGATTTCCATGAGTTGCATTAAAGCTACCTCAACACCCAGCACTAGGTTGTGGACCCCAGGGTGAAGCTTGTGACCTTGGCCTAAGCCATTAACATGTCTTCTTTCTCTGTCCATTGATGATCATTATTCCATATGAGCTAGTCAGAGCCTGAGGGATGCGGGGACTTCCCACTGCATATGCTGTAAAGACTTTCCAGCAACAGTGACTCATGCCTGTAACCCTACCTACACAAGAGGCAGAGATTTGAGAATCAAGGTTCAGAGCCAGCTCTGGCAGAAAAGTCCTTGAGATTAATTAATCACCAAAAAAGGAAGAAGTGGAACTGGGGCTGGAGTAGTAGAATGCCAGTCTTGAGCAAGAGGAAGAATGGAGAGGAGGAAGAGAGGGTGGAAAGGGCGGAGGAGGGGAGAAGGAAGAGGGGGAGGAAGAAAAGGAGGAGGAGGGAGAGGGGGAGGAAGGGAAGGAGGAGGAGGGAGAGGGGGAGGGAAGGAAGGAAGGAGAGAAAGAAAAGAAAGAAAATAGAAAAGAAAGAAAAAGGAGAAAAATCTACCCTGATGCATAATATAATGAACAGGTTCAATAAACCTTTTGGGGTACCTGTAAGACTCAGGGCTGAGCTCAACACAATGGAAGGAAGAGAAACATGACCAGGTGTTAATGCTGGGCTCTGGATGGGGCTATGCCTGAAGCTAAACTCTTCTTTCAGCTTCTATGAGTTAAGAAATTCCTTTGTGACTAAGCCAACATGGGTTGGGTTTTTCTGTGATTGTAACTAAATAATCCCAACTGGTATTCATCAGAGCCACCCTTCCCAGATGGGAGCTCCACATGCTGATTCTGTACAAAAGATAAGTGATTTCTCTAGAGAATTCTCGAAGTGTGAATCAGGGTATAAGGAACTCTCTCTTTTGGGGAAGCCTGTGGTCGCATTTCTCTGTAGGCCAGGAAACACCTATAAATTTCACCTGTTGACACATTTTCTTTGCAAACATTGGTGCTACTTTAGGGGGGAGGGGCAGGAAACCGAGATGGAGAAGGCAAAGTATGAATAATTGCGCAGGAAGCAATATAGCTGATAGCCTTTTAGCAGAAGCTGGTATGTGGGTAGATGTGGTATGAACTCACCATGGAGGAACTAATCCAGCCATGTTATCTGATCTGAAGCAGCAAGAAACAAGAAAGAAAGCCAAGGGAAGGAAAGGGAAGGAGAGGGGAGGGGAGAGAAAGGAGGGGAGGACAAAGAAAAAGAGCCTCTTTCTTATCCTCTTGCTTTGCTATGTCTAAAAGTCCTTTACATGTCCAGTTAGCTGGTATTCCACAACAGGAACCCTGACAGCAGACTGTACTCATGTAGAGAGCAAGGTTGCTTTCTAGCCATCAACTGTCAGTTCTGGAAGCTGGATTTCTGCTTTGTGAAATGAAAGCAAAGGTCAAGTGTGTTAATATTGAGGATAATGAGGTTGGGAGTTTCTCAACTCCTTCCGTGGTTATCAAGCATGGGGGAGGAAGAGGCTAGAGGAACAGGCGACCCCTTTCAAGAAAAGACAGAGCCTGGGGGGTCGGGGGGAGTGGACAGAGGCTGAATCAAGACCTTGTGTAGTCCACGGAAAGTATCAGGGTTCAGATTCTGTGATCCCACTTGAGTAGCAGGGCCTGTTTTAAAACTTGATCCCATCCCTAACTGCCTGCGTGGACCTGGATAAGTGTATTAGTCCTTCTCAATTAGTTTCCTCTTCTGAAAGTGTGAATTCATTTCTTGAGATTAGTAAAATAGTTAAATTCCATGAAGTCTGGTACAATCCATTGTAAGAAGTCAAACACAGTAGGGCTCTTATGCACAGTGACTCGGGGTTTGAACCTATTACCTGGAAAAATTACAGAAATAAACAACTCTTTTAGCTTAAATTATACACTTTCTAGGGAGTGTGTTGATAGTTCTCTGGTCGTGCTTCTTCCTGCTGGGCCATGAGCCATTCTCTGTCCAGTACATCTATACTGTTTGCTTCCTTACCCCTTAGTTACTTAGTAGCCATCCTGGTTTTCAGAAGGATTGCTGTGGTATTATAACATTTTCAAAGGATAAGAGTCTCAATACCAGCTATTTTTTTTATTACATTCTATGGCCATAATTATTCTATCTTTATTAGTAGTTATAATTAATCTTGTACTGTGACTAATTCATAAATCAATCATCATCCTGGGTGTATATAGGAAAACATATAAGATATGACTAATTCACAATTATTATCCACAATTTCAGGCATTCACTGGAGATCTTGGAATGTATCTCTGCGGATTTGGGGAATTTAACATCCCATGGCAAAACATGATGTCACTTCACCTTGGAGACACAGTAAATACCAGGCCATGGCTATAGCTATTGAGGCCTGTGGCCACTTACCAGGATGAATTTATCTTATTCCCAATTTACCTTCAAGTGATTTTCTGCAGAATACAAGGTGAAACATACCAGTTTAGGGCCAAATTTCTGCATTTTTCCAGGTTTCAATAAGCTCCTTCAGCACATCTTGTTCTTGATAAATAGCTAGCTCAATGACAGATTTAATAGATAAAAAAGATTAAATAGCTATAAATATTGTTCATTGGATTATCAGTTGTTTAAAAGCCAGGTTTAGGTTATAATCCTCTATGTAGTTAAATTATATAACAAATACTCAAAACAATGAATGGATGTTTGAACTTACACCAAAAAAGAAAAAAAAAGACTATATCAACATATGGAAAGATAATTATGCCAGGATAACAAATACACTTATGTTAAGATAACATCAGCCATTATCACAGCACATCTATTAGAATGACTAAGATTATAATTATTGGTGAAGCTATAAGAAGAAAAAGTGTGTCAATCTAAAATCTAAAATGTTACAACCAAATGAAAACCAGTTCATCAGTTTCTTAAATACATCAATACTGCTGGACATTAGTGGATCATACCTATAATCCTAGCTACTCAGGAAGCTGAGAGCTGGAGGATCAGATAGAAAAGTTCAGGAGAGTCTATCTTCAAAAAGCTAAACTGAAGGCCTAGCTTGAGTGGTAGAGCCATGAACAAAAAAGCCAAGTAAAAACTCAAAGCCCAGAGTTCAAGCATTAAACAAAAAAAAGCTTAAATATATTAATGACTTTATGGTCTATGCCTCTTGCCTCTAGATATTTACACAACATAAAAGAAAGACTTACTGAAACAATGAAAATGAACGGATAACTGGATAAGCAATAATATCCATACTACCTATGCATAAAAGGGAATGAACTCTAAAGCAAACATAAGCTATGGATGAATCTCAAGAAAGAAGCCGGACTCAAAAACAATGATAGCAGATACTATATAATTCATTTTATAACGTATTAATGTATTATGCAGAAAGCAGCCCAAGAGAAGACAAGAAGAGCTGAAGTGGTAAGGGATTGAGACAAGGGGTTGGGAAAGGTTCAGAGACTGATGGGTACTTTCACTATCGTGATTATGATGGTGGCTTTGTGTTTGTGCACATGTGTGTAAATTAGTAAACTGTACATTTTTAAATGTGCATCAATTTTATTTCAACTTGAAAAAAGATACTCTCAACTCTATTTTTCTGGATAATGGGGAGAACAGAAAGTTCTGCTCAATCAAAAATCCCCCTTGTGGACTGGGAATTTGGCCTAGTGGTAGAGTGCTTGCCTAGCATGCATGAAGACCTGGGCTTGATTCCTCGGCACCACAAACATAGAAAAAATCCAGAATCGGTGCAGTGGCTCAAGTGGCTCAAGTAGAGCCCTAGCCTTGAGAAAGCCTGAGGACAGTGCTCAGGCCCTGAGTTCAAACCTCAGGACTGGCAAAAAAAAAATCTCCTTTGCATACAGTTTCTTTCTAGTATTTTGCTGCTGGCTCTAGGATGTAGTTTGATGTGGTATGTCCCCTTAAGGGTCTTGTGCTTAATGCGGTAGTGTGGACAGAGTAGAACAATTAAGGGGTGGGGCCTATCACAAGGTAATGAGGTCATTGTGGATGATGGTCTTGGAGGGTATCAGTCTGTGTCTTGTAAAGTGAGGTAGCCTTGATAGGATGGATTGCTATAAAGTGAGGCCATCCCATAACACATGGTTCCTGGCACCTGTTGTTTCCCTTTCCACCTGTTTGCCATGATGTGCTCTAACTGGGGATACCCCTGCTAGGAACTGTCCAAATTTAGATTTTTAAGCCTCCAAAGCCATGAACTAAATAAGCCTCTTTATAAAATACTCAGCCTCAATGACCTTGTTACAGCAAAAGAGCAATGTAATTCTCAAGTTCTGGGTGTTATTGGACCAGGGGGAAGAAGACTATGGAAGGAAGATTCTTGATAATAGGTAAAATTTAAGATGATAACGTGAAGCTCCCATTTCAACTTCTGGCTCACTCTTTTCCCATCACCCACCAGGATTGCACTTCTGGTCTTGGTTCCTTGCAGTAAACAGATCCCATCCTGCATTATTCCATTAAAATCCTACTCTTACTAACAATCCACAGCACCAATTGCTCGCTCACTAGACTGGGCTTTGAATGCCAGACCACTCCATCTGCTTATACCCTTCTACCATTATGCTCTACCCCTCTCACCACTCCCCATTTCAAGTCCACTGAACAACTTCCTAAGTGGGCTGGTGCTGGCATGGCTTACAGGGTCATCTCCCTTTCTCTATTATGTCCAATGGACTGAGAAATGTCATTGTCTGTGTCCCACTGAAACTTGCTCAAACCATTTTTCCAGCATTTATACAAGCACCAATGGAACCCTTTCCTCTCAGTCATTGGAAAGATGGTGCCAAGCCCAGGGTCCTCCTGCAGCTGCTGACTTTACCTCCCAACAGCACACGATGTGTTTGGGTAAAACTTCACCATCTTCTTGGTAAAAGGCCGGGATATATAAAGGCATCATGAAGGAATTCCACAGGGCTTGGCAGGATTATTTTAAGAATTTTATCCATCCACTTCAAGTCATTTCTTCTGTTGATCTTTAGGATTACTACGGAAACAGCGAAGGCTTTTGCTGATTTATCCCAGAATACCATCCTTGTTGGGGCATGGCTGTCGTATTGCAAATGCAAGGAGATTTTTTTTTCTCTTTTGCCTCTGACTGGCTCAATGTGGGATGCCAGAACCAAGTATCCAATAAGCCTGGGTAAGAACGGGAAGATTTACAGATTATAATTGATTCTTACAAACCTAGTTCAGGAGAACTGAGACAGTGATTTTCATCTTTCTCATTTTCCAACAGATACTCAGACATGAGAAACATGTGTCCCACCAATCCTTCATTTAGAGGTAGATTTTTTTCTTTTCTTGCAAGAGCACGTGCACATATTCAGGACAGTGTGTGTGTGTGTGTGTGTGTGTGTGTGTGTGTGTGTGTGTGTACGTGTGCATTCATGTGTATGTGTGTGTGATAGGTTAGTCCAACTTGGTCAGTGGAAATTATGCTAACTGAAGTGATAGCTGCTGCTAAATCATAGAAATGTGGAAGAGAGGTGGCACACAGAAAATGCCAGAGGTTGTGGCAATTCAATTGCATTACAACAATAGGATGGGGTCATCTTGTCGACTGAAGGCCTGAGCTTACTTCATAGAGCTTGGAGCAGAACTAGCAAATACAGACTGGGGGAAAGGCCCTTTCTGCAGCCAGAATTCTTGCTAGGCAGTCATGTGGGGGTAATTGCATCTTTGTCTGGCTCCATCCTGCTCCCTGCTTTCTGCCTGAATAGAACGAACTATCGCTGCCCTTGTATCTTCATGAGGTCTGTGGAGTGGGGGAGGAGGTGCCGCTCTGCCATCTGATAAAGGCCTGGTGGCTTACCTTCCCCCAGGAAAGTGAGGTGAGAGGAAGTGGGTGACAGTTTATCTGATGTCAAGCACTGTGTCAGGCCAATTTGTCCTTCAGTATCCAGCTGAACCCCCACATGAGCTCGTAGGACAGGAACAATAAGTCTGGGTTTCATAGAGGAAGACATCGAAAAGAATACTTTACTGAATAATTTAATCTCATAAAGGTTAGATGAGTTACTGAGTTCTCTTCTCAAAAGTAAGAGATTTGTTTTGCCATCTGCCTAAGGGTAGAGGGTTGTCTCACAAGTGAGCAGAAACATTGGGCTACACGAGGTTTCATGTTGTGAATTGTGAGTTTGATGCTTGTTATAAGTACCTAATTAGGAGTTAGGTTAAGTGATTAATGATAACCAGGTATGAGAGAGAGAGAGACAGAGAGAGAGACAGAGACAGAGAGAGATCATGTCTACCTCCAATCACAGAATACTTCTGGGCAGATCCTGTCATTTTCAGATAACTTACAGTAGAGATGAGATAACTGCTTTTTGCTAAGGACTCTCTTCTTTCACCTATTTTTTTATGCTATTGGAGATCAAGATTTTAGATGTTTACTTCTAGTGAAGAAATGAGTAAGGTCATAGAAATGTATATAAAATTAAGATTAAAAAGTGAAACGAAGTAGCAAATAAAATACATTAATAATGACAAAGTGGGCCCCATCTCTTGAGATAACCACAGTGTATCAACTTAAGGAGTAAGAACTGAGGCCAAAATCTGACGATAGAGGTTCAAAGCCATTGCAGGTAGCAAAGTCCATGAGACTCTTATTTCCAACTAGCCTATTAAAAGCAGAAAGTGAGCTGTGGCTCAAATGGTAGTGATCAGCCTTTTGTAAAATAATTAAAGGGACAGTGATGTTAAACCATAGTGCTGGATTCCTGGATTCAAGTCACAGTACTGGCACATAATTACACACACACACACACACACACACACACACACACACACACACACACCTACCTCCTGCCTGCCAAAGTCAGTGGACTGTGACCAGAGAAGCCAGATATTGTGCCATGCTTGCCCAAATACTTGGCACACAACCAAACTGCATCTTCTACCCTCTGGCACAGGAATATGAGCCATGCATAGTCCAGCATCAATCAGTTCTGCTCTGGTCACTGGGAAACGAGCAGAATGGACGTGCACTCCAGGTCTATATCCCAACACCATGTACAACCCTCTGCTGACCCTAAAGAGAGATTCCTAGGAACCATGGTGAAGCCACCATTTAAACCTGCTAAAGCCACAAGGTGGAGGACTCACATTCCTAATCGCAGGGTGGAGAAGAGCTGCCATCAGAAGTACCAACATCGGAGTGTTACATGAGCAAGATGCATATCTGTAGTAGGTAAAGCTGCTAAAACGTGGGGAATCTTTGTTATTGCATCTAGCACTTGCTCAGCAAACACGCAAAAGACTTGGTTTGCTCATCTTTTAAAAGTCAAGAGCTAGAAAATTAGAAACCACTGTTCTCAGAAAGGCAGAATTCCTTACTGCTTGAGCCTCAGGAACATTCTGTCTTTTGGATTCTGTGACATCCACAGGAAACATGGAAGGACTTTGGGAAACATTTCTTTGCTTTTTTTTTTTTTTTTTTTTTTGCCAGTCCTGGGCCTTGGACTCTAGGCCTGAGCACTGTCCTTGGGCTTTCTCAAGGCTCAACCTCAACCACTTTAGCCACAGCACCATTTCCAGGTTTTTTCTATATATGGGGTCCTGAGGAATCGAACTTGGGCCTTCGTGCCTGCTAAAGCTAGCACTCTTACCACTAGGCCAAACTCCCGGCCCTGGGAAACTCCCAGACTATGTGATTTAGAAAGCAAAATTCAATTGTGGTGTCAAGAATAAAATTCCCGGAAGGGTAGAGCTATGATGTAAAACGCTTCAGCTGATGAGGGAAAAGAATGAAATTGATTAACAAAAAAAAATGAAGAATTTGATTTTTATGGAGTTTTATTGAAGTGAATTTAAAAAAAAATAGCCTAAATACCAGTGCCTGCCAGAAATCCTTGAAGATGGGAGAATATTTATGTGTACTTGGTTTCAATTGCTTGCATCAACTCACCCCCTCATCCAAATGTGTTCCTATATGTCTTTGAGCAATGAGTACGTTCTCATTTCAGCTTCTGTTTGATATTATAAATTGAATTGGTGTTACTCCATTCCGTGGTAGGAGTGAAGTACACAAAGGAAAGGAAGGAGGGAAGTGAATTAAATGAAGAAAGAGCACGGTGTGGAAAGGTTCATCCTCCACAAGAGCAAAAAGAACCCCAGAAGCCGCAGCAAACAATGAGGTAACTACATTAGACTTCATCCTCTGCCACACGGATACTGAAGGGGTTCCGAGGTCATGTGGATTTGCATTGTGCAGGTAATCAGGGATGTTTATTCGAGCATAATTCATCTGTTGAGAGCAGCTCAGAGCTCAGCCTAGGGCTGACTCATGCATTTGTTTGCAATAAGAGGTACGTGTGTGTGTGTGTGTGTGTGTGTGTGTGTGTGTGTGTGTGTGTGTGAGAGAGAGAGAGGGGGGGGGACGGAAGGAGGGAGGGAGGGAGGGAGGGAGAGGCATAGGCATAGGGGAAACAGGCAGAACAAAACTATCTACATGTGGATCAAGAACTGTAATAACAATTGCTTTCCTTGATGTGTTACACAAGAAGACACCCAAAGGTAGCAGACTGGATTTTCAGAGCCAATGGCTGTCAGAAGAAGAGCTGTGCACAGTCCTTTATGTGGGGCTGGCCTTTTAACAGCTCAGACCAATGAAACTTCATCCAGCAGAATGAGTGGGTTTGTTTTAGCAACTACCTTCCCTGTCCTAGGCTCCCATTACTTGGTCTGCATTCCCCAGATGCTGACCCTGCCCTCCTCAGATGCCCAGGCAGCCCCCCTCCTTTCAGTTTCCATGAATCACCTAAGGAACTCCTGGTCCCCAGCCCTGGTGACCTGTAGGATGCCACCTTTTGGGTCATGGGTGAAACCCAATGCCTTCCCCTCGCTCCTCTGGTTGCAACCCTACCTGCCCCAGATTTCAGGTCTGCGTCAGAAGCAGCCCCAGGGGAAAGGAAGGAGGGAGGTGAGGTGCTGGGTCATGCCCAGGCTAGCCTTCTCCAGGCAATGCCAGGCAACTAAGAATAGTCTTAAATGCAGAAGCTCCTGAGTCAGGTTTCGTGTAGAGCAATGTACACACACGCCTGAGTAAAAATTTCCCACTATTTTAGGTAGCAGACTCTAGAAAACAGCTGCTACCATTAGTCAGGACATTTTGGTTGCAGGAATCAGCAGCCTGATTCAAAGTAGTTTGAAATTTAATAATATTTGGCTGGAAAAATAACATGTAGAAGTTTGAGGACTCAGAGGACTTTGAGCAGAGCTGGGTCCTTCAAGGCTGACATGTTATTATCAGAAATCTTTTGCTCTGCATCTTTAGAAACAGTGAATCCAGTGGGCAAATGTGATGTCGGTTAGATGCCAGGACTTTCATCCTAACACTTCATCTGTCCAGAAAGAGCCCAGGACTAAATACATGAGTGGGACTAAATACATAACTGGCTAAGCTTGGACCACACACACATGTCTGAACTGATTACCATGGGGTATGAGAATCACTGTGATAGACCTAAAGCCCATTCTCATCACCTCAGCTAAGACTAGCTGGAAACCTTTATCCATGTGCATTGAATGGGATTTCCAAGCAGAAAATAGGTCTCAACAACAGCCTCCACTTCACTATGCCCAGTCCTCATTTTTAGTCTTTACCTAAATTGGCACATAACTAATCATTCCTCCATGAAATACAGCACCTGTATTTCACCTCCTCCCTGCTTGCTCCACTGTTCTTCCTCCTAATGGGGTCTTTCTGTGCCACCTGTTTTTGGTCTCCCTCCTTTCCCTCATCTGCCCATGCTAGACACTTCAGAGGTCTGTCTGCCCCCCCCTCTCTCCTTCCCTCCCTCCCTCCCTCCCCACCTTAATTCTATACTCCATCTATCTAGAGTCTCAGTCTATCTGAACTTAAATGTGAACATATAACTGATCCATTTTGGGCACCCAATTTTCTATCCCAGATATTGTCATCTCCTGAACCCCAGACCCCAGCCCTCCAGTGGAATGGCTTACAGGCATCACATGGAAACACATCCAGTACTGGGATTCCAGCTACCTCCGGTTCTGATGATTCCCCTGACTCTTCCTTGTACAAACCACAGATCTCTTCAGACCATTGTCCTGGGCATCTGACATGCCACCTTCAGGTCTTCAGACAGACTCTGGGGTGACTAGATCTTCATCACCTTCTAGCTTGGCACTCACCTGTGCCCTGGTTATCATTAGACTCCTCTCATCTCAGTACTATCACACATTTGCCTCCTCCAGTCACATCAGCGTCCTTACCATCCCTCACACTAAACCAAGCACAGTTATTCCCCAGGATCTTTACACATTCTATTTCCTCTCTTTAAAGTCCTCTTTCTTTAGATCTCTGCATGGCTCCCTCCCTGTGCTTGTCATATTTTTAATCAAATGTCCCTTTCTTTTTGTTCTGGGCATGGGGCGTGAACTCATGGCTTGAGCCCTATCCCTGAGCCTCTTTGTGCTAACACTTTACCATTTGAGCCATAGGCCTGCTTCTAGCTTTTTCTGAGTAGTTTACTAGAGATAAGAGTCTCATGGACTTTTCTGCCTGGGCTGGCTTCGAACCTGTATCCTCAGATTGCAGCCTCCTGAGTAGTTAGGATTACAGACACAAGCTACCAGCCTAGCCTCCAGTTGAGGCTCTCTTCAAACTCATACACCCAAAGCAATATTTCGGCATTATGAAATTTAAAGGCACCTTAGAGACTCTTAAGTTCAGATTCCTCATTTGAGGAATCTTCTAAGACTGAGGCCCCACATAAAGGAAGTGCGAATCAAAACACTGAGATTCCATCTCACCAAAGTTAGAATGACCATAATCAACAATACAAGCAACACATGCTGGTACAGATGTAGGTAGAAAGGAACCCTAGCACACTGTTGCTGGGAATGTAAACTTGCTGACTGAAGAAAGCAGTATGGAGATTCCTCAAAAAACTAAACATAGAACTACCTTATGGTGCACAATTCCACTACTGGGTATTTATCCAAAAGATTGCAAACTAAGATAGAAAGGTAGGTGCCACTTCTTCATGCCTTTAATTCTAGCTATTTAGGAAGCTGAGATCTGAGAATTGCGGCTTGAAAGGAACTCTGAGCAGCAAAATCCATGAGATTCTTATCTCCAACCAGCCACCCAAAAGCAAAAAGTGACTCAAGGGGTGGAGTGCTAGCCTTGAGCAAATAAACTCAGGAACTATGCCCAGATCCTGAATTCAAGGCCCAGAACCAGCACACACAGACTCAGACACACACACACAGACACACACAGGCACACACACACACACACACACACACGCCACTAGGGTACAACAGCATTATTCACCACACCCAAGGTATGAAATCAGCCCAGATGCCATTCAATGGATAAACGGATTAAGAAAATGTGGTATATATGCATAAGGGAATTTCACTCACTTATTAGAAAGAATGATATTGTATCATTTACAAAGAAATGGAAGGACTTGGAAAAAACAACACTTTGGGGTGGTATACAAGCATACACAAATATACTATGTGCACACAAAATATGGCAGATTTCATAAATAACTCCTTAGAGTTATGAAATAAATAATTCCTTAGAAAGCCTAATTCCCAGTCCAACAAAATAACCATCAGGAAATGGGTACTCAAATTGGGGAGGGTCAAAGAAGAGAGGAAATGGGGAGAATGCAAGTCATTGCATATATGGAAAATTAAGAAAATTGGGGGAAGAAATGGAGTTGGGGGAGATGGGGGGAGAAAGGTGAAAAGGGTGACATTGATTATGAGGCATTGCATGCATAAAACCACTTTGTTGAATGGCAAACCATTTGTACAACAACTTAAAGGTAATAAAAATATTTTTAAGTAAAAGACTGAAGCCCAAAGGGATTGGGCAAGTTATTCAAACATTGGGGCTGCCAATTACCATGAGAAGCAGATGCTCAAGGTCAAGTTGTACACACCCCCACGTAGTTGAAAATAACCCCCATCCCCAGGATTGGATGATCACAGGCCTTCTTTACATGTAAATGGGAAGTTCACTCATGTTCCAGGAATCCACAACCATACGTAGAAGACAGTAGCACCATGCTATAGAGGAGCCTGGCACATCAGCCTTTGGCTCCCTCTGCACCTTTCATGATGGGACAGGAGGAGGTCAATCCTCAAATAGGTGCCGATCCTGTCCTATTGAACTGCCACTCATTATCTGATCTACCTATACTTTTTCAGAGGCTGTGGGAAAGAGGAAAGATAATTAAGTATTTTACTTAAATGGACTTTTCAGTTGACAGAAACAGCTGCCCACAAATGCAGTGGTCTCTCTGTCCTTAGTTTTTCCCTGCCATTTGCTGGGAAGCAGGCCACAGAAAGTCACCAAAGGCAAGAGAGAAAATCAATCATGAGGGAAAGACCCATGGACCAGTGGTTTCAGGCTCCCCTGGAAAATATCCAATGTGGATCTGTAGTCAGGTACTAAAGGAGAGCAGAACTGTTCTGAGGACACTGCACATGCTCTGGGGGCCAGTGTGTGAGGACATTGCCTTATATATGCATGAATGGCTCTTGTGTGCTCGTGACTCTAATCTGGGACAAGAAAAAACAGAGCTTTCCTCCTACCCACAAAGCCATCTGTTGAACCAACCCACTACATCCAAGTGATATCATTGGTGATATTTAGTATCTGTTTTTAGCCAAGAGCAATGCTTGTCACTTGGAGAATGCATCACTTTAGATAAAATGGCATGGCCATATAGAGTCTGTATTGTCAGGGAGATAGGGCAGGGTACACAGGTAGAGCAACAGGATGCATCTCTCAGACAGGGTAAATGAAGAGATAGGCAAATGGACAGATGGACAAATAGTCATTTCCATATAGTGTAGAAATAGAATGTAAAGGGGGTCATTATAAAAATATACAGGGGAAAAAGAGAGGAGGGACCGGGAGTTTGGCCTACTGGTTAAAGTGCTTGCCTAGCATGCATGAAGACCCGGGTTCGATTCCTCGGTACCACATACATAGAAAAAAAGCCGGAAGTGGTGCTGAGGCTCAAGTGGTAGAGCTCTAGCCTTGAGACAGTCCAAGGACAGTGCTCAGGCCCTGAGCCCAAGCCCAGGACTGGCAAAAAAAAAGAGAGAGGAGTACAGTAGAAAATAAAATTAAATCCAAGACAAGAATTGGGATCCTGAAGCTAAAAACAATCATTGACAATGTTGTCTGAAGATGCTTACCCTAAAGAGTTAAGTCCAATGGTAGCAAATAGCATCTCCCAGTATGCCCCACGCAAATCCAGCACTACTGTGCTAAAGATCATAGTAGTCTTATGGCAAAAGAGTGCTTCTTATACATTAGTGATCACGTGATGTCACCTGTCTGAGAATTCAGCAGAATTTTGTTCACAGAATACTATGGGATTATCATGTTATTTCTTAGAGGCTCACATTTAATAATAGAAACTCAGTTCCTTGGGTATTTCTAATGACTCCCAAAAAGGGAGTCATTATAGAAGGTGGTCCCACAACCAGGAATGGCAGTCATTATGAGAACTTACATCAATATCAAAAGGCTTTTGCATTCTTTCCAGTATTATCAGTGCTTCTCCAAGTTATATGCTTCTCTTGATGTAATCCTATGTCCAACAGTCTAGATCAGTGTGCACATTTTCACTGCAATTTGTTAAATATTGCAAAGATATTCCCAATAGAAAACTTTATTAACTACCATTTTTGTTCCAAATTGAATATCCGGTTGTAATAAAGATGATTTTATAATTATTTAATGGTGCATTAAATTTAGCCCAAATCAGAATTTACCATCAGAGCAAACATACTGAACACACAAAGTCTCTCCTCTCCTGTACCGGGCTGGAATGATTGAGGTGACCAAGAGAACTGAGATCAGGAGAGAAACTGATAATACATAAGAGAGCGCAGTGAGGAAAAGATGGTTTTTCCAAGATTCTGTCTATTACTATAGACTCCTAAGCTTACCCATGCCCAGTTTTCTCATTTGTAAGCCATATGGCAAGCTCTGGGATACAGAGTGACAGTGCAGTGTGATGGTCCAAAGACTATATGCCTCTGATACCCCGTTTGCTCCCCTCCTGCAGTGTTCTTGTGAAAATTCAGCAAATGGAGCTGCGAGTTTGACCTAGTGGTAGAGTGCTTGCCTGGCATAGACAAAGCCCTGACTTTGATTCCTCAGTACCACATACATAGAAAAAGCTAGAAGTGGTGCTGTGGCTCAAGTGGTAGAGCTCTAACATTGAGACAGCCCAAGGACAGTGTGCAGGCCCTGCGTTCAAGGCCCAGGACAGGAAGGAAGGAGGAAGGAAGGAAGGAAGGAAGGAAGGAAGGAAGGAAGGAAGGAAGGAAGGAAAGAAGGAAAGAAAGAAAGAAAGAAAGAAAGAAAGAAAGAAAGAAAGAAAGAAAGAAAGAAAGGAGGGAGGGAGGGAGGGAGGGAGGGAGGAAGGGGGGCTGGAAGTTTGGCTTAGTGGTAGAGTGCTTGACTAACATGCACAAAGACCTGGGTTCGATTCCTCGAAACCACATACATAGAAAAAAGCTGGAAGTGGTGCTGGTGCTGAGGCTCAAGTGGTAGAGCTGTAGCCTTGAGAAAGTCCAAGGACAGTGCTCAGGCCCTGAGCTCAAGCCCAGGACTGGCAAAAAGAAGAAGAAGAAAGAAAGAAGAGAGAGAGAGAGAGAGAGAGAATTCAGCAAGCTCTACATCTCAGTGCACTTTCAGTGCCATCATTATACATCAATAATTAAAAAAAAAAAAAAGGAAAGGGAGAACAGTGAGAGGTGCTTCTGAGTAGATTGTGCCCTCTAGGGAACCCTTCTGCTCTACCATCCAATTACTCCTTTCACCAGGGTATATATTTTTGGTTCACAAAATAATGAAAATAATGCCTTCTCCTTAGGCCAGAGGATAAAGGAGAGAGAAAACTAGAGCCTCAGTTGGGTAGCCGGGTACACAGGATTCACTGAAGAAATGGTTCTGGAAAGAGTCATCCAAGTAGAGAATGAGAAAAGGGTAGCAGGAACTGGGAGAAAGCTGAACAAGATTCCGATCTTCAGAAGAGTTTAGCTTTAGTCTGATAGGGCAGGAATGAGCTATGAAATAATTCCCCAACTACAGAATTAACCCACTACCAGCACTGAACGCAAGGGATACATTCTTTTACATTACCATAGCAGTCAATTATGGCCTTGATAGACTATGGGTTTCTTAGCCTGGGGGACAATGTGGATTTTCTGGCTAAAGGTGTATCCATCTGCTGACAGCAACTTACATGGTGAAGGAGAGAAATGATATCTGTTCATTGCTGACGCCGAGCAGCTGGGGCTCTCAACCCAGGAACACAGATACAAAAACACAAACTGCATGCAGTACACACCTTGCACTGTTCAATTCCACTTGTTCCTCCCATCGAGTTCATTCCATCCATATGTGGCTTCCCTAGGATCCTGTGTCACAATTCCTATCAGAACTTACAAGATAAATGACTTATGAGAAGCCCTATCTGACTCAGCGGGTCTCAAGGCAATCACTGGACTGTTATCACTGCTCTGGTCTACCACTCTCATAGTCTGTTTTCTATTGCTATGAGAAAGTAGTAAATGGGGCTGGGAGTTTGGCATAGTGGTAGAGTGCTTGCCCAGCCTGCACGAAGCCCTGGGTTCGATTCCTCATCACCATGTACATAGAAAAAGCCGGAAGGGGTACTTTGACTTAAGTGGTAGAGTGCTAGCCTTGAGGAAGCTCAGGAACAGGAACAGGGCCCAGGCCCTGAGTTCAAGCACCAGGACTGGCAAGAGAGAGGGAGAGAGAGAGAGAGAGAGAGAGAAAGAGAGAGAGAGAGAGAGAGAGAGAGAGAGAGAGAGAGAGAGAGAGAGAGAGAGAGAAAAGGAGGGAGGGAGGGAGGGAGGAAGGAAGGAAGGAAAAGAAGGAAGGAAGGAAGGAAGGAAGGAAGGAAGGAAGGAAGGAAGGAAGGAAGGAAGGAAGGAAGGGAAGAGAAGAGCAAGCTAAGATCTTTAAGGACACAGGCTTGTTTAGTTCATGGTTCCAGAGGCTGGGACGTGAAAGAGCATAGTTCTTATATCTAGTGAGAACCCCTGTTGCATTACAACAGGCAAAGAAACACAGGCAGAGCCATATGCTGAATATCACACTTCCCTTCTTATAAATGCAGGACCGCCACTATATTGCACAATCCTCATGAGCTCATCTAAACCCACCTACCTCCCCTCAATCCCCATTGCCAAAAATCATCAAGATACAGCATTAATTTGAAAATTAAGGGCCGGGAGTTTGGCCTAGTGGTTAAAGTGCTTGCCTAGCATGCATGAAGACCCGGGTTCGATTCCTTGGTACCACATACATAGAAAAAAGCCGGAAGTGGTGCTGAGGCTCAAGTGGTAGAGCTCTAGCCTTGAGAAAGTCCAAGGACAGTGCTCAGGCCCTGAGCTCAAGCCCAGAACTGGCAAAAAAAAAAAAAAGAAAGAAAATTAAGCTTCCAACCCTTCACTTTTGGAGAACACATTCAAACCATGGCAACCATCCATCCTCAATGCCTGTCATGCTGGGCAGTATTGGTGTGGCTCTGTGCCACTTTCACATGGGAGCTGAGCCTTCTTCTGCCTCTCCAATCAGAGTGACCATGTTTACTACATGTTCCCCAATGCAGTTGCAACTGAGTCTGAGAGCATTGGGATCCATCCTAGAGGCTTGCCCAAATGCCAAGCACATGTCTGCAGAAGTCCAACTCTCTCGTGATGATCAGATATGTTATGGTAGAATTTCCTGTCTTGTTGTCTAGTGTCATAAGGAAACCAAAGAAAGCAGAGAAGCAGCTATACTGGTAGAACCTCTAATTTGGATCTTGGCTGACCACCAAAGGGGTTCACATCCATGGACAGCTCTCTCTAATTGGTGGTACCTCCACTGCATTAGCTTGGAGGGCTTGATTTACTATGGTGTGTAGATCATTTGACCCACTGGATCAATGTTCAGCATAATACACAGTCAAATCAGTCCATACTCTCTCATGACAGAGTGAAAAAGACACAACCTATCTTGGTGAGTAATTCATGGCTGTATGCTGTTATCCACCCATATGAATGTCAACTGCTTTTGTTTCTGCTTCCTGTTGGGAAATGATGCATTCACCAAACCAGTATGTATCTGTCCTCCAAACTTTGTGGCCGTTACTAGAGCAAATCGGACAAAGCAACTGTGATGGGAGCCATTATTTGGTTAAGTTTTCAATAGCCCATTGTCCAATAGCCCATGATTCATCTGGTTTGGCAAGAACCAGATGAGTGATTATGATGAAAGTCACTTCCTTTGCATCATTTAAGTCACTTAGTATAGTAATTATCTCTGTCACACACCACAGGATACCATACTGCCTTTGATTTACTACTTCGATGTGGAAAAGTAGACTCCAGGATTTCTACTTGGCTTTTCCTGTTACAATAACTCTTACCACACAGGTCAAGAAACCAACATGAAGTCTCTGCCAAGTTTAGTATGTGCTTTCTGATTACATATTCAAGCATCTGGGAAGTGATCACCTATTGATTTATGACCTAGAAAACCTACCATGAGATGAACTAGAGCCATAACTCCAGTTACTACCTGCCTGATAAAGCCCTTCTCTATAACTGAGACATGAGGAAAGAGGGCTGTGTTCCCATGAAACATCAACTCAGATCTATCACCAATGTCTTTGAACAAGCTAGCATCTCCTAATCCTGAGGAGTTAGTTATGCATGCAGCGGTCCACAATTCTCTTCTCCCTGACATAGTCATAGAGCCCTTTCCTCCTGCCACTTGACCTTCAATGAGTTGGTCCAGTTTCTGAGAATGGGCTCATGATTAAAACATGGATAATTGATCTTGAGGTAACACTAGAACTTTGAGCTTCTGTAGTCTTCATTTCTTCTTCCCTCCCAATGTCAGTTAATTTTTAAAAATGTATCTATTTATTGTTGCTGGGGTTTGAACTTAGGGCCTTGTGCTTACCTAGCAATCACTCTACTACTTGAACCATAACCCTACCCAATGCCAGTTAGTTTTAAAAAGTAATAACTTATTATGTCTGATATGGATATCAAGGTTAAAAAATAAAGATAAAAAGATACAGTCATAGACCTTTTGAAAACGTTTTTCTCTCATTTTGCTATGATCTGAAGATTCTGTTTTCCTTTAAAGCTCGTCTACTGAGACTCTACCCCTGCAGTGAGGATAGTAGGTGGGGAAGTCTTTGGAGAGGTAACAGAGTCGTGGAAACAAATCCTTTATGAATAGGGATTCGTGCACTTACAAGAGAGTCTACAGCAGGGTGTTGGTGGCTCACACCTGTAAACCTAGCTACTCAGGAGGCTGAGATCTAAGCATCATGATTCAATCTGAGCTAGAAAGTCCATGAGACTCTTGTCTTCAATTAACTACCATAAAAGCAAGAAGCAGAGCTGTAGCTCAAGTGGTATAGCACTAGCCTTGAGCACAAAACCTCAGAGACAGGCCCTGTGTTCAAGCCTCAAGACCCCCCCAAAGAGAGAGAGAGAGAGAGAAAGAGAGAGAGAGAGAGAGAAAGAGAGAGAGAGAGAGAGAGAGAGAGAGAGAGAGAGAGACTACAAAGAGCTTGTTAGCCACTCTCAGCAAATACTGTCTTAATATAAAGATGATACAGATAAGCCAGCGTAAATATCTCCAGTAAATACCTACAGATTAAATACCTACATATAAGTCAGAGTAATAGCCTAGCGGATATCAAATCTGCCTTGATCTAACTCCAGAAATATGAGATATAAGGTTCTATAATTTATTATAAGCAGAGCAATTTGTGACAATAGCAAATGAGGAGTGAGTAGCAGTAGAAATGGGCAAGACAACCTTTCCTTGATCACCTCCTTCTTTGTACCACCAGGATGTAAAGACAGAAAATATTGTGGACACTGACTAGCTGACAGATTTAACAATGAAAACAATTAAAAGGACGCATTTAAAATAGGGCCAGGAGTTAGGCCTAGTGGTAGAGTGTTTGCGTAGCATGCACAAAACCCAGGGTTCTATTCCTCAATGCCACATACATAGAAAAAGCCAGAAGTAGTACTGTGGCTCAAGTGATAGAGTACTAACATCGTGAAAGTCCAAGGACAGAGCTCAGGCCCTGAGTGCAAGCCCCAGGACTGGCAAATAAAGAAATATTTTTAAAATGGCTCATAATGAAAATCTCTATGTGATCTAAGTGCTTTATCTACATTATTTCATATAGTCCTCACAATCTCATGAAAAAGACTTCTCACTTCATAGATGGAAAAGTGGCTAAAGTTTAAATTGTATGACTAATCAAATAGAAGGCAATCAATAGAAAAATACAAAGGGGAGGGGGGACTTGAGCTGATGATAATTTTGACTAAGGGAAGTAAATTCTCCAGAACTTGTAACTTACAAATAGAGAATATGTATACATACTTTTCTTTGCTCTGATTCTGTTTTAACCTGGAACCTCTAAGGAGTTCATAACTCAAGAAATCCAGTCATCAATTACCCAATGGAAACACCTGTCAGGAACTGGGCCCTGGGAGAAACAGCATCGCATTGTCCTGAAGGAGCTGATATGCACCAAACAGGAATGCAATAAGGGAGACTCAACCACCTGGTAGAACGTTGTTTTTCAAATCTCACATCTCCACCCATTCCTGAAGAATGAGGATACGTTAGTGGCTTTGACTAGCCTTTAAAACAAGGAAATGGAACATAATTAAAGATGACACTACAGGATATAAAATGCCAGACTGAATTTCTGTCATAAGAACAAACATAGTTTGTGAAATATTGAACCTTCAGATTTAAGTACAATATATTTCTTATTGTGGAAAAAAAACCTGAAAAAAGACTACATAGAACATATGTAAAATAGATACTCAAAACCAAACAAAACAAAATAACCTCAAGGGGCAAAGAAGTTCCCGAGTTGACATTATATGAGAAGTATAGACCTTGGCTAACTGTGATGAGTCTAATTATAAATGTTTCCATAACCTAAGGAGTTACATGAATGAAAATGATGTAGGGAACATTACCTTAGCAACAAGAACAACAACAACAAAGAGTGTAGCTAGGACCCAATCCTGTTTCAGGGACAGCAGATGTTTGTGAGAACATGAGTCACTGTGTCTCAAAACAAGGCCTCTCACCATCACCCTCCAAGCATTCTACCCATTGCTCAACCAACAGGGTCTGAAGATGCAGAGGCTGGAGTGAAAAAGCTGCTCATAAACAATATGGCCAGGTTGGCTAAAGTGAGCTTGAGATGCTTGCCAATACTTCCTCAGCTTTCACGATGGCACATGTCATTCAGTTTTGGAAATCCAGTTCTCCATCCTTAGCTATGTAAATTCTCTTGACTCAAAGTCTGTTCCATTCTAGATCTCCCCCCTCTAAAAGTATAAAATGAAAATGTAGAAATGTAGAAATTTTCAAGGCACTTTTCACTCAAAAAGCCTTTATATGAGTCACACTTCATATAGAAATAAGCACTTTCATTCCAAAACAGCTCAAGGAGCTTCACCCTGCTTTATCACATGGAAAATACCAGCATAGCTCCTAGCTAGAGCCTCCCTGGGGCCCTAGAGCCTAAAACAAGCATTGGGTCAGCACAGCCTGAAGAAGATGGATATTCATGCTTTTTTCTCTCCACCCCAAGATGCTGCAGTTGCAAAGTCACAAAGCATACCCACAGCAGGCAATTTCATGCTTGATTCATAAACCACAACTCTGACCTGCTGGAATGTTAGAACTCGCATTACACTTGGTGTCCAGCAACACAGGCAAAACCCATCTTCCAAGAGAGCACTAGAAAAACAATCCAAGAGTTTCACCCACAACTTTCCCAGGCTGTGTCCTGTCCCAGAAGTCCTTGCCTTTCACTGTTTGCCCTTCTGTTCGGGTTTCTTGTCCACCATTAAGTCTCACCAGAGATGTCCTCTTAGCAGAAATCCCTTAGTGACCCCCCTATCTGAGCAATGCCCCCCAATCAATAAGATCTTAACACCTGTGCTCCTTTGCAGCTCTAATTACAATGAATAATTACAGCTGCTAATTGGTGTGGTCATTTGTTTAATACCTGCCTTCCTGGATGACTGAAAGTCTGTGGTAACTGTGGGGATTACCTTGGACACCTAGAACCTGGCTCTTGGAAGACACTGAAGATTTGTTATATGAGTAACTGAGTTCTCTTTATAGAACTAAGGGTGCATATAATGGAAGCACAATTATCTAGCATGCACACGACCCTGGATTCAATCCCAGACAAAACACACACACACACACACACACACACACAAATTCTGTTACCTAAAAGTTACCATTAAGCATGTTTGCATTTACATTTTGAGAAGCTAATCATTATTATCAAAATATTGGCATATACATAGATTTGTGGCAATATAATTTATAATTCCCAGAATATAGAACCCTCTCAGTGTCCACTGAAGGAAGAATAGACACAGAGTGTTGTCTACCCAGACAATGGATTCTGCCACACAGCTGCTAAAGGAATTAAACATGAATTAAAAAGTACATCACAGGTAAACCTTAGAGCATTTTGTTAAGTGAATAAACAAGATACAAAAAGAAATACTGTATGATTCCACTGTGTGAGGTACCTAGAACAGTCAAATTCATAGAGCCTGGAAACAGTCATTGTCAAGGACTGGGAAAGGGAGGGATGGGGAATTAGTATTTAGTTAAGTTTTCCTTGGAAAGACAAAAGTGTTCTGAAGATGGAGGTGGCACTAGCTGCGCAACATGAGGTTGTGCTTAATACCATTAAGATGTACCCCGAAAACAAAATCAAAATATTAAAGCTGATGTCATTGTGTTTGCTATCACAATTTTAAAAGTAATTTTTTCATAAATTTTAAAACAGTGGATGTTTATTACCACACAAATGTACTCTTTTGCATCCAGGTAGTATTTCCTATGAATGTTGACATATAGAATGATAAATAATATATTGGTCCCACACTAAAAGAAACTTCTCAATTCTGGCTGTGATTCAAGGAAACCTTCAGATTCCTTTTTTTCTTGTCAAAGAAAAAAGCTCCTTCACAGATTGGAAGATTTTTGAGTAGCTGGAGGATTCTAAGAAAGGCAGAATTTTAACTTGTCTTACCTTATCATATTTCTAAGAGAATTATTTTATTCCTAGAGTGCAAAAGATCAAAATCCTAACTTCATTGACAAATGTTACCAACAGAACTCGTGTGTGTGCATGTGTGTGTGTGCGTGTGTGTGTGTGCATGTGTGTGTGTGCGTGTGTGTGTGCATGTGTGTGTGTGCGTGTGTGTGTGTGCATGTGTGTGTGTGTGTGTACAAGCATGTGCATATGTGCAGCATATGGTAGTATCAGTCCTGGGGTTTGAACTTGGAATCTTCAGCTCTTGCTTAGCTTTTTAGCTGTAGACTTGCCTTCACCCACTGGGGCCACACCTTTACTTCCAACACTTTGCTTGTTAATTGGAAAAAAGATTCTTTTGGATTTGTCCACCTTGGTTGGCTTTGAACAGAGATCCTCAAATCTCAGTTTCCTGAGAAGTTCAAATTACAGGTGTTAAGCTACTACACGCCACTCTTATTATAGTTAGGGTGTGACAGCACAATCCTGATGCCATATTCTTAATCAATAGCTCTCTTAAGGGGAGGAAAGGACCTTAAATTCAGCTTCTTAACATTCAAAACTCAAGATCTAGTGATCTGTTTGGCCCCTTTGAGTGCACACACTGAAATCACTTTCCTCCCCTCTGTATCTTGTGAAACAGCTTCCCCTGTTATCCAGGGTACCTCCCTCTGCAGCTGCTACCAGAGCCTGGCCAGAGGTCTCTGCACGTGGCTTCACTTGCTCTTCCTGTCACACAGGACAACTTCCTTCAACACCACAGTTTCCAGAAGGCTGCATTGTTCTGGAATTTCCATTTTGGAGTTCTAAGAGATCTCATTTCCGCTGGTGATTCTTTCCTCTGCTTTAGTCATAGGGAAACAAAGTCACTCTTCTCCAAAAGACCCTTAGAATGCACACTGACTGTCATAAAACAAGCAGTGACACCAATGCAGAAGCTGAACACAAGAGCAATAGTATAGATGGTGGAGGAGGAAAAGGTAGTGCCAGGTTAAAAAGAGAAGAGAAAGAAAGACTTGGGGAAAAAAATCATATTAAGTGAAGTCAGCCAGACCCAAAGAAACAGACTCCATGGTTTCCCTCATTTGTAAGAATTAGTACACATCTAGGACTCTCCTAGCTCAATAGCTATGTACATATGGCCATATAGAATGAACTCCAGGATATGGAAACAAGAGATTTGTCTATGGGATGGTTGTTCTTTTTTTGTTTTGTTCTTTTTTTGCCAGTCCTATGGTTTAAGCACTGTCCCTGAGCTTTCTCAAAGCTAGTGCTCTACCACTTGAGCCACAGAACCACTTCTGGCTTTTTCCATGATTGTTATGTGAAGTTATTTCTTTTCTCTTTTTCCAACTCTTATGTTTTATCTCATGCTGTTACTGTATCTGACTTTGATACCTAGTACATTGTATACATGTTTATTTGAAATAGTGGAAGGAAGGGATAAAACAAGATTGGGTGAGGTGGGGGAGAGAGAAAGTAGAAGGAAAACATGGGAAGGGGTACCAATATTCAAGAAGTAATGTACCCACTACTTGATAAATGTAACAGTAACCTCTCTATTTATCACCTCAGCAATAAAATACAATTTTTTAAAAAGGAGGAGAGAAGTCACAGAGGGGGGAAAATCTATGCATGAAAAGTTCACAGAGTCTACATCCACCTAACACCAACTCACTCATAGGAAAAACTTTCATAGAATATACCCAAAAGTCTTTCTGAACTATAATTTATTACAACAAATATATTGTGTGTATTAAGAATATTTTTGTGGGAGCCGGCAGTTGGGCTTAGTGGTAGAATACTTGCCTAGCATGCATGAAGACCTGGGGGTTTGATTCCTTAGTACCACATACATAGGGAGAAAAAAAGAGGAAGTGGTGCTGAGGCTCAAATGGAAGAGCTCTAGCCTTGAGAAAGTCCAAGGACAGTGCTCAGGCCCTGAGCTCAAACCCAGGACTGGCAAATAAAATAAAATAAAATAATATTTTTGTGGAGTTAAACCTGTGTAAATGCTGAAAGGGTAGCTTAAGGGAGAAAAAGAAGAGGATTTCAGAGAGGCCAGACCTGAACTTCCTGGCACTCTGCTAAGAGATGTAACTTTTCACCACTGGAGAGGTGTCTTCCCAGTCATTATTCTCTGTACAAGTCTGAGGAAGGCTTCTTGTGCCCAAAAGAAGTAGTATTTGCACTCTTCTGGGAAGACACCTGCAGCTTTGTGCTAGTCTTTAGACTACAATAAACAGACCTTTCTTTCTTCTTTGTCGGAATTCTGCCTATCCCCTGACAATGCAGATTAGCTCTCTGAAATGGTGAGACAAGTCAGTCACCCCAGGGACTGGCCACAAAGAGCCTGGGGACATTGCATTCCTACCCTTTTCAGGATCAGATCCACAGTCCTGGCAATCTCTACTGGCCACAGAAGCTGAAAAGCCTTACAGTCACCATTTGATGTCTTACCCTTATGTTACAGTTGACCTGGTAAAGAATGGAACAAAACACAAAAACAAAAACAGAACATCAGACTGGTGAATGCAACAATAGAAGGAAATGGTGGAGACATGCTTGAGTTTCAAGTATTCAGGAAGGGAGCAGCTTCATGAAGAAGGAATTTCAGACGCTCTCCTCTCCTACCCCTTTACAGTATTGAGGTCAGGAAAGAAAATCAAAAGCTGGTGATTTTTTTCCCAAAGAAAACTCTTCATTTCAAATTCAGGAGTTTTAATTTTCCTTAATATAATTTGCATCTCTCCATCTTAAACAAGCAAATTAGAGAATATCTGAAAAACAGGGCAATAGGTAATAAACTAGTAAATGAAAAACTAGAATTTAGCTAGTTTCTTTGTATTACTACCTTAATAACTTAAGGTAATAAACTAAAAAAAAATAAAATAAGTTTCTGCCCACGTACATTTCCAAGTTGTATGTCCCATAGACTCCCTTTCAGGTGAAATATGACTCAGGCTGAGGAATAATTTTCATTTGGTAAGCAGAGAAACTCGATTGCACCTAGGATCCAAAACATTTCAAAACACAAAGTTGAATGTTTTTCTACCTTTATCCAACATGTCCTGAATTTTTTTCATTTTATTTTTTATTATTGAGGTAATGTATAGAGGGGTTACAGCTACATTCACCAGATAGTAGGTGTGTTACTTCTCACACATTGATACCCCTTCTTATGTTTTTGTCCCCATTTCCCTCCCCCATCCCTCCCAATAATCTTTTTACCCCCTTCCCTTTCCTATTTCAAATATATATATATATATATATATATTATACCAGATAACAAAGTCAGATACTGTAACAATATGAGATTAACCAAAGGGCAACAAAAGACAAGAGAAATAACATAGTACATTAAGAACAACAATCACTCAAGATAAAGCTCTTGTTTCCATATCCTAGAGACCCTTTCATTTGCATTCTGAATTTTTTGATCCCCTGCATTTCCCTGCCTCTGTCTTTCTATCTATCTGCCTGGCTCTGCCTCTTTCTGTGTTTCTTTCTCGTGTGTGTGGGGGGAGGAGGTGTCCCTCTTTCTTATGCTAGTACTGGGCCCTGGAGCTTGAACTCAGGGTCTTCTATTCTTGCTAAGCTTTTCCCACTCAAGGTTGTCTCTCTTGAGCCACGCCTCCACTTCTGGCTTTTTGATGGTTAATTGTAGTTGAGAGACTCTCAAACTTGTCTGCCTAGTTTGGCTTTGAACCAAGATCCTCACATTTCAGCCTCCTGGGTAACTAGGTTAACAGTCTTGAATCACCACTGCCAGACTACATTTCTCTCTTTTGCCAAATCCTCTGCTTCCATTATTCAGCTGCTGTGTTTATTTTTCCTTCAGGACCACAGAATACCAACCACATGCACAGAAAGCAACTGCAAGCAAAAGGTTTTACTCAGTTTTGCCCAAAGTTAAATTTATCCTTCTTGATCTATTGAAGAGGAAATTCACAAATTGACACAAGAGGAACAATTCTTCAAGAGTTGGGAAATTTCTGCATGAATCTTCTTATATGTGGAACCCAAAGCAATGGAATTTGTAAAAGCACCAAGAGAAAAAATGGTTACCAGAGGGTGAAAGGGGGAGGCAAAAAAGAGGAAATTTGCTGGTCAAATGGTACAGTTGCTGCTAGATGGAAGAAGTAGCTTTTCTTTTTTTTTTTTTTTATTTTTATTTTTTTTGTTTTGCTCAAGGCTTATACTCCACCATTTAAGCCACAGTTCTTTTTTTTTTTTTTTTTGCCAGTCCTGGGCTTGAGCTCAGGGCCTGAACACTGTCCTTGGACTTTCTCAAGGCTAGAGCTCTACCACTTGAGCCTCAGCACCACTTCTGGCTTTTTTCTATGTATGTGGTACCAAGGAATCGAACCCGGGTCTTCATGCATGCTAGGCAAGCACTTTAACCACTAGGCCAAACTCCCGGCCCCAGAAGTAGCTTTTCTTGAGATCTATTGCACAGCATAGCAATTATAATTAATAATGTATATTTTAAAATTGCTAACAATAAATTTCAAAATTTTCATCACATAAAACACCCTAGGTATTCAATACCATGGATGTAAATTGCCTTAATTTAATCATTCTATAGTATCATATTATAATCTTATTTTGTTACCTATAAACACCCATGATCATAATTTGTGAATTTACAGTCACCCAATCTATAGCACTGGTAAACCCCCTTACTTGTTAGTTAACAGCCACTGAGTGCCCTAAGTGTTGAAAGGTCATTTCCAGTTTCGTAGGCCCTGACTAAGAAACTGCTACTTTCTGAGGCCTGGTGTAAACCCGGGCTGAAATCTGTTATGAGCCTGGCTCTAACTTCCCTTAAATTTGAGGGTGGCGGAGCAAAACTAACAGAGCTTATAAAGCACAGGTAAAGAACGATTTCTTCATGGCATGGCCCTCTCCTGAGCCTCTGGGACAGTAATTATGCCTGGGTTATTTTCAGGCTGAGGCTGGTCATTCCTGAATATAAACCCCAGTCTGTCTTGCTTGTCAATATAAATGTCATCTCTTCTGTGCAGGTGAGTGGAGAGGTGGCTTCTAGCAGAAAACACAAACTCTCTGGGGCACACACATCCCTCTGAAGATTTTAAAGAAAAATGACAGCACAGCCCAGATCACATCTGAGCTTCTGAACCTCAAATTCTATGGCTGTGGAGGACAGCTTGCTCAAAAGTGTCCCAAGGCAGGGAAAGCAAGGAAGGGTCAGCTCAACTCAGCCCTGACTAGGGAGACAGGTACTGCTCTCAGCCCATAAGATATCAAGGAAGAGGGTTCCCCATACTGGGACACCCTCAACAATGTGTTCCCCTCCCCTCTGCCTCCTCTCTCTGAGCCAGCATCCCATCAGAAGCCCTGTCTCATTTAGGCAACTTTGTGTCCCATGGAAAGAAGAGTGAACAACTTCTGTTATTGGACACTGACATATACATAACCAGAGAGTGATTGTTCTGGGTCTTCCCTTGCCTTCACAATACCAACTCTCTGCTGGTGTTCTTCCCACCTCTCCATTCTTGTCCAGCCCTCTTGTCCATTGGCTCTGACAGTGAGACATGCACAGATATTGTGCAAGCAAAGATAATAGACTGCATTTTGGCCATCCCATTGAGAACAAGCCAAGGTCATTCCGAGGAGGAGCTCTGGCCCCTACACTCCTAAGAGCCAATCACTGGCTGTTGCTTGAAACACTCTTGGATTTAGAGGGTTGCTCGTAGTTGGGGGCAACCACTCACTGATACATCCTAATGAATTATCCCTTGAGGGCCATTTTTGAGCAAATGCGTTATCATTTGACTTAAGAAGAGTTTTTGAAGTCAGGGGCATTGAAGGAAGAAATAAACAGTCTGGCACTTATCCCTGTCCTTTTGCCGTGCTATCCCTTCCTGAATCTCACATGCTTAATGCTTAAACAGAAACAATGTGTCATGCACAGGGAGAAGTATCCCCTAGCTGCTTTCCTTCCAGATTCTGCTTTTCTGTCTGTAGGCTGGAGGCCTGAAATCATTTCCAAGACTAGCCCAGCAGCAAGCGTCATCCACAGAGAGTAAGAGCAAAAAGGCTGCAGCACACAGAAGCCACCCAAGGCAAGACGATGAGATCTCAGTAAGCCAGCAGCTTGTGGTGACACCTGGTCTCCAGCTTCTTGCCAGTGCTTCCTCTGAGAGAGTAGAGCAATCAGTAATCAAATGATGGAGAGCATCAGAGGCAGAGATGCATTCACACACAACTCAGCCCCCCGACCTTTCCTGCTTGTCACCTGACAGCCTCTGGCTCTCTCTCTACATCCCAATCCTTTTAGGATGAAAGCACTTCTTAGCAACTATGTAGTTTTGTCCTCTTTGATGCAACCTATACTTTCTTAGCCTGGGATCTATTTCTTTCCAGATTGTCCCACCTGGTCTCCACCCCCATCTCACACAACCTCTCTGAATCTACACAATGATTACATCTCTATCTGAAAACCAAAATGTTACCACTACCTGGTTCCCATAATGTATCTTATTTTTTCCCCCCTTGAATCCCCTTTTACCCTTCCAGAATGTTCTCCAACCTTTATCTTCTGTATTATAAAATCCTCACAAACCCCTTCCATTTTTCGCCTTTCATGTAAAATGTATGCCGATCGGTGTTTGCTTGCTTCAACTGCAGATTTGTCCTCCTGAAACCTCACCTGGGCCACAGAGGAGTTCGTCGGTAAAAGCCACTAATCACCTTGTCCTCATTCTGTATTGAATTATTTATACGGCTCATGCTGCTAGATTTCAAGTTCCTCAATAGCCAGGAACTTTGCAATTTGTTTGGTTTATTTCCTCCGCTGTGCAGGTCTGTTCATTCACCATGCCAAACAGAGAATAATGAGAGGATAACAATGTGAAACCCAAAGGAATAAAATGATGATTTTCTTCAAAGGCACAGAGAAAAATTGGGGCATTATGAATTATTCTGGTGCTTTTCACTTCTACCGTGATGCAGAGGTTGTGTGTTTGGCATTTTGTGTTAGATGAATCGTGGAGTGCAGACAGAGCACTAGAGAGTGTGGGAAAGGAGATGGATCCAGCGAGTGGGGAAGGGTCCACTCTCTGGGAAAGTGGCACCAATAATCCCCAAGAAGGACTTGGCAAACACCATGCTGCAGGTAGGCTCTCTTGTGGCCATGTCCCATGTCAGGCCACATGCCAAGGGAAGCAAAGCCACTGTGTGTCTTCTGCTATCCTGAGATCCTTCTGTCCTTAGCCCACTCTGCCCAAACTTTTATCTTTAGCCTTGTGGCCCTGGCTTTCTGTCCAGTTCTGCTCTCAAAGAATCTTTTTTTCCCCCCTTCTGTTCATCAAAATTGATTTTCCCCGTGATTGGTGTTTAAACTCGGGGCTTTGCACTCTTTCTGAATATCATTGTTCACAGTTGGTGCTCTACCAATGGAGCCATACTCCTAGTCCTGTATTTTGCTGGTTAATTGGACATGGAGTTTCGTGGACTTTTCTGCTTCAGCTGACTTTGAACCTCATCCTCAGATCTTGGCCTCCTGAGTAGTTAGGAATCCAAGTGTAAGCCACCTGTTCAGAACTCTTTTCTATTAGCCATAAGTTCAATTTGAGTTGCTCGGACCTTTATCAACATGGGTCTAAGATATTCTGGAGTTTATAGAAATGCTCTTGACTTAATCATCACCAAAACAAAAAAAAGAAAAGAAAAACAGCAATGAAGTAGCTACTAACACATGGTGATATCTCATCTATATCCTGGTTTAGAAGTAATTAAGAATTGGAATTTTTTTCAAATTTTAGAATATTTGTGGTTATATAATAAGATGTTGGAGAAAAACCCAAGTCTAAGCCAGGGGGTTCATTTTATGTTTTGGTTTTTGTTTTCAATCTTTGATACAGGATCTTGTTATGCAACCCAGGCTAGCCTGGAACTCACTGTCCTCTAGTCTCTACCCTTCAAGTACTGGAATTATACATTAATGCTTTTCTACACACAGTCTGCAAGTTATTTTATGTAAACTTTTCATATTTTTTATTATAAAAGTGATATACAGAGCGGTTATAGTTATGTAAGGTAATGAGTATATTTCCTTTTGAACAGTGTTACTTCCTCATTCATATTCCCTCCCTGACTTCCTTCCCCACTCCCCAAGTTGTGAGTGTCATTGTTGCATTGGTTCACCTTTGGTTCCACCATTTCTGTGATGCCCCTTGCCTTCCCCAAATCAAAAATGATATTAACCAAAATGAACTCCAAAATATGGAAATAAGAGGGATTATTTTAGTGTACAGCCTACAGTCACTTCTTTTTTTGCCCTGGATTTATTCCTTGTTGTCACTATTTTTCAGTGTCCTGCTTTTCCATAATTTTGTACATGAAACAAAATTCCATATTATGAGATGTTTTTTATATATGTGCTGTTTTAGCAACCATGATAAACATAATGAGCCAGGGAGTTCATTTTATGTTTCAGATTTCTTTTCCTTCTTTTTTTTTATTGTAGGGGTAATGTATAGAGGGGTTACAGTTACATTCATCAGGTAGTGGGTGCATTACTTCTCGAACACTGAAACCCCTTCTCATGTTTTTGTTCCCCTTTCTCTCCCCCCAACCCCTCCCAGTCATCTTGCTTTTCCCCCTTCCCTTCCCTGTTTCAAATAAATAAATAAATAAATGTATGCATAATACATCAGGTAACAAAGTCAGATACAGTAACCACATGAGATTAACCATAAAGGAAAAAGAAAAGAAATAACTGCACAACAATCACAAAGATAAACCTTTTGTTTCCATATCCTAGAGTTCATTTTGTACAGACTCATCCTATATGACCATACATACATAGCTTTTAAACTATTGTGATCCTCTGCTAGGAGAGTTCTAAATGTGTACTAACTATTACAAATGAGGGAAACCATGGAGCCTATGTTCCTTTGGGTCTGGCTTACTTCATAAAGTTTCAGATTTTGAGACCTTTTGGATATTGAACTTTTGGATTCTAGTGCTCAGCCTGTAATATCTCAGTTATAAAAAGTTGAAGCCGTAAGTAAGCTTATAAACCTATCAACTACAACCACAGGTGAGATTTGGTCTTAGGTAGCCAAACTCAAAATCTCAGTCTTTTCACTCTATAACCCTTTTCAAGGAGACTTATCTGGGCAAAGTACTCAATGTAGCTCAGTGCCCACCTTCAAGTAGGGAAGAGCTGTCTTGCTCAGCTTGGTGCCTGGTTTATTATATGTATACAGTATGCGCCTGCTGGGTAATTCAATGAGTCACTTTCTCAGCACAAATTGCATCACTGGCTAAATTCCTATCTTAATTACTAAGTCATGGCATTAAGTAGCCACCATGTCTGTTGTAACATTAAGTATGGAAAATGCACCATGTGTGCAAAGAGGCCATTATGGTTAACTTTTCCATAACAAATTTCATTATCTCTTTAACTCCTCATTTCCACTAAGACAAAATTCAACCTTGCCAACTCATTGTTATTTTTCTCATGCCTGTGGATGAGTTGCTATCTACCCTCCCCACCATCTCCTCCCCTTCTCCTCAGAGGTGATCTAAGTTTCGTGAAAACATTTTTCTGTTAGTATTGAATGTTTTTCTGAGTAGGATGCCTTAAAACTACCAACCTGTTGCTGCAGAAAGCTTGGAAACAGATATGTGGGAGTCACATGGTCAGAACATGGCTGCCGAGAACAGATGTGCATGGCTAATCTGCCAACCAAAGCCATCATTATCAGCTCACAAGAGATTCCAAACGCCAGACTGGACCAGGAGCCTTTCCTCCTAGACAAACTGTCTTAGATCCTATGTTGATTTGTAGAAATCATAAAACCACACTGGCTAAGTCAAATGGGAATTAAAATCACCCTGAACTTGTCTTGGCTTTGCATCTTATGTGTATTAAGGGAACAAATAGACCTTGTCAGCATTTTGTGCCTTTATATAGCACCAAACTTCATTTCTAGTGCACAAAAGGGCTCTCCGTTAGCATGCCCTATTAGCCCATGGGCATGGCATCCCCAAGCAGACAGGATTAGGGAGCAGAAGAGTCATCTCATGACCTTTCAGCCCTTGGCTGCAAATGACACATTTCACTTCTGCTCCCTCCTTCCCTTTAAGCCTGCCAGCTATTCTTCCTCATGCCTGACCTCGTTTCCTAGGTGTGGCCTCCAGAACCCAGACCCAGACCCTAACAGGAGACCAGCTTCACCAGAGCCAGGTGAAACCTTGTCAACTGGTGTGACACAGCTAAATGTTGATGACAAGGGAGCACAAGTTAGAGCGTCTTTAACAGGCTGGTTGACCCTGAGCAACATTTTGTGTGGACTGTAAAACAGACATCCCCTCTCCATCTCCCTCACAGCGCTGCGTCCATATATACATAAAGCCCTCAACACATGAGGGTTGTGTAAATCACTGAATATACCCTAGTGCTCCTGTTTATTGTTGTCTCCTCGAATCAAGAATGTTGGGCCAGGGGCCGGGGCGGGGGGTGCGCTGCGGGTTACAGAATCCCCTCCATGTCTCTGCATTCTGGCCCAAACCCATGGGAAATGAGAGTTGGACTAGATTGCTACAATTTCCAGAAAGTTTCCTCCAAAAGACAGTAAACAGGCAACTGACAGAGGAAGAGAAATCAAGTGAAACACTTGGCTTATGCTCCAAGCTTAATCTTCAGAATCTCTTGCTCACAGATACCCAGGTGTCTGCCTCAGCATTTCCTTACTCGAGGTTTAAGGACACTGGTTGGGCAAGAGCCTCGGGCTTCTGACATGGCCGAAGATGGCCATTCTCCAGTCTTACAGTGAGAAGCAAGAAGTGGCCCAATCCCTCTGTACTGACTAGGGCATTTTTTTTAAATGTTCAATACTGTATTTCAATGCCTACAATGCTAAATGCCCTGTCGTTCCTAATTTATTGCGTATTCATTGTAATTATCTCACTTGCAATGAATTCATTTGGTATTAATTTCCATGTCATATGTACAGTACTTTCGTAAGTATTACTGGATGATTCAGCATTAATTTAATCCGCCTTAAAATGAAATGTTAGCAATCAATTTGTATTACCTGGTTCTTTAAACTACTGTCAGAGCCTTTATTGTAATTATTATTATTTATGAACTATGAAAGGTATTTTCTAGTAGGTAGCTTCACAGATTTCGCCTAATATCCAGTTCTCCTACCTGTGTATCACTGCTGCCTTGCCAAATAGATTTACCTAATCAATACTTCAGTGTCCTTACCTTTAAAGAGTTCGCCTTATATTTGCAGCTGTTAGTCCATCATTACTCGTAAAGATTTCTGAGCTGCTTCTGTATCATATTTTTATAGTCCATTCATCTTAAGGACTAGCCAGACAGGAAAAAACATCAGGAGCTTTTCTATGAAGCCATGAAAATGTTCTCTTGGTTGCTTAACACATCTTATCACAGAAAGGTTCATTCACCAAAATAAATAAATAAATAAAATCATGTTTTAAAGCATGAGCAATGGCATGAAATTACCTTCAGGAGAATGATATTTTAAGCCGTGTGACTTTATGTGAGTATATTTGTCCTATCACCTCAAATATCCTTACGAAAGGTGAAAAATGAAAAATAATGCAGGTATTTGTCATTTTCCAACCAGACACTGGATGTTGATAACACACAGCCCATCAGTTCTCTGGTGGAAATGGGGAGATAGGGAGAGAAAAATATAACAATACTAGAGAGATTCAGAAAAGAAGTACAAAACGGTAAGTCATTGTAGGGCGCTGTTTTGTGTTGTAGGTTGAAGGGGTTTGAACTCAGACCTGAGCACTGAGCTCTTCAGCTCAAGGCTAGTTAGTGCTCTACCACCTGAAGCCACAGTACCAGTTCCGGTTTTCTGGTGGTTATTTAGGGATGAGAGTCTCACAGACTTTCTTACTCAGGCTGGTTTGAACTATGATCCTCAGATCTCAGCCTCTAGGGATCACATTTTTTGAACTTTGCCTTACAGACCTTCAGTGCAAAAGAATTACCTTAAAATAGGCCAAACAATGACCTTAATTTAGACAGGTGACATGCAAATAAATTGATGCTGGACAATTCATTTTTATTAATTTTGCTCCAATTTTTGACATTTGATAATGCCCTCTAGTCCTGAATTGACAAATCCCAAGAGCAAATGCCTTCTGATTTTTTTTTTATTCCATAGTGATATGGATGTGTGAGAAGGAGTTAAAAGATTAAGAGAGAGCACTTTATAGTTTATTGTAAAATGGCTCACATATGTAATCTTAGCTACTCAGGAGGATGAGAACTGAGAATTGAGGTTCAAAGCCAGCCCAAGACAAATTGAGACTCTTACCATCAATTAACCAGCAAAACCTAAGGTGTGACTCACGTAGTAGAGTGCTAGCTTTGAGTGAACAAATCTAGAGGAGAATACAAGATTCTGAGTTCAAGCCCCAGTACTGGTGCACAAAATAAAATAATGAGTAAGATTCACATAAAGAAAAGTACATTCTTGTTAGCTTTTATCAGAAAGATGGTGTAGCTTCCATGACATTCTGTTGGGCTCACTCTTATGACTTTGCACATTCTTTGCCCTGCTGGAATGAGTATAAAATGAAGACAATCAGAAAGAAACCTTAACAGAGATTGTATGTTACTAAAGATTTACTTAAGGGTGTCATCATGACATATCCATTAGTAATCATTCAGTATCTGAAATGATAAAAAGAGCATGTATATATATATAATTTACATGCATATGTATATACATATATTTTTTTTTCTCTGCTTTGCTTCTCTACTGCTCTACTGCTTTCCTACCCTTGAGATTACTTTTAAGATCTATCCACACTAAAGAAAATTTAAATGCTCAACAGTCCTTTTCCAAATAAGATTGAATTCTCATGATTGGACTTTGAAATGCTTACTTAATAAGCTAGAGTGAAAAATAAATAAACACGGTGAAAAGGTGTAACTGTGTTTCTTCTAAACCAAATCTACCATTAACCGCTCTCTTTGTGTTCTTCAGATACCAAGTAAGTTCTGCTTCTGGAAGGATACAACACACACCATATGGATGAACCCAAAGCCCATGGCTTCCAGCAAAGAATTAGCATTTGACCCAGAGTTCCCTGGGGGGAAAACAGCTGCATTGATGAAAAGACTAATCAAGCAAGCCTTTAAAGAGCATCGATAGATGAGGCCTCACCTTTCAAGTGCACAGGCACAAAGCTCTCACCTGAGGCTTCCATCTGGATGGCACAGACAGGTGCTTCAATACCGCAAGGATTAAGTTTGCAAGTCCACAGGGTATAATTCTGTTCAACTTGCACTAACAGCCTGTAATAGTCCTATAAAGCTCTGTGGTCTTGAAGTTGAAGTTTGTTAGCACAAAAGGGCTTAGTGTGTCCAGGTATATGAAGCTAAGTGGAAGATACTTATTTCCACTAATAATCACAGTTTATATACAGCAATTGTGTTCCAAGGACTTAGGAGAATTCGGCAGTCTGCTAGGCAGTACAGGTTGGGGGTACAGAGGACCTCGGCATGACACCATAACACACCTCACTTCCCTGCCTGTTCTTACTGCAGTCTAGGCAATAACAAAAGTTACTTAGAAATGCCAAAAGGTACACATGACTGAATATCCTCTCATGTTGAATATTAGACTGCTAGTGTTGCCATTAAAAAAGTTATCACAGAAGGATGCCAGTGGCTTATGCCTGTAATCCTAGCTACTCAGGAGGCTGAAATCTGAGATCAGGGTTCAAAGCCAGTTTGGACAGGAAAGTCTTTTCTTTGATGAATTTACTAACTTTACTAAGTTTTTTTTTTTACTTTAGTAAAAAATTTAAATCAGAAGTGGAGCTGAGGCTCAAGTGGTATACAAATAGCTTTGAGCATATAAGCTAAAGGACAATGTTTAACCCCTGAGTTCAAGGCCCAGTATTTACACTATACATCTATCTCTCTACATAGATATAGCCATATATAATATATCATATGTGTGTATTATTATACATTATATACATGTATACACATATTTATATATGCATATATTTATGTATGTGTAGCTTACAGAGCAGAAATTTATTCTCAGTTCTGAAGGGTGAAAGTCCAAAGTCAAAGTGTTTTCAAGGTTGAGGTGAATGTTAAGAGAAGGACTGTTCTACGCCTCTCTCCCTGGCTTATAGATGGCTCATCTTCCCATGCCTATGTATCCCTCTCTCTTCACGTTCCTGTGTCTGTCCTCTTCTCTGTAAGAACAACAGCCATATTGAATTAGAGGCCACCTTAATAACTTCATTTCAGCTTCACTATCTCTACAAAGATATTTGTCTCTATATAAATTCTCCTTCCAAGGAACTGTGGGTTAGGAACTCAATACAGGGAGTGGGGAAGGGGTGCCATTGCCTGTAACACTTTCCTGTAGGCATTTGGGTTTCAGGAGGCACATAGTCATTTTGTTTCTGGTTTTCTTCCTAAATAAATAAATAAATCTGAAGGAGTTCATTCATGCTTGTGTTCCTTAGCAAACTCTTTTAAACATCCTAAAGGGGGGAGGGGGGACCGGGAGTTTGGCCTAGTGGTTAAAGTGCTTGCTTAGCATTCATGAAGACCCAGGTTCGATTCCTCGGTACCACATACATAGAAAAAAGCCGGAAGTGGTGCTGAGGCTCAAGTGGTAGAGCTCTAGCCTTGAGAAAGTCCAAGGACAGTGCTCAGGCCCTGAGCTCAAGCCCAGGACTGGCAAAAAAAAAAAAACAAACAAACACCTAAACGGGGGGAAAATGTCAAAGGAATGGCTTCATGAGATTTTAGATGGCACTCATAAGGCAGAGCAGGAGGAGACGGGAAACTCCAGGAAGCAGCTCCAAGATGACATTGTGGGGTGGGGAACCAGGATTTAATGAAATGCAAGACAAGTCTGGCACAAAAGCCAGTCCATTGCCAGATATACAGAGCCAGGGCTTGCTTGTTCTATTTGTTTGAGCTTTAATTCAAGGCCTGAGCCCTGTCCCTTACCTTTTATAACCACATCTCCAAGTCCAGCTTTTCTATACGCCTGGTTTCTTGGAAATCAGAATTCTCAGGAATTTCTCTGCCTAGGCTCGATTCAAACTGCAGTCCTCAGATCTTAGCCATCTGAGTAGCTAGGATTGCAGACATGAGCCACTGGCTCCCAGCAGACCTGGGGTTTTAAAAGAAATAGACTTGGGCTAACAGATGAAGGAAAGACAACTCCACTGAGAACTTTAACAACCTAGCCCAAAGTGGGGTTCCTCCTCATACCACGGAGTAGCTCTTGGGAAGCTCTTTAAGGATGAGATTTTCTTCATTTAATATAAGGTCAAAAATGCCAGCTGGGTGCCAGAGGCTCAAACCTATAATCCTAGCTATTCAAGAGGCTGAAATGTGGGGATCAAGATTCAAAGCCAACACAAGTAGAAAAGTCCATGAAACTCTTATCTCAAATTAAACACCAAAAATCCTGGAAGTGGAACAGTGGCTCTCCCTGAGCAGAAAATCTGACAGACAGCATCCAAACCCTGAGTTTAAGCCCAGAACTGGGGACTGGCATGCACACACGCGCCCACACCCCCCCCACACACACATAAGGTCAGTAGTGAACATACTGCTCTCTCCCCCACCTCCCCAGCACCCACCATTCAGTCTTTTTTAGGACCTTGTGCAGGCTAGATGAGTGGTCTTTCACTAGATCTATAATTTCAACCCTTCATTGACTTTTCCTCAATGTTTTGCTTTGTTTTACCCTTTGTTACCTGGGTTTTGCTTTCAATTGAAAGATAAAATGGTTTTAAAATCTGTAGGATTTGTAACCTTCTAAAATGTACAAAAAGACTATAAATGGTGTCTTTTCCTTCCAACCTGGCAACCTTATCCTTACACGTCTTTTCTGTGTCGATATTAAAGAAAGCAGGGAGTAGTGGCCCACCGTGGAGGAACCATTTCCTTGTAAGGAGTGGAAAGACTTCCTTTTGAAGATGAGAAAAACACATTAACAGCACTGTTTGAACCAGGAGACCCAGTGAAATAAAATTTTTAAGAGGGTTACATCGTCTTTTTTTGCACTTATTAATGACAACGAATATTTATTGTTACAGTTCTCCTGAGAACACACAAAATAGAACATCTTAAATAAACTCAGCAAAAGGCCTGAGACACCATCTGTTTGTTGCTCTGTTGAAACACTGGACTGGGGGAGGGAACTGACTCTCAGACACCCATACCCACTCTTCACCCTATCATTAGAAGCCACACAAGAGAGACTTTCTGGACGCCTTTTCAGGGTCCTCAGGTTATTATGGTCTAGGTCAGTAAGAAAATACATAAGTAGCACCTTGATGTAACTTTACTTGATGCAAGACATATCAAATAAAGATGTCCCAACAAGTTTAAATCAAGAAATATTCTCAGTCAGAGGCCAGTGGCTTACACCTATAATCCTAGCTACTTCAGAGGCTGAGATCTGAGTGTTCGGGTTTTAAGCCATCGTCAATATGAAAGTCTGTGAGACTCTTTGCTCAAACTATCCAGAAAGAAGCTAGAAATGGAGCTATGACTAAAGTGGCACTAGCCTTCAGCAAAAAAACATCTGAAGGATAGCATGTAAGTCCTGAGTTCAAGATATTTTAGCCAGGCGTGGTGGCTCAGGCCTGTAATCCTGAGGTTGATATCTGAGGACCAAGATTCAAAGCCAGTCTGGGAAACAAAATGACCTGAGAGTCTTCAATTAACCTCTAGAAAATGGGATCAAGGGTTTGGCTCAAGTCTATTGAGGTAGCCTTGAGTTGAAGAGCTCTGGGACAATGCCCAGGCCTAGTTCAAGCCCCATGACCCACAAAAAAAAAAGAAAAAAAAATATTTTTTCAGCATGCAGACACACACACACACACACACACACACACACACACACACACACACACACACACATCATGCTGTCTAGAAGAGATTCCTCTCCTTAAACCTGTTAAACCAAGAAACTTGGAGGGAGGAAAGGAAGGAGGGAGGAAGAGTGAGCAAACACAGTCATTATATTCAATGTACATTATGGTTAAAAAAAAAAAAAAACACCGCTGGTGGCTCAGGTCTGTAATCCTAGCTAATCAGGGGGCTGAGATCTGAGGATCAAAGTTTAAAGCCAGCCAGGGCACAAAAGTCCTATATCCAGTTAACCACCAGAAAGCAGGAAGTGGTCCTGTGGCTCAATTGGTAGAGCGCTAGCATTGAGCTCAAGAGCTCCCAGATAGGGACAGGAATAGGGGAAATGGCTAAGAAAAGGAAAGAGTGATTTTGGCCAAGAAACATTTTATTCTTAACCTGACTTGTGGAATTATAACCCCTTTACCACTTTGTACAACGGCTTGATAAAAAAAAAAAAAAAAAAAAAAACAATAAAAATGCAAAAAGAAAAAAAATCATTTCATGTGACTTCTCTCACTCAAGCTTGTATTAACACTGCCCGGTGATAGTTTGTTATTTGTTAAACTATAAACAAACTGAAATGA